>NW_017805824.1:2131825-2275162 GCF_001891065.2 Hippocampus comes
TGCAGTGATAAATTACAGATGAAATAACAATACTCACGGGCATATGTTCTTTATTCTCTGCGAAAAATGAGTAATGTTAGTGCAGTTTATTATGTCACTCTTTGTATTTTAGCCCATATGGCCTCCAAATGCTGCAAATTAAACAAATCCCGATTTGGAAGAACTCTATAAAATGTTCAGTCAGCAGCGACATTAACAAGGACAAGGCACTAAAGAAAATGGACGGCTAGATGAACGGTTGACATTGTAATGGGGCTCCGCTGGAATTCGCATCTTCAATTTGCCCCTCGCTGGAAGTATTTATCTCACACAAACAAAGCCTTTTCCTCCACTGCACATTGTTTCAGGGACAATGTCAGCTTTCAAGTATCATGGCAGAGGATTGTGTTGCAAAACTGCACTGGGTTAGGCTTTTACACATACGGAATAAGAGAAATAAATAACAGATTACGGCGAAAGCATCATGTACCTCGTGGCTTGTTGCACAATAATGGTGCACAATAATGCCCCCAAATCATAATCCATATTTTTCTTTTCAATATAGAAATCACAATGACTCGTCACAATTATTTCTTGTTCGAGGAAACACGTGATTTTTTTATTTCCCTAAAACGTGTGAAAAGTTTTCAATGCAAATGAAACTAGCAAAAGCGATACAGTAACTGATAAATGTATCCCCCCCCAAAACACAGGATAAAGGGCAAGATGAATAAATATAACAGAGTGCAATGACGACGTCCAGAAAATAGAGACACAAGCTCCTCATCTCCAATTTTTTTTTCTGTACTTTCTTCTCTCAACGTGACATGCCATGACTTATTTGAAGAATTCTATTGATTACAAGCAAGACCTGAAAGCCAAATACTGTACTGACCTAAAGCGCCTCCCTGTGGTTATGACAGGTAAATGTTCCCTTGAGTAAATTTGTCTGAGATAAAATCAACTTTCACACGTATTCTTTCAAAAATAGTTTTGGCAAACAAATTTGGACGAATTGACATTATGTTTTTTTCCAAAACATTATGGAAAGTTGTTTGATCAGTTTATAACCTGCACAAGGTTGATGTACTGGCGGCCGTTCTCTTTTTGTACTCGTAGGATAATTCAGTCGATACAGTAGCAATTGTAGAATGACTACTGATTCCCAATACTGTGTGACAGTTCTAGAACTACATGTTACTTGAGTCAAAACTATTCGTGGGCATTTTGGTGCGACTCGTGCTTGATATATGCAGACTAGTTGGGTCTAGTAGTATAACCAGTGCGGCATTGTAGGTGTTCCTACAGTTTAAACTAAATTGAAAAAAACAAATTAAGTTTACCAATAAGGTTTAATCACATGCAGTACTAGTATGACATAAGTGGCACGAGTTGTGGGGAAAAAAAAACGAGGAATCTAATGGAGATGCTCTATCTCAATACAGTAACAATGAAAGCTACATACGAGGTTTAGGGGGAAAGAAATTCCATACTAAGCAGGGATACAAAAACATTTTAAAATGTTTAGCTCATATTTCTTGCTCGCTATTCTTGAATAGGAGCTATATGTGGTATCTCAAGAACCGTAATAGATGTGCTCATACCAAAGCATCGGCGTAGATTCAATTGATTCACAATTCTAAATGACAAAAGTTTATCTTCGATTTTTTGGAATTTGTGACATTTAAAGAGTTAACTACATAAATAAATGCTCAAACTGCTTTCCAATGCTGATGCACCTCATGTTCTTTAAATAAACAAAATATTTAAGTGCACAAGCGCAAAAAACTTTTTTTTTTTCCTTTATTGAAACATTTCGTTTTGGCAACCGTTTCAAGCTTTGCACTACAAGATTGTGAGCGTGCCAGCCCGTGTGCTCTGCTTTAATGTTTGAGTTTGCGGTAGGAGCGTCACAGCACATATCACATCCAGCCAATGACAAAACACATCCAATTACACTGTTAACACGTGGAGGTCAGATGACAAGTGATGATTCTCCCCCCTGTCCCTTTATGACCAAGTCTTTTCTGTATAAAGCACACATTGGAGTCATCAAGCCACCCGGGAACATGTCAAATCCAAACAAAATGATTGAGGGGAAACATTGATATCACAAGAGTGCTCAACCAAACCCAACAAATGAGGGTCCAACATTGTAAATAATAATAATAATAATAATAAGTAAAGTGTTTACTGAATATTTAGCAAACAAAAATAAATTGCTTTGGTCAAGTAAAAAAAACAAAACAAAACAAAAAAAAACAAACTAAAGAAAATCAAAGCAGTCCACCAGGTTCTTGGCTCTCTAAGGCTGCGAAGGAGGTGTCAAGGCAATATGGTTATGGTGCCCCCCGTATGGTGCGCTCCATGCTGCAGCATGCTGGGAGGCGGACAAGAGGGACAGGAGCGGCGTCCGACGGGGTCTCAAGGGTCCTCACACGGCAGGCGGGGGTCCCTCGGGGTCGGGCTCGTTGCTGTAGTTGTTGCTGTAGGGGTGGCCTCCGGGCGGGTGGTTGGGCAGGATGTCCAGCTCATCCACCTGGGGGCCCGGGTGAAGGACCACCAGCTGGTCCTGGGGGATGTCGGCTGCCGCCGCCGCCAGATTGGTAATGGATTTGGATTTGACGCACTGGAAGTCCACGTGGCGGCTCTTGCCCTCTTCCTTCTCCCACGACATGCGGATGAAGGGCCTCTGGACGTAGTTGTAGATGACCTCCGGACGACCTCCGGGACGCTTCTTGACCTTCTCCTTGTATGTGGGGTAACCTGGACAGCGACATGCGCTCAAATGTTGACTTAGTACATTCTACAACTACTACTGTATACCTTTGTTCGTCCATTTATGCCAGCGACATACAATCACAGACAGAACAATTAAATACATTTACTTCAAGACTCGATCTCCATATACATTACTACTTGTGAGGCCTTTATGTTGAAGTCGGCATCGCGGCGCGTTGGATCCTATGAACAATCATTATTGGTGGCTGGCTTAACCTGACCCAGGAACGACTACTCGACTTAAGGAGCGGCGACGGTGGTTGAACGCGCCGACACCGCCAACCGGACGGTCAAGTTGGTGTCATTGCACCGTGTCTTTGTCGATTCATCAAAATATCTGAAAGCGGTCTGTGGTGCAAAAAAGATGGGGCACTGGCCCACTGTCCGAGACAACTGCTCGCAGTCTCAGAGGTGGGCAACTAATTTTTTGAAGCTGCCTTGTGGAAAAACTCAAACGGTTGCCGAAGGCCACATAAACATGTTCACTCAATTGTGTTAAATATACATGTTATGTGTTCTTTTTTTTAATACATATATGAAGCAGTATATTGTATTGCCCCTTATGTAGCCCTGGCATACTTTGTTATATACATAAATGAAAATTAAAAAGTGACGAAAAAAAATTGTCCATCCATCAACTGATCCACTTATCCTCACATTCCCAACATAAAGGATGTGCCTCGGCTCAAGAATTGTCATGACTTACCTTCAATGCCCAGGCGTATTTTCTTCAATCCTCTCTCCTTTAAAACAGACTTGGCAACATCTCTGTTCTCGATATACTTGAAGAATCGGTACAGTTTTGTGCTGTAAATGACTGCAAGGAAATTTCGTATCGTTTCAATTTAGATTGACTTGGAAGGGTTGCATTTGCCGTGCGGCGCACTCACTTTGGGAGTACTCTTCTCCCATCTGCGGCGGGTACTCTTCGTCCCAGTCGACCACGTCGTCATCGGTGAGGACCACGATGTGGCACTCGCGCTCGCCGCTCTGGGCGCTCGCCACCATCAGAGGTAGAACCATTTCTTCCAGGTAGAACTCGAACTGTCGCCGGGCGCCATCGTTGGACAGCTCGTGCATCAGGGCACCTGAGGACAAGCCAGGACTGAAACTCTTGTGCTCGATAAATTAAAAGGGATCTCATATGGAATGGACTTTTTATTGGTTGTGTATAAATAGTTGGAATAGAGTGAAATTAAACCAGTAAACCTTAGTTATTTAGTTGAGGGAAAAAATGTGATTGTGAGTTTTATGTGCTGTATGTCCATAGGAAGAAAATCCCCTCAAATAAAGGCTTCCTCAATGGAAAAAAAAAGCACTCACTGAGGTCTCTGCATTTGATGGTGCTGTAGTCAAAAGAGATGCATAGATAGTCGCACGCCTCCCGCAACTCGGGGATAGAGATTCCATCAGGACAACGGATTAGCCCCGATTTGTAGTAATCCTGTCAATGAGACACAAAACACGCAGTCAAGTCGGTGTAAAATATACAAAGAGCCAATTTGAGTTGAGAATGAGGCCACGTCAACAAGGATCAATACACAATCAATTTTAGCAGCCCGCACTCTCTCTTCCCGGCAAAAAAAACAAACAAAACAAAAAACAAGAATGTTGATGAGCGGGAATCACAAGCAGTCAGACTAATTATTAGCTACTTACTTGTGGGCGAGCCAAACATTCCTTCCTCCCTCCCACTCACTCAGTCACTTTATCACAGCATGTTGACTTGTGGTTTGCAAGTCATCGTGAATAATCACTTCCCTCTTTAACCATGATAACGGCGCAGTTACGCAGATGATACAACCCCAAAATCAACCAATTCGACTGATACGCAACATAAGATTGAGGACAGAAACCCAAAGTGGGCCGTGGGCCGTTATTTTGAAATGGCAAGCAATGAACTTGTTTACGCAGCGGCATAAATAAAGTCGCTCGGTCATTTCCAGACTTTTATTTTTTTTAAATATAAAATATCGAAAAAATCCCGACCAGTCAGGCCCTGGCAGCGACAACGGGAAAAACGCAGAAGCGAAGAGAGACCCGATACGTAAGGCTTTCTGAGCTAAGGCACATTCTTTAACATTTAAAAAAACAAACAAAAAAAAACAAATAAAACTTGCGGCACACCACCAAACAAAAAAGTAACAAAATGTGGATGTACAGGTTAATTACAGTATGTAGCTTCTGCCATCGAGTGGAAGTGGCATTTAATTGCTCTGCCTATCGTAGATAGTTCAAAGATGCATCATTTGTGGTTAATCATTTTCAGAGCACTAGAGTGAAATTGGATCATTTCTCACGTCACACGTCACACGTCACACGACGGTGCCACGGTGCAGCGGCTGGGAGTCACCGCATGAGATAATGATGAGGAAACGTTGACGGACAAAGTTACTGACCAGAATTGCTCGGAAAACCGTTGAGCTGATTCCTTCGGCCACCTCAAACTCTCCCTTCTCATTGGGCCTTGTAAAATTGTGCTCTCGTCCTGATCCGAACATTCTGAAAGAAAGCAGCTTTGGTTACAAATGAGACATTCCCCACATGACGTTAGTCATCAATCAGAAAAAAAAAAAAGAAAAAGAAAAAAAGAGTTCTGTACCTGCCCAGCATGGTATTGGGCTGCGCAGTGAAGATTGAGGGGTCCACCACGAAGCGCGTGTTGTCAACTATGAGCGTAACCCTCTCAGACGTCCGCACATTTCGGTTGCAGAGGGTGGTGCTGGCCGCGCCCTCCTTGGGGTTCTCGTACACAAAGACCATTTCTCCCACTGCCAAACCTTTGAAGGTTCCCTCGGTGCTGGAAAGGCTGCTGTTGCGGCTGCTCACCACGCCGCTGCTGCTGGAGCCACTGGGGGAGACCCTCTGTGGCCGAGGGCTGCCGGGCCTCGACGACGGCCCGCCATCACGGTCTCGTTCTACGTGCGCGCGGAAAGAAAAGGAACATACTGCGTTGTCTGCTTTTCATGCTTGACACAAGATGCTACTTTCTGAATGCGTACTTTAACATTTAATATTCACAGTAGTTTCTGGTACCTGGATTGACTTGAACATGTGTGATTGTTTTGTAGCTCATAGCATTTCTTTGAGCATGTGTGTGTGTTTTTTTTGTCTGCTCACGAGCACCAAAATCTAAACAAAAAATGTTTTACACAACCACCAACACAGAGTGGTGCTAAGGCACAATAAAATGTCCCACATAAAATGTCTCCCTGTCACGACGAGGGAGTAAAACAGCTCTCAAGTTGCCATTCCCAATGAATGCAAATGTTAACTAAGGAGGAAATGACTAAGAACTACAGCGTCAAGGACTTCCTCAGAAAAGACAATCAAAGATGAGGTCATGCCGCAAAAGCAACAACTCATCAATGATGTCACGCCGTGGCCTCAAGCACTCATCAAATTTCCAATCACATTTCTCTTGTAGAAGAGAAAGCCCCGATTGTCATTGTATGCTGCCAATACAATGAAATTCTACTCTTACTCGGATGCAAAAAAAGGCTCCCAAACTACAACACCGATACTTCACCCGCATCACTGAGCGCTCACATGTAAGTGCTCGTACCTGATCTGAAAAACGATTAATTGATGCATTGCGTGTTTCATACTTGTATCGCTGTAAATACATTATCAGTCTTGGTTTTGTTGATCTATAGCTCAAGGAGTCACAAAAGCAAAAAATGTTAGCATTAAAGTCACCATTTTGATTGACATGTTTCTTTTCTCAACTCAACTGTATTTTCATAAAAGCTTTTTTTAAAAATTTGAATCCACTTAATAGTGAGAAGTGGGATTTGGGTGAAACCAACCCATGTTCTCCTGCTGATTGACCAGTTCCTACTTTCCTGTTATCCAGGGCTTCAGTGCTATTGTGTGGCATCTTACAGCATTAC
Organism: Hippocampus comes; assembly: GCF_001891065.2. Taxonomy (NCBI): domain Eukaryota; kingdom Metazoa; phylum Chordata; class Actinopteri; order Syngnathiformes; family Syngnathidae; genus Hippocampus; species Hippocampus comes. The sequence continues at coordinate 2,138,479 of NW_017805824.1, forward strand.
AAAAAAAAAAGCACAAAAAATGTCAGTTGGCGAGCTTTCCAGAAAATTGCTGCGGATAGGCGGGAAAGAAAGTGCAAATATGAATTTGTGAAAGGCCAATAGGTGGGTTGCATTGTACCTGTGTGAAAAGAAACGAGGATGTGAAGCCAATTGGGAATTTCTCCATTGTGAGACAAATAAAGATTTTCTTATCTTATCTTATCAATGTGAGCAAGAAGTTGAAAGACGTATCGAGCTGCTTTCTGGCACAAGCCACCAAGAGCTATGTACCTTGACCATGACCCTCCACTGAGGCCATTCTCTTCTTTCCCTTCATACTCACCACTGTTGTGTTGACGTGTAGGTGAGGTGAGGTTGCGAATGCAGGGAGTGAGCTGCGCCTCTCTCTCGTGCGAGGAATCCCTGGAGCGATCGCTGGAGCGGCGGCGGTCACGTGAGCGGTCGCAGCCCCCGCTGGCACCATGCAGGCTCATCTTCCTCTGTTGGGGCTCCACTCGAGATGCGCGAGCTTGACTGCTGCGCTTCAACACAAAAGATGACTCAATGTCCGTACCCATGAGCTACAGGACATTTCATTTTCATTTCACTGTGGGGGAGCAACTACGACTACACAAGCAGGGCTGCCAGTTTGTATCCATCTTGTCGGCATATGATGGAAAACAATGGTAGCGAGAGAATGAAACATCCTGGTCTATAAAAGTGTTGTGATTCAAGGATGATTAATGCACACAGAATGCGGTCAGGCCGCGTCGACAAGCAGATAAGAACCAATGCCCAAACAATGCCAGCTACAAACCTGCTAGTGCTACAACTAATAAAACGAAGGACTCCATTTCAATGCAACTTGTAAAGTCAAGCGTCCTAAAAGTAGTACGACTTGGGAGTTCAACCAAAATTCTCTGGAAAAATCCGCCTTAATGGGTCGATCACGGGAGGTTGGTTGATCGAAAAGTAGATTTTAGGTAAAAAAAAGTTTGTGTGCCCCTGATCTATGCAGTGCCTAGATAAGTTCAGTGCTTAAGAGGTGTAGTCCACACCATGTTTACATATGTTGTTTCATGAAACATGAAAAGTAGAGGTGATAAAGCTCCAGATTTGGTTGCATAATTGGTGTAACCTGATTTATGAATTACTCATTCATCTTAATACTAATGATCTGATAATGTTTATTGTACTCCACATTCTTTTATTATGTAATTCAGGTAAACAAAATATTAGAAATACCACTCAAATATCTCAATGTGAGCAAGAAGTTGAAAGACGTATCGAGCTGCTTTCTGGCACAAGCCACCAAGAGCTATGTACCTTGACCATGACCCTCCACTGAGGCCATTCTCTTCTTTCCCTTCATACTCACCACTGTTGTGTTGACGTGTAGGTGAGGTGAGGTTGCGAATGCAGGGAGTGAGCTGCGCCTCTCTCTCGTGCGAGGAATCCCTGGAGCGATCGCTGGAGCGGCGGCGGTCACGTGAGCGGTCGCAGCCCCCGCTGGCACCATGCAGGCTCATCTTCCTCTGTTGGGGCTCCACTCGAGATGCGCGAGCTTGACTGCTGCGCTTCAACACAAAAGATGACTCAATGTCCGTACCCATGAGCTACAGGACATTTCATTTTCATTTCACTGTGGGGGAGCAACTACGACTACACAAGCAGGGCTGCCAGTTTGTATCCATCTTGTCGGCATATGATGGAAAACAATGGTAGCGAGAGAATGAAACATCCTGGTCTATAAAAGTGTTGTGATTCAAGGATGATTAATGCACACAGAATGCGGTCAGGCCGCGTCGACAAGCAGATAAGAACCAATGCCCAAACAATGCCAGCTACAAACCTGCTAGTGCTACAACTAATAAAACGAAGGACTGCATTTCAATGCAACTTGTAAAGTCAAGCGTCCTAAAAGTAGTACGAATTGGGAGTTCAACCAAAATTCTCTGGAAAAATCCGCCTTAATGGGTCGATCACGGGAGGTTGGTTGATCGAAAAGTAGATTTTAGGTAAAAAAAAGTTTGTGTGCCCCTGATCTATGCAGTGCCTAGATAAGTTCAGTGCTTAAGAGGTGTAGTCCACACCATGTTTACATATGTTGTTTCATGAAACATGAAAAGTAGAGGTGATAAAGCTCCAGATTTGGTTGCATAATTGGTGTAACCTGATTTATGAATTACTCATTCATCTTAATACTAATGATCTGATAATGTTTATTGTACTCCACATTCTTTTATTATGTAATTCAGGTAAACAAAATATTAGAAATACCACTCAAATATCTGGCATGTAGATTTACAGCTAACATAGTTGAATTAATACTTCATTAGATGTTGAAGAGTACTTTTTAAACTGCACATCTCAGAAAAAGTTAGTTTATTCAACTAACAGACGCCAACTTCACAACATCACTTTTATGGAAACCCCCCAATATATCACAAACAAGTTAAAAATGTCTAATGTTGCCTATCATTAATCAGATTGTCCATCAGCAACAATTAATGATAAGATACAATCAAATTACATTATTGTACTTACAATCTCATATCGGCGTCGTTTGCTTCTTTAATGAATCATAATGAATTAGGGCTCGCTGGCTGACCGGCTTTGGCTAACTCACCTCGAATGCTTGCACAGTTTGCGAGGTCGGCTTGTAGTTTTCCGTTCCCAGTTTTCGGTGTCACTGGAGTTACTGTCATATGACTGCAGACGCGTTGCCATCACCCGAACAAGGGGAAGTCCGCTCCGGAAGTATCAGTCTTCATATTCAAGTAGTCGTCGACTATTTCCGCTGATCAAAACTCCACACACAAAATCCACCGCTAGCCTTTAGCACATAACGCAATCGTTTGGGCAGAATTCACTAGTGGCGTGCTTTTAAACAAATTTATTCCCTATAGTACTCGCCTAAAATGTGACATTTAATCATCAAAAGCAGTCGGTCATCAGATTACAAAAGGACATTGATAATTAGCATTCTTTTAGCGAGTTTCCTGTGTTAGCAGCACTCCTACACAACTAGCATTAGAAACCGTGGTACAAGCATCAATTTACAAACACATTTCGACATTATTTCAAGGAATATTGGCCAGCCCGGCACTGCAGTGGCACAAGGACTATGAGTGTACCGTAAAATATAAGTATAGTTACCAAACTGGTGTAAGCCTCCGCCGAAGTGTAATCCCGACAGCTAGCCAGTTAGCCAGCCTCCTTTCAAAAACAGTCATGTAGCTGATGTCACGTGACCATATGACGCATTTTTTCTCGTCAAATTTCAGATAGTTAAAACATTTAAAGCATTTAAAAAACATTGGTGTGGTTGTAAAATGTTTTAAATTTAAAAAAATATATATATATTATAAAATTCTCAATTATATTTTTTCTTATCATCCCACCGAAAAAGGATTGGAAAAAAATGCTTGTCAAGTCTCGCGAGAATGTTACACAAGCGTCCTGTGTGTTACACAGATTTCGTAATAAATTAACGGGCATATCCAAAATGTGCCTACGTCGTCATATTTAACATCCATACTCATAAGGTTCTGAAACATTGACAAAGGATCATATTATTAAGGACCGAAAAGTTGTTCTTGTCAAGTCTCGCGATTTGCGGCTTCACTTTTTTTTCTTCAAATACTGTACTGTACGGCAGGGGTCACCAACCTATGTGTGAGATGCACACTTCTGAAAAAAACAATTTTTTTTTGTTACACCTGCTTAGAATATTTGAAACACATACTGTCATTTATAATGTATAATAATGTGCACTACTTTTAGTCGATTTCAGTAAAAACACATTTAATACATTTTCATAAAACCATTTTAATGTTTGACAATGAAAATTACATACAGTAATGCATTGGCTTTACAGTTGATGATAGGCAAAATGCTTGGTTATTAATGACAGTACAGTACTGCATAATTTCCCCCATAGAGTTTATATTTCAGGTTAAATACATTATTGTTCCTAACCAAATACACAAACAGTATGGCACACTGGATATCAATACTCATTTGTCTAAAACTTAGTCATTTCAAATTTTTAAATGTAAGAGGTTGCAGTGATTTTACACAGTGCAATGTATTTGTAATTATTCTTAAAAGTCAATAATGAACTAGCCAAACTGTATATGTACAATAGCATTAAAAAAAGCACAGATAACAAATACATAATGGTGACTAAGACAAACACTTCAATTGGTCCACTACAGTAAGGACAGCCTGAATTTATTTCCAATTTCACTACGTTATATAATGAAACTATGTTTGGTGTTCAAAAATAATGCAATCAAAGTATTAAGTGAGACATTGACAATCATGAATACAAAAGACACTACCGGTAGTTCTTTTTTTTGTAGCAGAAATAAAAAGGGCAATGCATAGCAAGTTAGTTATATTAATAAATCATAGAAAGACTGAGTATAATAAATTAATGAATAAAACAGACATTGCAAATACACAGTAGTGAATACTTCTACAATGGTCAGTTTAATATTTCTTCAAGAACCTCATTTGGGAATATATTTTGGATTGAGGTTAACTGTCTATGTTGTGGGTTGGCACTGGTAACAAGAATGTCCTTTAATTTTTCTTGGAGCCATTCCTGTCTCTCTCCCACTTGTTTGTGTTCCTGAACATTGTGCATTAACTGTACCTCACTGATGGTTCTCTTTCTGCACACAAAAAAATACCACAGTCACTCTAAGGAAAAGATGATGAATGATCAATGAGTGACTTTTTTTTCTTTTCTGTCCTCCTTGACTAAAAAAGACAGCACTGATTTCCCACACATTAGAACGGCGTTTACCTCAGTGGTTTTGCATCTGTGTGCAAACTTGAAAAGAGGAGTATTAAAATGGTTGTTTCAAAGCAGCGTAGCACAAACATGCTGATGATGGGCTGAAAATAAGAAATATCGGGTTAAGAAAGGTTCCTTGTGAATTATCGCTGTATGAAAATTAATTTGGTCAAGCAGCACAGCTTCCAAAGGGAAAAAAATATCAAGCCAATATCTTACCAGTTTTGTCCTTATATCCAGGAAATGGCTTTTGATTTTCGTTTTGTTTTTGCTGTTGTGATCGGACACAAGGTACATAGACAGAGGAGTCAAACTTGTTGATCAGTCTTTTGGTGGGAGTGGGCTTCTGGCCTTTATATACACATGGACAAGCCCTCCCCTGGTCATCAATGAGCAATTTCACAGTTGATGTCACTTTACCAATGCATCGATGGGGACAGGACAGGCATCCATCCTCGTGATACCACTACTTACTACCAACTCAGCTTTCGACACCTGCGCAGCGCACTGCCCCCGCCCGTCCTTTGCTTTTGCTCTCAGTCCAGTTTCACCCTTCACTAGAAGTAAGGCTGCCTCATTAGTGCATCAAACACAGTGGTGTTGGTGTAGCTACTTTAGGTGTCACACTGTGGGACTCTGTTAAAAAAGTACACTCTATGAAATGGCAACCAGTGTCAATCCAATTTATTTTATGGTTTATGCTACATAATGCATGTATGTAAAGGTCAGGACAGTGGGGAAAGGGAGCGGGCGTGTCAGACAATCCATTGAGACTAATCCGCAAGTAACTCACTTCACTTAACCATTTAGAGGGCACTCAAAATTTTAACCCTGGAAAATTATTGTGGTACATTACAAGACTCCAGGAACAACATTTTCATCAGTGAAGATGTGGTATTTTTTGAAATTATACAAATCAACAAAATTTGTTTTGTGATGCTGTTCCGCTTCAACTTTTCAGGATGTATGTAACATGAATGAAATAATGTAACATGAATTATGGTGGACCCCCTGCATATTTGGGGTTCAGCACTCATAAATTTATACTCGATCATGTCCTTTTTCAAATCATACAGTTAGAATGGAATTAAATAGAAAGTAAAGAACTTACAAGTTTTTGCCACATTTTTCCTTTCAATTCAATGGACATTGTGCTACTCCTTCTGGTGGGTGTGCCTTGGCCCTCTGGCGACAGAATAATACAGACATACTGATGGATATATATGGAGCCAGTCAAAACTCAGTGAGCTGCAATAATATCTGTGTCTTCACAGAGGATAAAGAATATCACTGGCATCAAGCCAAAACTTCCTTTGTCACAATTTAGTAAATTGTCTGAATATCTGTCTAAATATGGTTGGTTGCCAGCCAATCGCAGGGCACCTATAGACAAACAACCATCCGCACGCACTCACAATCACACCATTGGACAATTTTGAGCTTTCAATCAACCTACCATGCATTTTTTTGGCATGTCGGACGAAACCGGATTACCTAGAGGAAAAACCCATGCAGGTGCGGGGAGAACATGCAAACTCACCACCGGAAGGCCGGGGCTGGAATTGAACCCCAGATCTCTTCACTGTGAGGCGGACGTGCTAACCAGTCAACCACCGTACCGCCCCATGTTCAAATAACAAGTGCCTGAACGGTTATAACACCGCTGCAACATGCCATTAACTTCAAATCCTTTATTAAACCAGATGCACATCAGTGAGTATAAAACCTCTTTTACAAAATGATCTAGCTGACTAGCCAAGCGAGGCTGACACCAACGCTTTTTTTTAGCCCGTCAATGGTGTTTTGCATTGTTTGTTAGCATTGAGCGAAACAGACGTATCTAAAGCAAAGCTATATGGTTGTTTAACATATGCAATGAGTAATTCACTTTGCTTCATGTGTAATTTGACAGTAAATTTCAACTGGGAGTGCCGTTAAAAATTGGATTAAAAAATGTTCACAATTTGCTAAATTGTTGCTTGTTGTGAAGTGAGCTGAATTGACTTCACTGCCACCATGCAGCGCTCTTATCTCAAAATTTTGCTTGCAAGTCAAAGTAACATCTATCTATCCATCCATCCATTATCTGAGCCGCTTATCCTCACAAGAGCTGTGGGCATGTTGGAGCCTATCCCAACCATCTTTGGGCAGTACGCGGTGTAAACTGTTTTCAGAGGTTATTTTTAAACAAAATAAAAGTCTTCATTGTTTTTAACTTTTATAAAAGTAGGTTGAGAACCACTGCAGTTTAATGCATGTAGCCTGCTTTGTGAGTCTTGGCAAAACATGTCTATAAGCTTTAAGATTTATGAATAACGTTGACAGCATCACAAAGTGAATTAGGTAACCCACAAAGACCTCTTCTAAATATTTCACAAGAAGAAAAATTTTCCTTCACGCCTCCTTTTCTACAGCGTTGACTTCATTTTTTTAGATCTTACAACAATATGCAATTTCACGCCCACTGAAAACAGCAAATGTGAAGATCTCCATCTGCCGGTGTCTTGACCACCTGCGGTGTCAAGTTAACTACATTTTCTTTAAAACAAGAGCAATCCACCCGCCCAAGCCGCTTTGGTTAGCTCATGCAGTCTCAATGTGAGCCATGTCAGTAATGGTATGCTGCTGGTGTGCAGGAGGAATTGACAGTGAAGGATTCGAGCAATTGCATGCAAATCATTAACCAGGTCACAAAGAAAGTAATGCACATTAAAAAACAAAAAACAAAAAACTTTTAACTGCAAATGGATGCGTTTGCTAAACAGATTGTCAATGTAAAAATATGATTGAGGAATTTCAAGCCCCAGTTGATTTTTACATGGGCATTTGAATCAAATCATCTTACTGGAAATGTGTCTAGATTTAATACCCTACAGGAAAATTCAATGTAGGCCCATGAAGAGTTTTTCATGACATACGTGTGTTTTACACTTGTTCCCGCAAGCCACTGTGAATGTATCGATGCTTCCCTTGAACTCTATGTATGGTATTATTTTGTTTATTATTTATTTTTTTCATGAAATGAGGTCATCTTGCTTGAAGGTATCATATGACGAAAAGGTGTATATTTAGACGTGACATCATCCCACCTTTGCCTATGAAACCAAACAAACACAAAGAACATTTAAGTCATACCGTTTGGATAACCCGTTATTGCTTTTTAAGGGCGTTACAATCCAGCGCGCGATAAATCATTCAAATGGTGATGCAGCTTCATCTTCGCGGCGTTGCCACCGTTTTGCCGACAAAATCTGGGCTTTATCCCTCTGTTACAAAGGCTTGCGAAGATATGCAAGTCTTGTGGTTTTATGGGAATACTCGCACATCAATCTATCACATACTCTTGATATGAGTGTCTGACTATCCGGCACAGGTGGTGCTGGTGTCAAGTTAGAATCTCATCACTGAGGCGCACATTGAGGCCCACCAGAGGGGACAAGCGTTTAAACCAATATTATTGTGCATCATAATGACATATGGGCTACAAGTGTGAATACTGAAGGACAAGCATCCACACATCCAACTCAATGTCACACCTAGGACCATGATTTTTATTTTTTCCGTTCTTTTAGAGGCTTGTACTTTCTCACATAATTTCAGCTCACTATATCCTTTACCAAACAAACTTTGGACCATGGAATTTCACCACATGAGAGTTGTTGTTACTAATTTCGGAAAGTTAAAAAAATTGAACCCAACCCCCTCAGTCAAACAGTCTGATTGAGTTCTCATCATTCCACTCTTATTAAAAAATGGAAATAAAAATAATAAAATGTAAATGTAATTTTGACCATGTTATTCATCCACACTTAAATTTGATAGAGAGGCATAGTTGAGCATCTAACTGTCTTAATTCCGTCCAGTCATTCCAAAACCTGAATGACTGGACAATCCCAGCCCACCTGAAATGTAGGTGGAATTCCTATCATTTTCCCCACACGTTTCAAGCATACTTCACAGCAGCGGCATCACTCAATGATTAACCTCAACCTAAATCTAAAATATTGGACCACCTCCATGGTGACTGTGGTGAGCATATTAGGCGCAGAGACCACAGGTTTTCCAAATGATGTGGCACTGATGCAATGGCCTCGCCTCAAAACACAAAGCTTGTCCCTGTGCTGCTGATGTTATCAGGTCAAAGTCACAACAAAATGTACCACTTGAGTTGGAGGATAATAATTTTCTCACTACAAACGACAGTCAGACAGGTCTGATGTGATTTCTTTTCCGTTCACATCCCCAAGAGGGCATATTTGCATGGTCGTTGGGGATTGATATCCCAGTGGGCATCTGATGTCAATTCAACATCAATGTGACATCAAAATCCAATCTTCAACATTAAATCAAAGTCAAATTGAGTGTTTTAACCAGCACTATAATCCCAAATCGATTTCTTTCCTTGACGTAGTGAAGCAAGCAGACGCTACAGCAATTGTGTATTCTAATTAATAACGAGAATGTTATTTTTTTCAAAGAACCCCATACAATCAACACACCAATTGAAATGTAGCGATGCACGACACTACGCATAGAAAACGGATTTGTTTCATATTGGCAGATATTGAGAGTTACTTCAAATATGAGTATGAGAGGCATGTGATTCATTTTGTGGCTGGGAATGACTCGAGTCAGACTTAAGTTGCGAGTTTTAGGATTTGGGACTATCTGTACTAAAGTTTATGGAAGACTTGACTTTAACATCGTATTCGGACTCAACTCGCCTTAGACTTGAACTACAAGACCAGAAAAATCTTACCGATTTATATTTCATTGAATGCATTTTCAAGATAGTACCACATTCATTTGGTATAATGAAAGAGATGTTACGTTTCGTTTAGCGCATGCAAACATGACAACCCATTACGGACGCATTGAAAAAGCCAACTTGTTTGGCAAGTTGGAGTGAGCTCATGAAATGATTACATTTAGATTCAAGGATCGCATATTTTTGTTAATTAAAAAATGTGAAAAAGAGAAAGGCACTATAACACACAAAGACAGGCAAGCGACATTAACTTGACACTGCAGTAACCCCGCAGCAGTTGCGTTTGTGAGTGGTTAGAATTGTACAAGTTCCAATTGTCTGCGAGGTCATGAAAGTGTCTGAGTGTGATTTGTGATTGGATGAGTGAGTCGGGGGCGGGGGAAGTCCAAGGACAAAGATGAGCATTTCTTCAAGATGAACGTTGGATGTTAAGCGAAAAACGGGTTGGGTGTTTTTGTGGTGTGGTTCCAACCCACACGAAACATTAATTTTCACAATGTAGAGGTTGCTGTCTATCGTTCGCCCTTGTTTCATTTGTCGAGCAGTCACAACAATTGCATCAGAAGTGAAATACAGGAAGGTTTGGCAGCACAACAGATAACACAAAGAGAGTAAAAGAAGAGGTGCTGGCAATTGCTTATTGATGGTGGGGGACTTTGACAATGTTTCAGATGTTCCATCCATCCATCAATTTTCTGATCCGCTTAATCCTCACAGGGGTCGCGGGGGGTGCTGGACTCTCTCTCAGCCGTCTTCGGGCAGTAGGTGGGGGACACCCTGAACCGGTTGCCAGCCAATCACAGGGCACACACGGAGACGAAAAACCATCCACGCTCACACCCACACCTAGGGACAATTTAGAGTGCTCAATCAACCTGCCATGCATGTTTTTGGAATGTGGGAGGAAACCGGAGTACCCCGAGAAAACCCACGCAGGCCCGGGGAGAACATGCAAACTTCACACCGGGAGGCCGGTGCTGGAATTGAACCCGGTACCTCTGCACTGTGAGGTCGACGCGCTAACCATTGGACACCGGCCGCCCTGTTTCAGATGTTGTTCACTTAAAAACATCCAAACAGCCGTGCAGAGTCGGAAATAAATCAGTATTATCAACAAAACAACTGCTGGGTCAAACTTCATCTGAGCTTCATGTTGGTTATGCCTTTAAGTGTGAACACAATTAAGTGTTATAAAATATGGAGATTGGTTAGGAAACCATTAAAAACCAGGTGATTAGGAAGTGGCTATGTTGCGAAAATATGTGACTGAGCAAGATTGTATGACTTGCTTAACTGAAGTAATTGTTTGACTTTGACCCTACTTGAAATTTAGTGTCAGCTTGACTTGCTTGATTTTTGCGACTTGCCTATTTATATGTGACTTACTCAAACATCTGCTGCTTGTCCTCATTAGGGTCGTGATGTGACCTAGAGCTGGCTGGCTGAAGTACACTCTGGTCTGGTCGCCAGCCAATTGCAGGGCATCTAAAGACAAACAATCATCACACCAACGGCTCATGTGAGTTTTGATTAACATACATGTCATTGGAACACGGAAAGAAGCCAGAGTAGGAGGAGAAAACGCGGGCACATCATGCAAACGTCACAGGGGAGGAATGAAAGATTCAACCACAAGAGGTCACTGTGAGACAACAGTAGAACAGAGCCAAGCAGCCTCTCAAAAGTTTTCTGTCACCCTTGTGTTGGTACCTGAATACAATTTCATAACCTTTAAGTGTTTTTATACCTTTTTCCCCTTCATAATATTAACTAGTTAAAAATCAGAAACGGATTTGGGCAACTTTTTAAGTCAATAGAAAATACGTCATCATCATAATAAACAGTTAACACATAAATGCAATGACATTAAATAAGATTTTTTCTATATCATATTAGTTGATTAGTTTAGATTCCTGTAAATGTATTCATTTAAATCATTGTTAATGGGATAAATGTAGCATACTGCATCACAGTCGACGTGTAATTTAGACTTTTTTTAACTGAATAATGAAACAAATGGACAGTGTCTCTTTGACAATGAATATTAAATAATACTGAGGATGGCGAAAATATCACACACACACACACACACACACACACACACACACACACACACACACACACCCACGCGTACACCCACGCACATGGGATTTTACTGTATCAAAAGGTCCACGGCACAGCTCTCGACCACGTTATACCACATAAATATATTTAATAAGAATAAAAAAACTTTATTCGTCTCATTTAGAGTGTTATGTTAAATTTGTCGTTTTCTTGGCAGATGACTATTATGTTACAAAATTGATGGATCCCAGCAGCTGTTCTTGTATATATATATATATATATATATATATGCTGTATTCGTATATACTGTATATGTATATACAGTATGTAATTGATGGGATAGCACTTCAAACCCACACGGTATGACAGGAATGAATTAGAAATGCGGCCAGAATATTTCAGAGCAAATAGTAAAGGAGATTGCCATCACTGCTGAATTATTTATAATATCATGTTACAGTAGTGTTGCAAGTCTCCCAGTGTTTTGTGCAATACTGATTTGTCGAGCAGATAGCAGAAGGGAGCCTTGAAAGATGCCAATACTCCAGAAAGTCATTTCATGTCTTACTGTAGGTTGTTATCATGATAATGACGGCAAACCGACCCCACTGTGAAATCCAATCATAATCTCCGTAATGCACAGATGTACAAAAGCGACACTGCTTTTATGGAGAAAAGTTGTATGTGTGATATTGCATGTGTGATATTCTCAATACTACAGACACGATTTGGCATTTTTAGTATAGTAAGTAGAAGGTGTTTTATAGAACTGGTCATGTTCAGATACCGCATAGAAAATACAATTTACAACTAAAAGCAGGTTGTGGTGTGCAAGGGATGAGATGCATGGCTGGATGACCTTCTCAAGGTCTGAAGGAAGGAAGGAGAGGCAGAAGCTGGCTAAAGCTACGTGTGGTGCACTGAAGCATTTGTGGCCGCTTGTCACATGTCTCCTACAGCATGAACAGCACTTAAGTGGATGTGTCTTTTTCAAGTTTTCATCCAGTTAACACTCTTGAATTATTAACTCCCAAGGCAAAGCGCTGTTTACTTGCTTTTGTGAACAAATCTCCTTTGCTTACGGTGACTGCACAGTGCACTCAAGGCATAGTTCTGATGGGTTGCATTCACAGCCCACAGTAAACATGTTTTGAGAAATATCATTTGAACTTTGAAGAAATAACATTCTCAAAGGTGTTATTTGTACATCTTGATACACATATTATTTAATTTATTTTTTTAATCACTTGAGGGCTTACGCCAGAGCCACATTTTTCAGACCAAGAATGAGTGCAAGTACCTACTTTTGCATAAAAGACAAAGAGCAAAGTGGCGGCAAAAGCGGCACAATATACGTTTTTTTTCAATTGTTGAGGGAAATGATTTTAACAAAGAAATAAAGCAGTGTTGTAAAATGTCAGTATAAAAACATACTAAGAATAAATGTTTGTATCCACTACAAATGACATACAGTACAGTGTGCACTCAAAGGCCACAACATTAACTAAGATTACGAATGACTACTTTTATGACAGTGACAATCAACACTGATGAGCATGGTACCTAATAATGCGACCAGTCAGTGCAAGTTGAGGAACACTGAAGAATTTGATCTAATATTGCTCTGAATGTGATTCTGATGACTTTTCAGGGATTAAGTCTTCTAAAAATGAATTTGGACTATAAACTTCTTAACCGTCGCTGATGGTCTAGTGCGGGGGTCGGCAACACGCGGCTCTCGAGCCGCATGCGGGTCTTTAGCGCCCCCCAGTGGCTCCCTAGAGCTTTTTCAAAAATGTTTGAAAATGGAAAACGATGGGAGGGAAATACATTTTTTTGTTTTAATATGGTTTCTGTCAGAGGACAAACATGACACAAACATTAACGTTTTCCGATGCTGTAGAAATGTGTCGAATAAATATTAAATGTCAACATTTCACCAATGAATATTTGCGTCATAGCCTACGGCACACGTTTCTATTGGCAGGGTGGGATGTCAGTCAGGGGGCTGTTGTTAAAAAAAACAAAAAAACAGCTGCCTTTCATGTACAATTAATCGAGGGTACTTGTTAAGAATGGGAATCTGGGCAGCCAAGAGAAGCATTTTTAAACAGTACACGTGAGCTACAATAGTTAGCACGCTGCGAAAGTGCGTCCCGTGCCTCGATCATCTTCGCGGCCGTTCTGGCTGTTGCTCATTACTGCATGTATGTCTAAGTGTGTTCGTATGCGCGCGTGTGCGGTAATGGGTCGATCTCGAGAGGTTGGTTGTTTGAAAAGTAGATCTTCTGTCAAAAAACTATGGGCACCCCTCCTCTACAGGATGAAGTGCAGGCAAAAAAAAATGTTGATAGCAGGCTAATATAGCTCATATAGATACATACAGCATGTGTTGCCTTCATTGTAAGGCTTTTTATTTTTTGCGGCTCTAGACATATTTGTTTTTTGTTTATTTCGGTCCAATATGGCTCTTTCAACATTTTGGGTTGCCGACCCCTGGTCTAATGGTACACTCGCCTGAGTTGTGTGCGGGCAGCGTGGGATCGGTTCTCACTGAGTGACGGTGTGGCTGTGGGTCTGAATGGTTGTTTGTTGCTATATGTGCCCTGCGACTGACTGGCAACCAGTTCAGGGTGCAGTCCGCCAAACGCCCGAAGTCAGCTGGGATAGGCTGCATCCACTCCCCACGATCCTCTTCAGGATAAGCAAAGCTGAAAATGGATGGATGAATGGAAGCTTCTCAACCTTCCTCATCTCCCGTCAACCGTCATGTGACTGAAGGCTTTGTGCCTTCACAAATTTATTCTCAGGTGACTGTTATTCTTGCGCGACATCCTTCCAAACTTCCTTCCAGCATTGCGAATGAACTTGCTCTCTGGCATCGACATCAGGGAGCTTTGTGGATTCCCCAAAGACCTTCGCAGTGCACATAAATAAAGCTGGCACCTGAGTAGGATTCAAAGCAAATGTCACGTGTGAGAGGAATCGTGTCAAAGGATTTAGCGTCCGGTTGATTACAGCGGTTTCATGACTAAACTAGAAAGACTTAAGTAAAACAATGTAAGGTATGTTCTTTTTTGTGATCATTCTCAAGCTATAACTCACTTGCGGACACACATGCAGCAACGTGAATTGTTGACCTTTTGCAAGCCACCGCCACCGCATGCCTGCGTAGATTTACTGTGAAGTAACACAAGCTGGGCTTGTTTTATTATCATCAAAGACTATAAGTGAATAAATTCCATTAAAAGCTGGCAGCGGCGAATTCACAAACAGAATTTTAAAGCGGCTCCTCTAAATAGAACGTCTTTATGCTGCAACGTGAAAGCCACCGCAGGAATTCAACAAAAACAAATGCAGAGTACTGCTTTGAGGTGACACACAGTTTGAGCCGTTCTACTGCCCCTCTTTAAGAAAGGGGACAAGCAGTTCGCTAACAATTACCGGGGGCATCAGCGTCATCAGCACTGAAATGGAATTCTTCGCGTTGAACCATTTAGAGCAGTTTTAGTCACAGGGCTCGGCGCACAAGACCAAACTGAGGTGCGCTTGATGAATTGCCATCATGGCATCCAAGCGGTTACATATGCACACATTTGCTTTTGGCCTGTGCATCAGCATCAGTCAAGAACCCAAACTGAATGGAAATGCGCCATCTGAACACCTCAGTTAGAATGAACAGGCTGAATCTGACTGGAATTTCATTAGGATTGACAGGGGTGGTAAATTCCTTTTGCCAATTCGATTTGAAGTCGTATATATCCTTCAATCGGAGTCGTCAGGCTGCTTCCTGTCTGCACTTTGTGCTCTCTTGACATCTTGCCATCATCGTTGACATACTTGAAAATGGCCGCTTCCATCCAGAGCTGGTCCATGACGGGAGAGCTTGTTTTTGATTACTTGTGACTGGTGTTGCCACAATTAGCTTGAAAAAGTAACTTTTAGTTACTTTACTGTTTACTTGCTTTAAAAGTTACTCTACTGACTGCTTGATTTTAACAGTAACTAGGGTAAAGTACATATTACTGCATACTCCCGCAATGTATTTCACAATGGAGAAGCTGTAAATACAGTAATGCTTTGTGGTACAGTATTAGTATTATAACTGTAGTCTGATTACTTGAGGGAAAAAAATGAACCTGTCAATTAGTTGATACTGAATAAGGTGCGCATTTGGAGTAGCGCTTTATTGAGGGATGCGTGACCGGACCGGCGTCACTGCTTGTAAGTTGTTTTGAATCACGCCGTTGCTTTCATAAAACTGTTCTAAACAATCGTAAAACAACTGTGCAAGATAAATGACTGACTTCCATCTTGTTAAATCCTTTACATATGCGTTTGGCTTTTCCTTTGACATCTGAGGCTCATTAGTTAAAGAGTGCTTCAAATGGGGTTTTGGGAGAAAAACAAAAGAACAACATACAAAAGAAGATGTTGAACAAGCCAAATTAGACACGCTATTTGTAAAGCATCAGTCACCTCCTCACTAATCTCAAAGAGTAAAAAGCTAATGTGAAGAATTAGCCTTTGTAGTCAAATGAATGAGTGAAATCTACCACCCTAATGAGGACAAGCAGTATAGAAAATGGATGGCTGGTTCGTGAATTTGACCGATTCAGCAAAAGCAATTGAAGTGGAACAAGTCTTTGGGCGGAGCCGATGGCTGCAAAGAGAATTCACACTTGTAGGCAGAGTGCTGAGAACTTTTCTTGTTACAGCTTCATCTCAGGAAAGCAGGGAGAACATCTGGTGCAGAGTCAGATGTGCTGACTTGTAGCGACACTTCCATTGTGTTGCCTCACTTAGTGGCTGCCGGCGCTCGATGAAAATGGGCCTCTTTGAAAAAGGGAGATAAAGACTGGAAAATTGTCTTTTGGAAGCGGAGAAGTGGGAAGCAGACAGGAAAGAGTGCAGCACTTTAAAAAGGCTCCTTTTGTACAAGACTGTTTCGATTCCGAGCTCAATACAGGAAAAATCTCCATTTGCAGTCAATCACAAAGATTTGGATGAAAATTGTTCAGTTTACAAATGCAAATTGGAATCATTGCTTATTTGTGTAGTTTGATCTCTTACTTCCTCCTCGATTCATTTTATCATGAGCCAAAAGTCAGAAGGATCAAAACAAGAGTAGATTTGACTAAATTACTCACAATAAATGTTTAATGACAGTGAAGTAATGATGGCTGAGGTCGGGTCAAAATTGCAATTGGCTCAATACATTAAGTACCATATGTTGATTTTGTCTTATGAGTTTAAGATGACATATGAAGGCAATGCTTCCAAAAGATGGTTATCTTTGTGTCAATGTAGGCTATGTGCAAACAATCTTTTGAACAAATGGCTACATGAAACAATCAAACCATTTTTTTCTTCAGCTTTTCTTGTGCCTTGGGGACACAACAGTGGCGAAACAGGTCTGCTAGAAGAAACAAGAGATGTATGGGATAAAATGTGTAGCAGGGAAGTAGTTCTTTGTGAATCCATTACAACTGTGTTTCCCGCTCACAAATTACGTGTGGAAGATGAGAGATTAAACTCTACCGCCTCCCTGTGGCCCCGAACTGTGAAGGGCTTTTCACACTGTACATGTACAGTAGCACAGTTCACTTAGCTGTTGATCACCCCACTCATTGTTTTGTAGGTGCTCTCGAGGCCCAATGCCATGCGGCTGAATTTGGTGGTGCAGGAGGTGAGCATCGTAAATGCTGCATGAACCAACTGATGGCTGGAATACGTTAATCTGTCACCATGTGGTTTTTTTTTTTTGTTTGTTTTGTTTGTTTTTTGTTTTTTTGGGTTGGGTCATTGGTCAGTACGTGTCTACCAGGACTTGTCTCCATGCCAACAATAACCAGATGGCCTGCTACAGGGTCGCTCACAGTTCACTGCTGCAAGTGCAAGTTTTGGCTTTTACTTTCATTTTTGGAGCAGTTGGCATAGTTTTGACACTTTGCCAGCTGGAGGACCCTTAGATTATAAGAAAATAGTGTGTTTCAAATTTCTTGCTCAAAGAAAAATGGATGGTGAAAACCAACAATTTAAAGAAGAACTGCCTGCATAGAATATAAAATAATCAGAGTGTTACTGCGTCACTTGCGGTGCAAATATGAATCAATTATTTCACAAGTAATCAATTATCAAATTCAACAGTAGATGTTCTCTGTTTTCTACAGTGCACCATTGAGAGCACATTGATTATCTTTGTGTTGAATGAAAACTATAAAAAAAAATAAGATAGTTGCAAACATCTTACTTTCAAAATCAATTATGATTATTTTTTTTTGGTTGATTTCCTGACATGTTGTGGCCTAAAGCAGGAAGTGAATCATAATCAATTTGTTTATTTTCTGCACTGTCAATTAGAAATAATGTCCGGTTTTTAAATCAAGGGTTGCGAAAAAAAAAAATCTTTACCTGATTCTACGATTTAAAAAAAAAACAAACAACTCCCCCCCCAACAAATCTTTCTTCTTTATCTTTACAGTCAAAATGTCTTGTGCTTAGCTTGAGAGCCGCGTTTTTTTTTTACAGTCTGTTGCTCCATAAACTTGTTGCTCATTGGCCAGAGAAAGTAACATGATGTTCCAAATAGAAAAGAGCTGGAGAAAAAGTACACGTCTATGCAAAAATGACCTCATTTCAATGTGCAAATATGCACTTCAATAATGAAATGCACACTACAGCTTGAAAAGTGGACACAGGATCAAGGTTGTTGGCTTGAAGAAGGCAACGTGAAGAATACACCCACGCATGTGGTAGGAAATTCTGCAGAATGAATAGATGGTTCACATTCAACTCTTTTGATGAGCGCTTTGCCTGAGGACAATGACACAAACACCGAGCTAAGGGTGGAGATAATGAGCAGATGAACATTGTTATGCGGCGTGTCACACAAAAAGTGACGCCTGCAGGTGGAGGAGCTGCCTGCAAAAAAAAAGTGAACTTCGCTGGCGAGAACAATGGAGATGCGAATGGTCCACTAAAACAGGTTATATTATTCCCACATAAAAATAACACTCTTGAAGAGTGACATATTTATAGCTTATGAACGTACCTGCGCTACGTTGGCGCTGGTCTCGCCCAGATGTCATGGCACCGAATGAGAGACTTTGTAATGATCCAAAAGTGCTGCTGCGCGAGGTCACACCGGCATATGGCGCTTCTTGTATGACCCTGAAATGCACAGCATACTTTTTCAAAAAGAAAAAAACCTCAAGTGCTGCAAAATCATTTCCATCGATTTTATTTAAATTGCGAAGAAGTAGAGTGAAGTGCATCGGTGCTTCAGGCCAAACTTCAATCAAGACTGTGTAAATGCTACATATTCATCATTCCATATGAGTTATAGGTGCCCTATGCAAGATCAAAAAGCTTAATCACTCATTCGGAGTTTGAGAGCCATTTCGCTCTTACATCACTTTCACAGTCATTTATTTGGCCGAAGGAATATGGCAGCCGTTATTGGACTGCAGGAGCTGTGGGCGCGCGTATAGTAGATAAAGTACACACTCAAATACCGATTGTCAAACCAGTCATTAATACTGTGAAGCCCTTTCGAGCCTCGTGCTTTTTCCGTGAGCAGAGTGGCTGACAGGGATGGAGATGATGGCACCTGCGTTTGTGTGGGCAATGTTTGAATTTCCATGACGGATTAAGAAGCAGTGGAGGTAATGAGCAGAATGAAGGCAGTGAAGGCCGTTCATTAATAAGTAGTAAAGCTGCAAGCACAATGGACATCAATTGACATTTTGACGGTTAGTTTGTTTCATAATTTTAACTTGAAAACAAAACTATATTTTTGAAAAAAATTAATCAGTTTGATTGAGTGGGATTACAGTACCATTCAATGCTTCAATTCGATATGGATCATTTCAAGAGGTTACGATGCAAAGTGTTTCTTGTTGAAAGTAGCAATTCCATCCAGCCATCCATTTTCGAATCCACTTATCCTTACGAGGCTCGTGGGCGTGCTGGAGCTTATCCCAGCTGTCTTCGGGCAGTAGGCAGGGCACACCCTGAACTGGTTGCCAGCCAATGAAAGTAGCCAATCATTTCACAATATGAATTCACCTGTCAGGATTGTACATGTGGCATTTCCTTCAACGAGATTTAGAAGACTAGAGAAGAAGTTTATCTGTCCAGGTCACTGTTGTCATGCTTACTAAAATGTAAAAATACAACATGTAAGATGACTCTAAAGCCATAATTGAACTAGTTTCAAAGAAACAACAAGTCATCAACACAGTCAAATCAATTTCTACTTATTGATATTTACAACTTTTTGATCGGGTGATCAGCCGGTTCACTAGTTTGTGTACCACGTCTTTTCAATCAAAACCAATTTTCCAATTCAAATTGGGTTTTTTTTGTTGCGCCCCTAGTGTATGTTAATGTGTGAGTGTGTGTATAAATATCTATCTATCGATCGATCGATCAATCGATTGATCTAGTTTTCTTTACAGCAATATGTTCTATGCGCCTCCACTCGTCTCAACATGGCATTCTGATTAATGTTGTGTTTGCGGAACATGAGTTAAGCAGCAAAATCCACCTGTGTTTAGCCATTTTGCCACTTTCTGTCCACTGAAAATGACGTCACAGTTTCTCAATGACGTCACAGTTGCTCAAGTTGTTATCAGAATGCCGCGTTTAGACAAGCAGGTCTGCATAGAACACATTTCCTGAAAGAAAATGTTTCGGGTTGACTTCCCCTTTAACACACTTAGGTTAGACTCAGCAAAGTCGGGGAGAATGCAGATAGCGGAAGTCACCCAGTCCAGACGCTATAGACTCATTTGTATCACTTTATCTCACCAAAGTGACTTGGCTATCAGCTGCTTCCTCAGAGCTTAGCAAAACAGACACATTTGTAAACATTTCACACTATACCCCATTTGATCCTTTGGCTTCACCGTGTGTTGTTTTTAATCTCTTACTGGTCTTATTTCCCAAACTTCTGCAAGGGCATCAGGAGAAGCATGACAGCCATCTTTGTCTCAGGAGATATAAGCTCCAGCAATTCCTGTTTTAAATTTTCAGGGCCAGTCAGTCAAATTAGGAGGTGGAAGGTAAGGCAAGGCCAACTGTTCATACTGCAGGAGTCCAAAAGTGAGACGATGCACACAGTAGCGCACACATGGCCACAAGTGAGACTTTCAGGAGCATTATGTAAGAGCTGACAGCAGGAAGCGGTGATGATGTTCTCAATATAAATGAATGCTGTGAGCAGACCATATCCGAGAGGGATACGTTTGGGTAAAGGACTGTGAACTTTTTTTTTTTTTTGGGGGGGTGGGGGGCAGTTGATGAATTAGACATTAGAACGAATTGACGGCTGAGACAGTCAGAAAATTGTTAGAAGAAAGACGTGCCGAATATATTAGTCACCTAAGACAGTTGAGGAAGGTTGCGCAGATGAACGGTTACTACAGCAACCATCGGTGTGAGACAAAACCAAGTGTGAATTAGATGCAGTATATTTTTAGCCATTTGGGTAAATGCCTTGATTGGGATGCAAGTCATTATTTTTTTCTGAAAAAATCATTTGAAAAAGTCAAGGGTCCTCGGGGCTTCAAAGAGTCATGACTGCTTCTCAGATGTGATTTTGAATATCTTTTGGGAAAACCGTTTGTTCTCCTCATGCTCGGATGGGTTTTCTTCAAGTACCACATGAAGAAGAATTTAAAAAATGCTCTTATGTGTGATTGTGAGGGTCAACCACTTGACCAATGTCAGTTGGGATAGGCTTTAGTTATCCTGACCCAAATGAAGACAAGAAGATGCATACAAAGGATAAATATCTGAGTCAAGTCATTGAAAAGAAGAATATCGCAATAAAATCTTGCTGCTCTCAACTCAATTTGTGTTTGCATTTTGCATGGATTGGATGGCACATTTTATGACTGTACAAGCTTCACAAGAATAACTTGACATGAATAAAAACTTGAAATTCTTATCGCTGTTAAATGGCATCTGGGGAAGTTCTGGATTGAGACGGAATGCTAGCTCCTGTAATAGCCTGGCTTTTCACTCATTATTTTTGCAAATAATGTCCAAGGTTTATTAGAAGTCAGCACTCTCCCAGACATGGACTGCCTAAAGTGTATTGCAATAGAATAATACATCACTTAAGTCACAAAATTCATAAAGCTGCAGAACATCAAGAAGACAAAGCGGGACCATGCTGTAAAAGCAGGATGCACTTAGTGGTGCGCTACCGAGCAGAGTGACTGAAAGAACATCCATGCACCGAGGCATCAAAGCATAAAAGGAATTGTTGAAAATAGAATGGCACTCAAAAGAGCAGCAATCCCCACCAAGGCCAACCAGTCTAAGGACACGCTTGCACTACTGTGTGCAATCTAGGCCATCCAATTGATAAAGTGAATCGACTAACCAAGCACAACCAAAATTGCGTCGTCCAAACTACTGGGAGGAGCATATGCACAAAGATGAATTGAACATGAACCTGCTTTTGATTTTGGTTTTTGCTTTTCTGTGTGCAGTGCTGGCGTGTGGCACAGTGCTGAAGGGCACCTCTTCCGATTTCCTTTGCCAAGTCCTCCAAAAAATAATGTTGGAAACATCATTTGGGTATTAGGTCTAACAGTAGTTGTACAAAAGAGCAAATAAGAAAATTATAATGAATAAACAAACTGTAACACATTTTTCTACCAAGCTAGCCAGAAGGGGAGCGCATATGTAAGTAAATAAACGTATCACTGCCAGATCGTTAAATCGCTACGGGAATGTTTTTTTAAATGCAGTGAGATGTCTGTTTTTTTTTCTTTCCAAGTTTGTTTTGCTCAACTTCTCTCAAGGCTGTGATGAATACAATTCCAATCCCTCTTGAGAGCCTAGTGGTGGAATTTCCACACACTGAATATGCAATAGTAAATTTCCTCCAAGAAACAAAGTGACTGGAGGCTTACTGCTCTTTTTTCTAGCCCATGACACACATATCTGTGTTTCTGACGATGCCCACATTTTCAGAAGATGTCACAATATGCACATTGAGTGAATTGGTCTTTTGAGCCACAAAGCATGAGTAGGTTAACTTCCAGGGGAATCGCTGTTAGTGACGGCTAAGCCTGCCTTAAGATTGTAAACCTTTTCAGTCATCTATGTGAGAAAGGCTATACGACATGAAATTTTGATGTTACTTCTCATCCTAGAGGCCTCCACCCCCACAACCTTAATGTTTTCGATGCTCTTTGCAGTGTAAGAGAATGTATTATTTCTATGCTGCAAGAGTTTGAAAGTGGAACTCGACTTCCACAGACAATGCACCCCAGACGAAGGGCCCCCATCTGTCTGATCGGATGGGTCAGTGCCCCACTTGACCACAATGCCGACAGATTGTAACAGCAACAAAACAAAAAGCACTACGGCGAGCAAGGTCATTAATTCGACAGTAATTTGGCAGTTTGGGAGTCCTTAAATACATGACAGGTTTGATTGGGAAACGCGGAACAGGTGAGCCTGCTGGAGGGAAACACCCTTCACTCCAGCTGGGGCTGAAAATAAAACAGACAGACGTGACAAAATCCAGACAATGCAAGAACCCAGCAGACCCAATTGAAACTAAGAAGGCTGAATGTGGGATTGTCAAAATACATGGGCGGGAAAATAATACATTTAAATCGGCAAATAATTACATAACACAAGAACTAAAAGCTATCCTGCAAAAGTGACTTTTAAGGACCGATTTAAAAATGTGGTAGAATTTGCACATTTCAGCTCCAGGCGCAGGTCGTTCCAAAGTCAAGATTCTCTGACAGAGGATGCTCTATCGCCTTTAGTTTGAAATGTCGACTTTGAAACAAACTGCCTGAAGAGCTTGACCAACACATAAAACCTCAAACTAGATGTCTGGCATAGTAACGACACTGACCTGTGAGTGGTGTGAGAAGAACAAACACAGCAAACTCTTAGCTTCTCTGGTAACGGCATTGCAGTTGCAAACTATTTTCCTTGTCATTTTTATTGCGGTGAATGATGCTATCCAAACTGGTTGCTCCTTTTCATCTATTACGTCTGGCATTAAGGAGAGCTTCCCAGTTGGCATTCCGCTTCACGTCACCATCATGCAGTCTTTGGCTCAGCTGAATTTGGCGTTCCCTACGTGCAGAAGGATTTGCAATCATAAATAATAAAGCCATCTGAGAATTTGGCCCCCCAAAATGCCCAAATTTGGTCAAGGTTGCTACGTCTGCTACCCTGCTTTACCAAAAATTTAAAGTAGCCCCCAAAATGGACCAATCTACCTACCTAACAAACAGATGAATGAAACTTATGCTCAGTCCGCAAATTGAGATCAATTTGATGAGCAAAACGACCTTGAATACTGATCACTCAGCGGTGCATGCCACAAGATATATATATTTTTTGGAATTAAATATATTCCCCACCATTGAGGAAAAAAAACTCCAGCTGTCATAGCGCTGCAAATATAATTAGACATCTGGATTCCAACTTAGCCTTCTCTACTGTGCATCGAGTAAGCCTTACCCGCCATGAACATTTCCCCGAGGTATGCTGTCTTCTATTTTCAGCACAGGTGTGGAAACATGATGCCCATCAATTCTTAACTTCTTACAGCCTAACGTAGGCGTGGCCGTCAAAGTTGTCACACCTCCACAATGGGCCACTGTTCACACAAACATACTGAATGTCAGTTTCGATGTACAAATGGTGGGAAACACTAGGGAGTTGGAGCAGGTTAACATAATATGTCGTCATAGTTTGCAGTGGATCAGAGTGAGAATTTTTTTTGCCAAATTGGATGGGCGGTTAAAGCTCACGTCTCTTGCCCTAGCCTACTTTTAATTTGTTTAAACAGACCTAAAGACGTATTGTATTGTATTGCATAGTTGATGGTTGAATACTATAGATTATACGAGACATCAGCAGGGACAGTCAGGTGGTGTATCCTAAAAACTGATGAATTTGAATTGAGGGATTTGAATATTTTTAAAAATAAGTTCAAGTAAACTCAATTTTGAAAATGGAGCCGCCACCTCAGTAGAAATGTTTAAAACATGACTTTAGACCTATTTGTATAATCTTGCATTTAGTTGAATGACATGTTGTCTGTTTGATTGCCACTTCTTCTGTATTCTCCTTAGCCCCCTCCTTACCAGTTTGGAGAGGAGGCTCAGTGATGATGACCCATTTGGATGTTACTCTATAGATTCTTCTCCGATTGATCTGGACAAGATCTGAGGCAGACCACCTACTTGGAGGCACTGCTATGGAGAGTTCATCATTGACCAATGGGCAGGGTTTTGAGGAGGACCCACCTCTCTGAAAGCGTATTTCTCCAACATTTCATCTTAAATGGACTGTTATATTATTCTAACATTGAATGGCACCATATTGTGTTAAACGATGCCCACTCTGTATCAATTGCTGCCTGGTCTTCCTGGAAAGGAGGATTCCTCCATCTGCGGCCCCTTCTCAAGGTTTCTAAAATGTTTATCCCGTTTTTTTTTTTTTCCTTGTCCTCCCGAGGGTCAAGATCAGGGGCTGTCGTTAATATTTGTCAACTGTCGACATGTGAAGCCGATTTCTGTGATTAAAGACTACGTCAATAAATTTGACTTGAAAAAAACTACAAGTCATAAAAATCTTCTCTATCAATGCGAACTACAACAGTGATAATAAACATTGAATTATCATCTGTGTTACAGTTTCAATCAAAATGTCACATTATCTTTGGAAAGTGAACATTTTAATACAACCCCGTATTGCATTTTGTTACCCTGTGTGTCTAATTAAGTGTAGTAGTGTATGTGCGACAACAACTGTATACTACCTAAGTGTGACAGTAAATGTGTCACACTGAGAATTGCACGGTTTTAAACATTCATTGGCTTGTCCTTTGATTCAGAGTTATATCTTGGCTTTACCCATCTTTCACATTAAACTTTTACAGCCCCCAAATGGATGAATTCTTCACAATCCCTTAACATTTCCATAAGTGGGCTTGTAAATTTAGAATTTATACATTTAAATCGTTCCAATCTCGGCGTGGTTCAGTGCACCGATTACATCTCAACATGTCGTTTGACCTTTCATGTCCATATACTGTACACAAGCTACTTTACCTGCTTTCAATTTCATTCGCAAAACTACTACGATGACCTACGTTGGACAAGCAACAGTGATCCTAATCTTGGATGAGAATGGGTGGGTTGCATCAAGAAGGGCATCCGGTGGAAAGATTCTACCAAACAAATATGAACTGTGTTGACAACTGCTTCCTCTTCTTAGAAAAGGTTGGTAATAAAATGTCTTTTATTTTAAACCGCGGCTACACTAATAACCTGATTTAACTCATCAATATGGGTACTTTTTACGATTTGTTGGTTCAAAACTTTGATCCGAAGTGCTGGGTCAAATCCTCAACCCAATACGCTGGGTATGAATAAGCCAGCACTGACTCAGTCCAAAGTGCTGGGTTAAGTATTTCTCCCAATTAGCGATACTTTTAACCCAGCAGTTTTAAGAGTGTAGGCGGCATCAATAGTTGACTCAGTCTCACACTCGATTTGAACCTTAACATTTGGTATGCAAGCACAGTGGCACCCAATACCTGTTAAAATGTTCTAGTGATTCACTACAAAGCCACAGTTGCTTGTTCGCCTGTAGTTAGCATTTAAGGAAATACCTGCTTAGCTGGATTGGGAGCTAAGAATTTTGTATTGATTTATTATTTTTTTTCATCATTGTACACCGATGTCTTCTATGCCTCAACGGTGACGTCTTTCAGTGTGATCAAGGTCTTATGAGATGATGTAATAAATTGTGTAAGCGTACATAGGATTTATCAATTTCAGAGCGGCAAAAACAGTGAGATGTTGAAAATATACAATTGTTATGTTAATTTTATACACTTCAAGAGAGAATTTTTTTTTTTCCCTTCTGCTGGTGGGATTTGCTGTTTGCTATTCAAGTGGTACCTCGGTGAGCGCTCACAGCCCCAATGCTGTTATCTGGCCCCTGAGCCTGGGATAAGAGAGGACAGGCTTTCCTACCCTGCGTCGGCTGTCTTTAGGTGGCTCGGCTCCCGGTGTTTGTGTCCTGTGGTGACCTGGAAAGCGAAGGGGGAGAATGAGGGCTCAGTGGAGACGGGGGAGCCGATCTTGAATAATACTTGGCTGTCAATCTGCTGCTAAACCATCACTGGACCATCTCGTGGCTTCTCCTGAGTGGGTCATTTTTAAGATGCAGTGTCAAGTCAAGGTGGTTATGAAAAAGGACATCATACTCATGAAACTGCTCATACTGAGATGGCTTTAGGGTGCGATTGACTTTTGACGACTGACAATGGTAATATGCTACTCCTTCAGTGTAAGTGTTAAACCAATTCAAATCATTCAAACTTTAAGGGTGCTATTATGGTTGACCAGTGCCTGTGCGTTTGTCGTAAAACCGGGCGTAACTTAATTTTTCTGCCAGCGAAAGTCTAGTCTAATGTGTTTGGGGCCGTGTTGCGCCCACCTGGGCGTTGCAGCGCACGGAGTTGCCTCGACTCCGACTCATCAGACAATTGGAAACAGAAAGTAGTCTATAGAAATGGGCGCATTCTCATTTTTGGGCAGGGGCAAGGCCTCACCCCCCAGCGCATCTGCAAATTTGGTTCAGCGCTCTATGTACTGTATGTGCGGGGTGGAAGTCATGGTACTTCATTTATAAATAAGACACCAGCATGGGACAACCCCTTGTATCATTGTAGAAATCAACTGAATAGATTATAATCATCATCATCTTAAATTATATTTTAATTGCATCCTGGTCACTATTGCTGGGGGGGGGGCAATGGGCATCCACCTGGGAGGGGACATCCACAGCGCATTTTCCTGATCACCCATGGTGGAAATATCTCATTATGCCTTTTCATGGAGGCTGCATGTTCACTGGCTGATGAAAATGAGATGTCCACAATTCCACAACGGCAGGAGATTATTACACTTTACAATAGAGAATTTCCAAGCACAGTGCGATGACTGTAACCCGCCATCACAGTGCCTATTACGAGACGGAAGGTGGTGAGCAATTAGAGGACATTTGATTCTCATCATTTGGAATACTTAATCAGAATCAACCGAACATTTTGGTAGCTCAAAAGCTATTAGATTACAATCGCACTGTAATATAATATGGCTTAATGTGGCTTCTCCCAGCCTATCGGAAAGGACAATCAGTATTCAGTAATTACTGTGGGCTTGACGGCACCTGTCTGTCTGCACTGATACACCCTCCAGATAACAATGACCAGCCGGAATATGACAAAGATGAGCCATGATTAACAGAATTTCAAATTATATCTTCAAGACAGCAAAACCTATGGGGGTAGAATTTTTGTGAATATGTGCTACAACGTACATTTAACCCTTTTAGGGACAGTGGTTACTACAGTGGACAGTTTATCATGTTATCAGGTTACAGGGTGCATGAAAGGGTTAAGTAAACAGAGTAGTTACGCTTCACTTTTAAAGCTGCGCATGCACGTGCTTTCAGAAGATGGCTGGCGTGTGCTCCAGCATATTCAACATGCTGCATACACAGTACTCTGCAGTATCATATAAGGACTCATCTGGTCATTTCACCTGCCATTCACCTTATTATTGTGTTTATTTGTCACATTGAATAGTACACAGTAAATTTCATAGTGTACATTTAGCTCTAAAAAGACTATATTTGGTCCCAGGCTAAACAGAGTCAAATTTACACTTGGAAGGAAGTACAATATTCAGAGTACCGGTAAATTGAAGTCAAAGTCGTGGATTCATTGTACGCCTGTTAAAATCAACTCTCATTTGATGAGAACGTAAGTTATTCACCCATATTTTATCCTAATGAGAGCCTCATATTCTCTGAGTGATGTGGGGAGGGTCTCTAGTGGCCCGTTGAGGCAATTGTACTCCAAAAGGTTGAGAGAAAAATGTAAAAATAAATCTATCAATTTTACTTCACTGACTAGTCTGGCTGATGTGTCAGATGTGTCAACCAAGCAGCCTCTTCCAGGTTTGGGGGCGTTACAACTTGAGTTTTGCAGGAGGGTGGATTTTAGTGCTTACATCATTTTTACATCCACACCTATTAAATGAGTGCCAAAGTTCAGCCCAATCGAATGTCCCTTTCAGTTTAACATGAATGACAACACATTCAAAGTGCGACAAGGCTGCGTGCAGTATAGGATGTATGTAGCATATGTAGCTAAAGAGGGTCCGCCAAAACATTGAGCACATGATCTTAACGGGGCTTATCGATGTGCAGTTTACCAGAGCAGTGGTTAACGATGTTTGAATATAGATTTCACATCATCACATAAAAACATGTATTGCTCATCATAAAATAATGTGCTGTAGGTTGCATGCAAATATCCGAATCAATACGATAAGGCCCCCCATCTCATATCTTTGTCTCGATCCAACCCCTATTATTAACCACTTGGCCACATGTGCCCATCGGCCTGCTTGTCATGCAACAACGGCTTTACAGAAAGGGAATTTCTCTCAGGGAAATATAAGTAGAAAGCAATGATTAAAACTCAAAGTATACAGTATATGTTGGATGTGCAGCAGAGGTGCACTCAACCAACAGAGTACAGAGGCAGACGTACTGTAACAGCAGGAAGGCACCAGCTTTAATTCCAGGCTTATTGATGAATTTTAATTGGAAAGATTATTAGGGAAGCAGACTTGAATCACTGACCTATGCCTCTCACTTTGAACGTCCTGTTTAATGGACTCATGCTCTTTAATCACAGCACATTAGCACTTCTACCTTCACTGTGGAAGATAAAGTAACGTGAAATTTCTTTCAAACAATTCAATAAATATTTTCCGGATCTGAGTTAAATAAATACAACGAATTCTAACAAATTTTACATCGACGTGTTGCCCAAAATGCATTTCCTGAACACTTGGGCCAACTTCACTGCTGTATTTCAATGTTGGTCATGATGGCAGTGCTGACGTCTCCTAAGTATTTTTTCATGCTGTATTTGGTGTAAAAAGTTTGATAATAACTTCTCTATGCTGTCCAATGTGGAGGCACTATTCATCGCCATGAATCAGACCTGCAACATTTGCACATTTGCTCAGTTTGTCGCCATTTGAATTGTATGAAGCCATCCTTCCTCAAGCACTGCCCTCTGAGGGAAAACATGATGGCGTGTCGCTGTGCGGGTCCTTAAAATGAACAATGACCCTTGTGTCCTTGCAGGATATTTTCTCTCCTATCTTGACTGCGATACCACCTTCTCCTCTGTGCTCTATTAAATGAAAAAAAACCAAGACATCCACCGCCTGTGCAGTGTGGCCATGTTTATTATGGCTTTGTTTGAAGAAAACTATAATATCCCATTCCATGAGTACCAGTGTTGATACTTTGGCTTAAGTCACGGTAATTTAAACAAACTGCAGAGCAGACCTGTTGGTGTCACAAAAAGTAATTTGGCCCTTCAGCCACGCACTTATTTTATGATCAGTATCTACATTATTCTATAGTTCCAATCTGTAAAATTCAAGCTTCACTTTAAAATGGTTCTGCAATTTTACAGTCCTGTCAAATGTGTGTGGCGACTGTGTTGACGAGGGAAAACAGAAGTACCTCACCATAGTGAGTCACAGGGTCAGAGGACTATGTGACTTCATCCACAGTGACAAAGTGAACTCAATTTAGAACTGCAGCAGGTCACATGAGGTGGAATTGGTTTGGCTTTTCTTGTGAACGCTTTATGGCCATATACTAAAAATTCAGCTTCTGCACTGGCCATAATATGAGTCAGACTTTTACGGAGGCAGCTCTAAAGCATATCAAGCAAAGCTGTCTCCCAATAGTTACCTTCTCATTAAAAGGCGTGATTAGTATTTGATCAGAAAAAAACACCTTAACATGGTATACTTGGAGTAGTATTATTATTTATCCATCCAGGCTTTGAGGCTGTTTTAATTTAACTGGAACTGGGGCCTGAGTCAAATGCGAGAAACTTCTGAACAATTCAAAAAAAGCAGTCAGTATTGGCACAAAACCTCCAGGCTTCTGTTCGACAGAAAACGTGCCAGGAAAAGCCTACTAGAACAATTGAATGGTACGCGCCACGCGGTGAAATAACAGGGGCATGCATTCTATACAAACATCATATCGTGAAGATCGACACATGCATATTGCATTTCAAAAGTGAAACGTGGTAAAAAGCATCAATATTGAACAGGTTAGTTCCATTTTTTACAACTCATCTCAAGTGTCTTTATTCGCATCAATATTGAACAGGTTCGTTCCATTTTTTACAACTCATCTCAAGTGTCTTTATGTCTTCTCTGGCTGTTTGCTGTTTCTTGTGGCTAGTCTGCCAACTGCTGGCAATCAAACAGCCATGACCTTTTAATGTCCTCCAAGCTTTTCTAATATTTCCCCACAACCTTTTGAATACATAATGACATTACCTCCTAAAAGCAATTTAAACCTCCAGCTATAATCGTCACAACACTTTCTCCAAAAGTGAAATCATTTTCTCCTCATGACTGCAAATGCTGCTAATATGTGCACTTTGTCCGTCCCTCTCACTTGCTTACCTAAATTAATTAGCTTGGGGTAAATTGCCTCTGTCGCTATGGTGGCGCTTTGTGAGGAAAAGAGCTTGAGAGTCACAACAGAAACAGAACAATGGGTTCCCTGAATCTAATTAAGAAAAAGGAATGTGAACTCTCTACAGCACATAGAAAGAGCAAATGCCCTGCCTCAGTCTCGCCTTTAGTACATGCGGAGAGAAGAATTGGAGTGATAACGAGTGATTTCCCCCTCGTGCTCTCCGGGGCTCGGAATGCAGCAGAATTTCAGACTTGATTTTTATGCTGGAGAGGTGAACACAGCATGTAAGATATTAATAAGACGCGTCACTCGTGAATGCTGTCAAATTGGAATCCTTGCAATTTTTCCGCCCAAGTGGCTGACAGTAGGAATTCACGCCTTCCGCAAAGCTACAGTTGCGCTCACTTACATGCTTATTCAACCATTTCTCGAAATCTTAATCTTCTTGGGGACGTATGGGATTTACTCAGGTGCCAAACTGGAATGCGCCTCATTAGAGAAATCGAGATTCCGTATTTGACCATTGTCATGTGAAGGTCATGTTGTGTATAAATCTTATGATCACCACCACACTGTGACTCTACATGTGTTGAGTCTCATTTTTGAGCATTGACGGTGTCATTTTTTTGTTCCCAGTGAGGTGTGCAGTAAAGATCTAGGGTTTGAGGTGAGTGGCTCACCGCCAGCTGAAACCTTTGTGTGTGATAAATATGCAAAGAACACAGAAATCAAGAAGGGGGCAAATATGAAAATGTAGACGGATTAAACAGAATGTGCTGTACACTCACGATATATTACCGGATTGAAAGAAGCGAAGGGATTTAAATTCATAATCTTCAACACGTCCTTGCGTTGCTTTGTGAAGTTGTGAGGAGCTGCATAGAAGATGAAACACCTCCAGGAGGGAAGCAGATGTTGATTGATGTGATTTGTACAACAGAAACCTGCAGTGCATCTTGCATTTGATCGTACAGTTTTGCATCATTAGCAAGAGGGTGCAAGACATATGTTATATTTTTACGTCCGTTTTAACTCGGAGACGATGTCAGTTTAATTGGCAAAGTTTCATTCTGAGTAACAGACATAATGAAAGATGACATCACTATGAGGAATTTTCTTTAGAGGTAGGCTTTGGCTGATTTCGTCCCCACGGGCTGTCCAGCTTTTCTCTTCACCAGGAAATTTTGAAAAAAAAAATCATTGCAAAAAATAAATAAATAAACAGTTTGTGACTGTTAAAATTGCTGTCCAATGTCATTGCCATCGTTTGCAACCTTGAAAAACCCCCAACATTCGCTAAACCTGTGCCGCTCTGTGAGCTATGGGCTTGAGTGACATTAATTCCTGTAGTGAGCGCTTCTATGGAGAGGCAAACACTATAGCCATATAATTGATGCCTTTGGGTCAATCGTCCTAACATTTGGTGTTTTTTGATGTGCGTGTCAGTACAGATGTCAATGTACTGGAAATTTGGGTGACAATTGCAGTTTGGAGAAATGAGGCGACATTTAGTTTTCGCACATTACGCTTTTAGACTTTTACTGGCAGTCACAGTATAGCAAGGGATGTCCGAAATAAAACTAGATTCTTTTTTTTCGTCTTTTTTCAATTCTGCAGCAGATGCCCGTTGAACTGGGTAGCCTGTTCAAGGGGATATATCAGAGCGTCCTCCATAATGGATGTTGCCTACATATTAGCCATAAAATCAGCAAATAATATTCCTAAATTCCGAAGTGACCAGGATGCTATTAAACTCCAAAGAGTAATTGAACAAGGCACAAATTGCTGCCGCATAAAATACAGCTGCGGCGTCGATGTACTCAAGATGGCGTTTATGTACTGTTATGTACTGTATATGTACTATAAATGTTGTCTATGTTATACGGTTGGGAGGGGTGGGAGGGATGCTGTCAGGTATATGAAGGACATGTAAAGTTAATGTCGTAGTGTTCACACATGACATGCACACTCAATGGCTTCGCAAAGCGTGATGTGCAAATTAGAACCCCCCCACCCCCCTCCAGACGATAGTGCCCAACGCCCTGTGCAATATCTGTGCATAGCGAGTTGTTATCCCTTTCTGAGACAATTACTTTTTGCTTCTTTAATTTCATTTCTATCTCAAAATGCAGTCAATCTTTGTGCACTCAATTGAGAATGCCCAGTCGCCAGTTCAATTCAGACATCAGTAAGGATGTTGAACTAGAAGGCAACATGCAACACAACGCTTAAGCAATGGATTGAGGGACATGAGCTATAATTACCCAGTCCTTCTGTCGAGACTTAATTGCACTTAACATATCACAGAAGTGTAAACATAACAATAAAGCCTACACAGACAGACCTCCACAAAGGTTGAGTGCTGACGCTAGTGGTAGATTATCCCGCATTTCATTAGCCACGAGTTTAGTTGGTACAATATAGTGGGATAAGAGAAATGGAGCAGGGAAAGAGCTGACTACACACAAGACACCAAGTCTGGTTGTAAATTTTGAAATGTGGAAGATTTGACAGTCGTCAGTAGTCTGATATCCACATTTGTGCTAAAATGTAAAGGTTTTCCTCCTTCGGCCATTCCAAACCCTTGCAGCAAATTGAAGTATACGCTGTTCATATTCAAATGTATTTAGTGGCAGTTACAAAAAAAATAAAAATAAACATTCAACCTCAAAAGTACGACTGCAAAACAACATCAGTGAATTTGATTTGTCCTGCGGTTCGTGTATGGTGAGTGGACATGCATAGACTGTGAATGTCAATATCTAACAATGCTAAAAACCAACAACGTAGTCTTCTGGGACACACTGAAGTTGCTGGAGACAAAAAAAAAAAAAAAAAAAATCATACCTTAAATTTATTCATTGCACATAAAGCTTCACGGGGACAGGCATGAGCATTAATACTCTGCACCGAGATGATTACCATCAGGGATTTTGTGGGGTAAAACAGTCAAGTAAGTGAGACTGGGGAGGTCGAAGAGGATCCACACTTGAACAAAAGCCAGTTGGGTCATCTACAGTTTCACACAAAAGACGCAGACACAGAAGGCATACTGATCTTCTGCAGTAACATGCTTTGGGAGGAGCCTTTTATCAGAGTTCACAGAAACACTGGAAACAAGATCCAGTCAAGTGCAGATTGGGCAGACAAAAAATTAAACTCTGCTTTTTCTGGTTTGTTTTTCTGTATTTCGAAAAACCTTTATCAGCATTTATGAACAATCAGAAGTTGTCATATGCAAGTAATGCTACTCCATGAAGCATTAAAAACAACCAAGCGATAATCGCTGTGTCTTTGATTGTGATGGACTAAATTTCCATCATGTGTGGTTAGATATTGTCAAGCCAAACGTGTCCACATGGCCAGCGTGAAATATGAATTGATATATAACCTTTTAGAAATCAAAGAGGACACAGATTGCTCACTGAATCGTGTCGTAAAGGGAACGCACGCCATGTGCTCAATAAATGCTAACATTGGCCAAAAATGTAATTGTCCACCCTGTTAACAAGCTCATTTACTTTTCTGTTTGCAATACAAAAAATAAGTGAATGGAAAACTTATTTATTTATTTTTTTTTTCGGGCAGAATGAACAGGTCTTGGAGGCAACACTTTGTGATTTTGGCTGAAACACTACAGGGATGACATTTACTCAGACACAACAGAGCTGTCAAAACCTTCCAAATCAAGACCCGTTTTGTGGTTTCGGACCATAAAATATTGACGTCGCCTGAAAACAAACAATCCAAAACGACACCGATTTCTGTTCTAAACCACATTGTGTGAACAGTCCCAAGTAAAACATGCATGAAAACCCCCCCACAAATAACACTAACAATAATACAATTGTAACATTTATTCATACATACGTCATGTTGTTTGAAGCGATTGTATTAATGTACCAGTCATATTTATTCTAGCAATGTCATTCTGGTGATGAGCAGCTCACAAATACAGTTTATCGTAGGACACAAAGTTGGAAAGCAGATGAAGTTCAAATAAATAAATCAATAAATAAATAAATGTCCAAAACCTGACAGCGAGTTACCTAGAACACCATAAGGTTACCGGCACTGTACTTAGAGTTAACTCACTTTTATTCAGATCCCATAGCTTAGTTGTTAAAATTGCAGTCTAAACAGGTTGCTGGCTTGAATACCAGCTACCACTGAAATCCTGTTGAAGTACCTGTGAGCAAGCTACTGAACCTCTAGTTCAGGGGTGTCAAACTCATTTCACATTGTGGGCCACATATAGCCTCGGTAGATGTAAAGTGGGCCGGACCATTAAAATTAGACCATACTCTGCTAAAAATAACCAAAATAATGCCTTTCCTTTGTTTTGGTCTAAAGAAGCACAAGAACATGAGGAAAATGTTGAAATTTAATAAACAGATCTAGCGGATACTCCATGAATTGCACCTTATTAAAAGTAGTCATTCTGTGTCTCTGATGAATTTTTTCACTTTTAAATTATCCTGCGGGCCTGATCGAACCTCCTTGCGGGCCGGTTCCGGCCCGCGGGCCGTATGTTTGACATTTCTGCTCTAGTTGTTTCTAAAGCATGATTTGTTTTTATTTATTTATTTTTTGTGACTTGAATAAAACTAGATTTTATGCAATATTCGTATACAGATTTGGTGTACTGAACCTGTGGCAGTGGAGATAAGTATTGATCTGTAATACATGTATTTATTTATTTATTTATTTTTAAGTTGATTTCCTCACCGCACTTGGGGGAAAGTTGTTTCAGGTAATCTATTTAACGTGAGACATTTGGGGCAAGAGTGTAAATCAATGTTTAATTTCCTCTCAGCCGAACAACCCTCTCCTCTTCTCATTGAGCTCTCCTCCCACCCACAACAGCACGATGCTGTTTGTATCGCCCATCGCACGTGAATATTTGTGGCCAGTTTAATAATGACAGGTTGATTTATGGATCTTGAGGAGTAAGTCAATAATTGGGTTAAAAGATGCACTCCTTGAGGTCAAGTGATTCTCATACCTATCCAATTGACTGAAAATCAGATTACTGCATGCAGAATGAACCTCATCTGTATACCTTATTTCAGCATTATCGAGAATCCGCAGTGCATTTTTAAATGACCACATAGTGCGCAATTAAAGAAACTCATTTGTGCTTGAATTCTTAATTGAATAGTCACACACTGAAGAGCAAAAAGCCGAATGTGCAGCCAATACCCAAGGCAACAGTAATTATCAGCAAATGTTTAGGAGGATTATTGGTCAATTCATTCCAAACTAGAATGGCAAATATGTTCAGTAGGGCTCAGATTTCCACCAAGGCTCAACAATCCTATTTTGGATCAGCAAAAGTCTCTCCTTCTCAAACCAACTGTCCGAGGCAGATGGAAGCCCCACAGAGCTGGGTTTCTCTTGAGGAGTGTGATTCTTGACCTGCTTAATGTGTAAAGCACTTTGAGATAACCTTTGTTGTGCACTGGCACCATATGAAAAAAAAAAAATCACTTCCTGTTTTCCCAGATGCTCTATGTACTATTGATTTGCTTGGCAAAACATCTCAGACTACTCTTGCCGAGGCCATTAGCGCTCTGATCAGAAGGCGTTAAGACAAACAGAGTTCAGCAAATCTAAAGCGTTTAAATTGCTATGGTCCTAAAACGCTTACAGAAGGCCCAGCAGGGAGCTCAAGGAATACACATTTTTATTTTAAACTAGCTCAGTATTCAGTATTCAAAGGGGTCCAATTATTATTATTACCCTAAAGATAGTACTTACTTTGCAGCATATTTTTGATGATTGGATCGCTACTGTACTCTATTCACACAACAGTGGTGCATGCAGTCAATAGCTCTCTGAGATAGTCGCTGGCCAGCATTGCCATAGACAACATTCATCGTCTATATGCATAACATATGCTCGACGTAAGTCAAGGTTGAAGCCATCTGTAAAGATGCTTCAACCCTCTGCTTGGGGATGTATACATCGGTTTACACTCAAAGCCAGAACTCATGTGTAATGCCATGAAATTAAGACCAGATCATTACATTTGATTGTATGAGGCTATTCTAATACAATTTTGCACATTTTGTGCCTGAACCCAGAACCTCAGAAGTGTGAGGCAGACATGCTTACCACTGATTCTCCGTGCTTCCAGTGTATCGTGTTTGTAGATATGACTCATCGGTATTCATTGCCGCTTTATCATAGCCGATTCAATTTCACCCCGGAGGATGCCTTTTGGAAGAAATATGTTGGTTTCGTGCTCCCTTTGTGGCACTCGGGTGTGCAGCTTTCTGCAAACACCTATGTTTTTGTTTCTAAGCCATAACGAGATGAAAACACCCACACTAGTGTCAGATTCATGGCGATCAGATATTGAAACAATTGGCGTGGCAACATTATTGTAGAATTCAATATAGACGATAGGTGGAATTGGATTCTGGTCTCATCCTTGAAAAAAAAAAAAAATACCCAAAGAAAGTTAACGTTAGCTGCGGTCAGATTTCAGTGGTGAAGTCAGATACTGTCATGTCACCTTCTACATTATAAAAAGGCCTCAAGCAATTTTATTTTATCACATGAAGAAAGAAAATGATTTGAGTCGCTTTGGTACAAACACTAACATCGACCGTCTGTGTTGGTCGATTCTTTGCCTGTTAATCGCATATCATACTTGATATGCTATTATCAAGTTTGAATGGTGCAAAAGAGCATTCATTTATACTTCCTATCAGGGCATTTGGCAAAGAAGCAACAACTTTTTTTTTTTTTTTGCATTTTCATTTGCAAGCATTTCATAACAGAACAGCTATCCCAGTCACTCAACCATACTGCTTCAAAATTTCTGCATTAGTCACTACTTATTGTTTAAAAATTATTCAAAAAAATTACAGCATTCAACACAATTGGTAGAAGTCAAGAGGGCATCTTCAGTTGTTGGTAAAACCATTTACGCAGCTGGCATCATGGGAATTTAAATGCAAAAAAAAAAATGTTTTGTGGGGGGTTGTGCACATTCCGTTGGATTTGGGATATTCTTGTAAATTATTTTTACTGTTTGTAAATTAGAAAAGAAGAATCGTACGAACGTGATTCATCACCCGTTGACAGGCCAGTCCCAGGTCTTTCCAGGATAAAAACAAAAAAATAGTTATGCAACGTCTTATAATAATATATTTTTTAAAAAATGGAAAATGTAAGAAAAAAAAATACATGAATATATCGGCCTTCATCAAAATAATTCACACACTGGCAAACTAGGGCACATTTCAAAACCATCATTCAGAGTTTTCCCGAAAACTCAGAAAAGCAAACTGAAGTTAGTCCTCGGAGTGTAAGTAGGTCACGCAGGGAACATGATAGCTACAACAGGATTCTTTTTCCTTCTCCTTGTGGTTCATAGCTATGATAGAAGTTGTTTTGACATGACTGGAGTTACATCTGCGCAACACAGCTGAGAGTCATGGGAGCTCACAGGTTGAGGCAGGCAGCGCCTTACATCTCACCAGTAAACACCTTTTTCAAGCTCGCTGCAAGCCCTCTTTGTAGCTTGTCACAAAATAGAAGCTACCTGAAGGACCATTAATCCTATAGAAATCCGAGAAAAAAAACAACTTTTTGTCACCACAGAAAGTGTTTTCTTTATGATTTGCTTGCCAAACAGAAACTGAATGCACACAACCAAGCATCTGACTTCATTTCCTCATGATGCAGTCACTGAATCTTTTTTTTTGTAACTGAATGGCATGTATGGTTTATCTTGGTTATGTAACTTGTCTTATAAAAGGTGCAATGTGTTCTCTGTCAATTACAAGGAGTAGCAGGGCAGATCAAAACTAGCCTTCTCGATACAATTTTGGGGTTTGGGTATTACAATGCCATATCTCCGAAACAACAACTGCCTTGAAATTCCGACATTATATACTGTTTTGGGCGTAAATTGTTTGCGGCAACTTCTGTAAATCATGTTCTTGAGAGCGTTGGTGGACTGTAGGATGTTTAGGGGGAAGCTCTTGTTGTTTACTGATGTGAACAACTTCAAAATAAGACAAACTGTGGAATCTCTTCTGTTAATTGATTTCACTTCTCCTGCTCTTGTGAATCTAGCACAATTAACATCAAGGTATTGACATCCATATATTATTTGGTAAAGTAAGGTTTATTTTGAAATTTGATTTCTCACCACGTAGGCAGCGTGTTACTGTCATGCAGAGCATGAGCAGTTTTTTGCTGCAGTTGACTTGCCCTCTTCATCTTGAGAGTGTTCACGTAAACAAGAGGGTACCTGAAGAAAAAAAAATGCCTTGAGAATGTTTTTTTGTTTTTAAACCAAGGCACTCGAATTACTCGCGGCCTCGCTTCACCCCGAACGCAAATAGCCAAACATTTGAGTTTCCTAACAGGGTGGGCATTTTGGGCTAATGTTAGCATTTATTGAATAAGCAAATGGTGAACCTTCACTCAACAATGTGATTGACTTAGCAAGCTGACGATGTACCGTTTAGCTAATTTAGAATTTCGGAAAGGTTTTTATACTAATGAATATTTCACACATCAGCAATCTCCAATTTCACACAGATTACAAAAATTATGACACTTGCATAACTTCGTAAATTGCTGTCAACTTACCCTACAATGACAGGGTGTACAGCAATTTCGGGGACACATGCAAAACATTCAATCGGATCATGAAACTAGACTATACATGATCAAAATAACTTGCTTCAGAAATTAACTTGTGAAGAATAATACCCGGTAAACATGGTATTTGTTGTTTAGCCGCTAATTACACACACTGTAGTTGGCAGAGCGGTGTGTAAGAGCTGCCAAAATCATGTGCATGCAATTAAAAATGATTGAAGGAAACACATTTTCAGAGACTTCTCATTCTAATTGTATTTGTAAAAATGTTTAGCCAATTCCAAAAAGACTTCAGAGGGTTATTATTATGCTACATTTTTTATGATGGCTGAGTGATTCTGATAAGGAAACAAAAAAAACCTCTTTATTGTGATATTGACTCTAATAATCCTTTTTTTCATTTCAGTGTGGCCTTTCATAGTTTTGTTTTGTTTTTGTGCACACTCAGGTTGTATATCAAACCTAATGAAGTGAAGCACTTTTGGATTTTCCATTAAAACTCTCATAACAACTCATGGTTCTCTTACAGCTGAAAGTACCTTCACTATGTTAATTTTGCACTTGTAATGCAAAGAACGACTCGACCGGGAAGTCCCAGTGTCAACTAATATTACACTTGGGAACTGGAGAAGAGTAAAGTAGCTGGTTTGGGTTCATGTGTGAAGCTGAATAGGTAAACAAAAGAATAGAATAGGGCGGCCCGGTGTTCCAGCGCGTTGACCTCACAGTGCAGAGGTCATGGGTTCGATCCCGGCTCCGGAACTTCCTGTATGGAGTTTGCATGTTCTCCCCGGGCCTGCGTGGGTTTTCTCCGGGTACTCCGGTTTCCTCCCACATTCCCAAAACACGCACGGCAGGCTGATTTAACACTCTAAATTGTCCCTAAGTGTGAGTGGGAGCGTGGATGGTTGTTCGTCTCTGTGTGCCCTGCGATTTGTTCAGAGTGTACCCCGCCTACTGCCCGAAGACAGCTGCGATAGGCTCCAGCACCCCCCGCGACCCTTGTGACGATAAAGTGGAACAGAAAATGGATGGATGGATGGAAGAATAGAACACGGTACTTGGAGGTGTCTTCTTCATTGCAGTGCAATGCAATGTACTGTATCGAAACCTTTGTCCTATTGTTGTTTCAATGCCTGATCAATATTTAGTGTGCTCATTAAAAAGTGCAAAGCTTATCTCAAAAAGAGGTGAGGGTTGAAATGTCAATAAAATAAATGTCAATGTAGACATTATTTAAGATCTGTTTTGCTGGCATGCTCTCGAACTTGGTGATGTGCCATGACAGATGACGGTGTAACTTCCAGTTGTCTGACCAGTATTCATTTGACATTTTCAATGATTTAACTTTTTCTTTGGCACCCTTTCCGTCTGACCTTTGTGAATGCCACCTGGGTTCAAAAAAGGTGACAGTCTCACTGACTTGATTGGCAGCAACACAGCCTCAGGTGTAAAGAATTCAAGTGTCAACAGTGCAACTAGGGTAGCAAAAATATTGATTTTGTTTTACTTTGATTTATTTGTCATATCATACTCATACTACACGCTTCCTCTTGAATTGCAAAAATGTGCATGTTAGGTGCACTGACCTTCCTAAATTGTCAATTGGTTTGAATGTGAGTATGAACGTTTTTTTGTCTATGAGTGCCCTGCGATTAGCTGGCGACAAGTTCAGGTTGTACCTGACCTCCCGCCCAAAGTTGGCTGGGATAGGCTCTGGTTTTACCTGCAACCCTAATCGGGATGAGTGCTGAAGAAAATGGATGGGAGGGTGCATACTTTATTCCCAGTTGTTGTGAAAGTACAGAATAAAAATCACTTAAAGTAATAAAGTCACTTAAGCGCTACAAGACAAAATCTACACATTTAGCCCAAGCTTTGTTATTGGTGGTTGACCTTAGTCATAATTATCAGAGAGTACTGTATCTCATATGACTTATTTTGTAATTCTGACTTCGTATCTCCTTGTTATTATTGATCTTATGTTTATGACTTCATGTGGCATAATTATTACTTAATGTCTCATTATTAAAAATAGTATCTCATAACTATGACTTAGAACCTTACCGGTTTATTGGCGAAAAAAAAAAAATTCCAGCCCTGTAATTGTGTGTATTTTTTTTTTTTTTAACTGTTGGAAACTTTCACCACAATTTACAAGTAGAAAGCTTTGGCTTTGTGTACACTGAAAAAAAAAATGGTGTGTGTAATTTACTCAATTTTATTTGATCAGTGGCTACACACAATACAATAATTTGGATTGAGATACATGTTTTGAAGTAGATGTATAGTCTACTTAAATAAGTAAATTCAACACACCATTTTTTTCAGTGTAGATCATCTGCTTCATGGTCATCTGAAAGTGGCCGTTTCAAATGGTAGAATGTGGTAGAATTATGTGAACTGTTATGTAACATTTATTTATTTTAGTAGATTAATGTCATCTTTCAACCACACTAAGTCCAGTATGGACACCGGTCTTGTCAAGATAGTCCAACCAAGTGAGAGTGAACTAAGTACGACTGTAGTCATACTGCAGTGCATACAAACTGTGGAATCTCTTCTGTTAAATTATACAGCTGTCCTGGTATTGTAAATCTAGCACAATTAGCATCAAACACATTCACGTGTATTATCTCATTTTGTAAGAGCCAGCATGCATGATTCACATAATCCATATGCTTACACTGAATGATGCCTGCTGCTTGGAGTTATTTTCAGTCCAACGAGCGGCACCTGATCCGTGAGCAGACATTCATGTTTTATATCCGCAAAGCACGCAGCTCCTATGTCTGATGTCAGAGGCGTCTAAGAAAGGAAGCACGTTCTCATTTTACAGCTCGAGCAGCGTTTTTTCAGGTTAGCGACTTGTGCAGCCTCGAGGGGGTTGGGTGAATTGGAGAGAAAAGCACCAGAGGAGAGCGGAGCCCGTAGTTTCAGTCGCTAATCAACTTGGATCTGAAACTTTGCCAACTTTGCGACACTTCAACCCGCAATGACCTGAGGGGGATCAAGACTCGCTCTTTTATCTACTTCATTTTTGTGTTCGAAAGCTTAGTGAAAATAAAACTTAGCTTGGGCCTCGCCATCGGTCTAACGACCCCTCTTCCCATTCGTTATGTTGTGGTGTTACTACATAGTTCTCATTTTACACTTCAGTTTGCACACTGGGTACAATTTAAAAGGGCTCACATGTGACAATACACGTACACTAGTCATGC
Source organism: Hippocampus comes (assembly GCF_001891065.2). Lineage (NCBI taxonomy): Eukaryota > Metazoa > Chordata > Actinopteri > Syngnathiformes > Syngnathidae > Hippocampus > Hippocampus comes. The sequence goes on from NW_017805824.1 coordinate 2,181,545, forward strand.
TAGGATAATATCACAATTTCTTTACAAATGATACCATTGATACAGCCAGTGGGGCCCAAGCTTGAATGGTGTCATTTGCAAGACCCCCATTTTTCTCCCTGACAAAAATTTGATGATGCCAACAGGAAATAAATTCATGTACCATTTTCTTTATTTACTTCTGACAAGAAACTGAGGGAAATATGAATAGCGAAATGCCAGATTAAGTGCTCAGGTGGCAGAAGTCACTTTTAACAGCAGGGATGAATGGATTTATTCCAAGATTTCCATCTACTTATGAAAGATTTCAAACCTAAATATATTAGAATTTTTTTTTTCATTATATTAACTACATTTAAGAAAGTACGGTATATTTGCAGTGACACATTGCAATGTTGGTATTTTTCCAATACACTTAATGCAAAAGTATTGTTCCCTCCAAATGTGTCATATTTATTGCTTGATAATGCCCTAAGTCAGCAGATTGTTTTAAGATTCATATTGTAAATTATAGGTTTGATATGATGATACATTATTCACGAGCTGTCTATTTCCTGCTACATTTCCAAACGATAAAAAACAGATATGAAAAGTCCCTCCTCAGTTTATAGGCATCTGACAGTTGTCCATTAAGTATTCATGCAGGTCATTTTCATCTGCCATGGGTTTTGTCTCCAGCAGATCCTCAATGTGCTTCACATTTACTGATTTTACGAAGACGTTTGATTTATTGTAAAGCTTGCATGCAGTCAGCATGGTGCACCCTACAGTATGTGCAGTGTTTCGCTCCTAACGCCTGACATTGTATGCCTGTGCCAGGGACCGTAATTACTCTCACTTATCCAACAAATTTTCAATACTGCTTATTCTCACGAGGTTGCGGATGAGCTGGATCCTGTACCAGCTGAGAGGTGGGGCACACCTTTTACTGGCTGCCAGTCCATTAAGACACACAACCAGACCTCACTCGTGGGGGTGGGGGGTATTGATATCATTATTAAACATAAATACTGTATCACAAAATTACGGTTCTTTCACTCCACCAACAACTGCATGTGTGTGTTACGCACCTCGGCTCCGGCATGAGTCGCCCTGGCCTCTCTATATAAGAACCTGAGCACCTTTGCTCACATCAGTGGTTATTTGGTGCAATTACGCCATGCCGCTCGCTTGCTAGCTATGCGTGTACCCAGAAATCCATCTTCCCTTCAGATAGTCTGCTGACGTGGCCGCTTTAGAGTGCCTCATTGCTGGCCTTGAGTGCACGGAAAAGCGAACAGAGAGAAAATTTAAGTTAAAAAGTATAACTTGACAGTGAGCATTTGGACTGGGGCTTTAGATTGGCTTGGTCATTACAGCTTAGAAAAGCCCTTTGACGACCCAGTAGGATATACCGTGGTCCAACCGCCAGACACTTTAAGCGAATATATGTTCGCAGCTAAAAACATTGTTACAAGCTTGCATAAGAAAGAAGCTAGATGAAGTGGCATCCATTTTTCCATATCTTAGTACTGGAATTGGATTGACAGATTGACAGCTGAGCCAGACGTGGTTTCAGCACATTCAACAGACATGTTGACAGCATTTAAAAGTGGTGAGAACTTGATTTTTCATAACTTTGGAGTCTCATTTTATATACGTGGCTGTTTTTGTTGTTTTTTTTTTTTAGTGATTCACATTTGGCAGGATTGTTCACAGCACTCTTCTCTGTGGTGTATCAAATTTTGAAGACATTTCTTTTCACTTTAAAGGTAAAATGAAAAGCATGCAAACGTGGGTATGTAAACGTGAATGTCAGACACGTGTAGGACATCTCCGTCTTGAACTCAGTGAGTCACAAAAGCGTTTGTGAAGTTCAACACGAGTTTGGATCATTTCTATGCGGATGAGGTGACTGAGTTAAAACAATGTGAGGCATATTTAGTGAGGAGTGTGGCTGTTAGAACTGCCGATTTGCCAGCTAATCACTGACAACAGTGGCCCGCTGTCATGTCAGAGTCCTTGTTTCTGGATCCACTTGGTCTTTTTCTCTCTTTTCCCTTTCTTCATCTTTCCTTGAGCAAGTTCAACTCGAGTGCGGTCTATAATCTTCTACCTTGGGCAAATGGTGATAGCCTTACTTGACTTCCTCTGCCAGCATACTCAGACAAATGCCTCCCAAAACTCAAGTGAACTCCAATTTTTCATTTTCCTTCAATTTTCTATCAGACAGGACAGAAGCTTTCATCCATGCCCAGACCACCAGCAAGTCATTACACATCCAAAACATTTGGGAGATTATATTTGACTGTGATTTGTTTCCCTCCAGCAAACATAGTTAATGCCAATGCGAGACTAAATAAACCCTGTCAATGTGAGTCTGATGTTAATGAAATATGCTGGTCAGTTGCATATGCATTACTCATAAAACCTTATGGATATTCGGGTGAAATTTCAGATTAAGCTATAATGTATTATACCCTTTAGAGGTGAACTGGATTTGGCCTTCACTCAGCATTTGAATACACATTTTTGCAACTTGTTCTCGAACATAGTGTGTATGAAGTGGTGCTGCAACTCATAGTCATGTACTCTTTATCCTCTGTGTAGAACAGCTAGAGGGGAGTCGAGATATCTCAATGTTGTTATTAAGTGTTACTATGAATCCCACCGGCGCTCTAGGATGGAACCGCAATGTCATGAATCAGCTGTGATGTAACTTTTTACAAGAGCTGCACATTTGCCAAATGCAAGGTGTTCCTGAACAGTAAAGATCGAATCCAAAGAGTCAGCTCCTGCATCGTAGTCTCAACAAAAGCATTGTTAATGTGCTTCACTAAAGCCAGGTTTACTGTACCATCAATGAAATGGATTGCAGTAAATTTTTAAGTTAAAAAAAAAAAAACAACAACTCCACCTCCTTTTTACCACCTTGAATCAGACCAGTTCCATCATGTACAATATTACAAGCATTTCATTTTGTCCGGTGATTGATAATGATTAAAAGGAACCAAAATAGGTTCTCACTTTCAGCCTGTTAATTCTGTGGAGATGTGCTGATGAAAGGCACTATAAATAAACAAGCTTCAGCTCAATTTGGTTCTCATCTCAGTGGCCTGGTGTTCACATTAGAAAATAGAGGTTATTACTGACCTTAGCAAGGTGCCTTGTTTAAAGTGAGAAACTTTGAAAGTACCTGAGTGGAGAAAACTGAAAATAGTGTTTAAAATGGGAGCAAGATAAATGAAGCCTCACAAAGCTAACTCTCCCTTCGAGTGTCTGACCGACACCACTCACTGACAACCAGCAATTCTCACACATTCATACTGGTATGAGATTATGAAAATACATAGTCATGATAAATAGTCACAGAGAATGCATGTCGAGTTTCAATAAAACAGCAATGTTAGCAATACTAACCTAGCATTAGCATGTGAGCCATGGCAACATTGGTACATTGGGAGCATGACTTTGTCATTATGTAGTGCTACTATGGCAATGTATTTTGTTTCATAATTGATTTTTTTTTCAATGTACAAACTATTAAAAAACAAAACGAGTTATTAAATGTACCTGTCAATAAGAAATGTCCTCCATTTTCTGTGTGCAGCTCAATAGTGTCGAAACTTATTTAGCTAGTCAATTTAAATGTATGAAGAGAGAGCATTCAAGTGCCTCATTGTGTGGAAATGCCACTAAGGTTATTAATTATCTGCATCACAGAATCAAAATCTTCCCCAAGATGTGAAGGTGGCCAGTCGGGGTGGCCAAAGAGCAGCCACTACATAGCCACTTTCTTGCAAGTCAAATTAGATGCACATATGAGGCCGCAGAGAGCCACTATAAAGTCATACTGGCAGTTTTAGCAAATACAGTGATACCTTCAGATATAAATTTAATTCCTTCTTCGATCACCCCCATGACTCATAGTACTTGCAGCACAAATTATCGTACTTTGTAATTTCACAGCAAAAAAAAATGGTCGAAAATGGAAAATTACAGACTTCCCCTTAAAAGACACATTTCAGACAACTAACTTGAAAGAAATAAATTGCATCAGATGATTAATTCCTGACAAAGAGTGTTGCGACTCTGCAATGATCATTAGATGGCACTTTGACCAGTTCCATCATGTTAAAGGACTCCTTTACTTTTGCTCTATTCAAACAATACTTTGCCATAAGAGGATTTTGTTGGTAATCCCAAAATGAAGAGTGATGAGCTATGTCTTTTTATCTTAAATTCAGTGACTGCCTCGTGCAGTCAAACTTCAATTAAATGCTCCTTTGTGTCAAGGGGAATTTTCTTTCTTTTGCTGGCACCCCACCCACTGAGGCTTTGTAATAAAGGGTCAGCTTGGCAGAAAGGCGATGGTGAGTGTGGGCAATTGATGTCAGTCAGAGTCGTATTCATATCGTCTTCACTATAATTTGAATGACTCACTGGACTGTAGTATACAAAACGTTTGTCGATGTCAAGATATAATGTACTGTTTTTGCTCATGCATTTGTGCTTCACTGATTAATGGTTGCTGTCTCCAAAGCTTGATAACCTTCAGTGGCCGTGTCTCCATCTCATAGACCTTGCATTCATGATTACAGGATAACCTTTCTCACACTCTAATTAATCATGCTCAGACTAAACATAGCAGTGGCTTCCGCTACTAAAGAATCAGGAGAACTGTGAGCAAACTTCCTACTGCAAAAACGGTATTCACACCCAGCAGGGTGCTTATGTTTTAGTTTGGAACACATCTCTTACATTTCCACTGACATTTTTTGTGGCAGACGTACATTCTGGGGAACATCGTGCCCTGCTCCAGCAAATCCTCTTTTTCTTATTGATGTATTTTTTTCCCTTGACACCCACACTGTAAAACCCAGAGTGAGGCATACATATACAGTGTATGGGTGGCGGCTGTAATTAGCAATGAGTTGCACCGCTACTGCGGGACAATTCTCAACGACATAAATAAATCATGTACCATACCGCGAACATTCAATTTCCACAACATTTGGGACCTACCATTTCTCACAAATCCTGTATTTACACAGCACAAATACATTTCACAAATGCATTACAACTGTTTCCATTTAATCTATACGTACACCGCATCGCCCTCTCTAAAATATCCCACACAACATGACACTCCCGGGAACTAATAAAATGTGCATGTGTAGCCTGAGGAAACTTTTGCCTGACACGCCAGAGGAGGGCAAGACCTATTACTGCAGTAGCCAACTAATTAAATCATAAATGTGAGCCTCACAAGCAAAATGTGGACTTTGTGCTCGTGTAGATTCTCTGGGTACACTTGGGCTTCGCCCACGAAGATGCTTCTGCCCATTCACTTGAGGCAGAAGCTCTCTAAATATAAAGCAAACAACAAAAAAACAGCACTTTCTATATATTTACTTTATGTTGTCAGAGTAGCTATTTTTGCATTGTGAAATATTCAAGTTGAGTTGTTTATCACGAAAACATTAAAAATATGAAGAAAGAACGGGGTGATTTTTTTTGGTTTGTTTTTTACGGATGGCCAATTTTGTTAGCAATGGCCTATCACGGCCTAAGTATAAATGTAGGGTTCAGTTGTGCAATTTCATCTTTAACAACTTTAAAAAAAACACTTTTATTTAGGTACAATTTTCATTTAACTTTTATGTGCAATTGGTTTTAATTGACTCATTATTTAAGTCCACTTTTGTTTTTATCTTCCTACAGTATATTGGAGTGCAGAGTTAATTTTCAAACTGTGCATAATGTTACAGTGGCTTATGGTGATGCTTGGAGATTTCAGCATTTTTTAAGTAGTGTCAAAAATTTGAGAGAAACTGAAATAAGATCAAACAACATTTATCCCTAACCCAAAAGTTTCTGCCGTAGCTTTGCTGAGTAAAAAAAAAAAAAAAAGACAAATAGATGAATACACCGAGGACTATCAGAGCTGTAAAATACTCCACCGCATTTTATAGCAACCCCCACATTCTCCGCTCCCTAGAGACTGAACCGCACTGCGGATGAGATCAGAGCAATTTAATTCAACGATTAGCAAGTGTAAACTTCCAACACTCTGGTAAATGATCTCCTCATAAAAGTATACTTTAAAATTTTGTGTAATTTAGTTATACGCGCATATCACTCCTATGCTTATTCTTTATTCTTGCTACCTTCGCTTCAAATTGCATCACACATGTATACTGTATGTAGTATTTATTTATTCAGGTACACTTCTGCTGATTCTGCCTCCACAGTATGTTGCATGGATGAATACATACGGACTGTGTATATTCTTGATATACAGTACTGTATACGCATATTTTTCTTCTTAGTGTGTGCTACGACAGTGCTTACTCTTCTGCTGTAAAAGTGGAATTTCTCCCCCAATCCCAAAAGGTCTGTCTGCTATACACTGTATTTGAAGACGGCATACATGTGACATGTGAGGGCCATATTTGCCTGTTTTTTTTTTTTTTTTTTTTTTTTTAAATCGCCAGGAGTTGCTTGCTTTTCATGTATTCTTTATTTCTTCTACTCTGCAGACATCTAACACACCCAGCGCCTGTCCGTTGGGAAAGGACTTGGCCATGCCATACTGGAGAGGCGTGATTGCTTGACAATTGAGGCTGTCTGGAAATGATGGAGCATGGATTTTTTTTCCTGAGATAAAGCACACTTTAAATCGGAAAAGACCTTAAGTGGCAGATCCACTGTTACTCTTATTACTCTTACACTTTGAAGGAGAGCATGTTTTTTTTCTGTATGAGGATAAACGGTACAGAAAATGAATTAATGGAAATAAATCAAATAAATGTACTTTCACCAGAACATTTTTATGACTGCGGACATGTCTGGCAGTTCATCAAGTCGATGGGAGAATGTGTGCAGCCAGATAAGCCCATGACTGCACAAGTTTTTCCTCTTACGTACATGAGAGAACATGGCCCTAATTTGTCATTTTTATCAATGGACCAAGTATTTTGTACCGGTAGTTTATATCTCAAAAACTGTGTGTTCTCCTTCCAGAGGGAGAAAAAATGCATCTCGTGACACAACACTGTTTATATAGTTTATTGTACATTTCTTGTAAAACCTTCTTTTGCCAAAACCAGTCACAGTATTATTGGTACTTGGAAAGTAGAAATGTGGATTGTGTGTGAAGGCTTTTTGTTGAAAACTCTTCGGAAACTTACATTTGCAATGTTAATATGAATATGAGTATGCATCAATATAATGCATAATCAGTCAAAAGATAGCTGAAATGAGGCGAAAATAAATAATTTGTTTTTTCACCATGTACTCATCTTGCCTGAACTTTAAAATTAATCACGACGCTAATTACAAAAAGAAAGCATGGCAAAGCTGCATTTGTCTGACTAGACATTTTTGCAAATGTAAGACTTTTTTTTTTTCAACTTGCTTGACTTGGTCATGAAAAGAGACAATTATTTTTGGGTAATCCAGCTGATCAGTTAATCATCACATTATTACAGCACTGTCAGACTTCCATTGTTGTAAATGACTTCCGTCCAAGTCAGCATCCTGAACTTTGATGGCACACCAGAGCATCATTTGTACCACAGGGGTGCTGAAATCCTACAATTTATTGACTTTCAGCACAACCTCTTGGGTTACAGGAAGTCATTAGACCGGCGAGAAAATCAAATAATGGACTTTCATCACATGCGACTCGCAAATAGAAGAAGCACTTTTCTTATCCTGTTTGCCAAGCTGAACGTTCAGCAGACCCCTGCATTGAGAGCTGTAAATGGCTGCTGCTGAGCACACGCAGAGGTGAGGTTTACTTATTATACCTGCTTTAAAGAGAAAAAGAATCAATCCAGGAAGGCCGATGTACAATTTCCATATTTCCATACAAAGGCTCTTTGTATGGAAATACAAGTATCTAAACTAATTTCAGTTCGGGTGTTATGGAAGTGAAGTGTTTATGTGTCTTTTTGCACTCCACAGTCACATTGATGAATTTGTTTTCATCCCGCTAAAATTACGGTCTGCTGCAATGATGTCAAACAAATTTCCATGCCCTTTAATTGACAACATAATTTACAAGACAAAATGATAATTGGCAACTCTAATGTAAGTTTTGCTCCACTTCACTGAGTACAATATGAATGCGGAGAGGTATGCCGTGGGGCCACGGCACGCCGAGTGGCGCAGCTGAATGAGACTCAACTGAGCAACCACGAGGGAGACAAAAAAAAAAACAAGAACAACAACAGCTTGCGTCTCAGTCCCGCACACAAGTCCTAAAGTCCTATTTACAAAAAGTTATTGATGATTTCAATTTACTATCAGTCATAGTAAGGCAATCTGTATTGGCACAGCAGATGGTGGTGGCCACAGAAATCCACTTCTTACACAACGGTAAAGCACAAAAAGGAAATAGCTTCCTAAAAATGAGTTGCACAATTTACACGTGTTGCCCTTCAAATTGTGTGGGTATATGTGCTACCGTGATCCTAACTATTCATTAAAACCATGACACTCTTATCTTTATACAATAACAATGACAAATTTGACCTTTTTCTTGTTTGTCTCCATAGCGGCTCTCATATGGGAGCTGCTATAGTTGCCACACATGACTGCAGAGGGCTCGATGAAAGTTTGTGCTAACCACATTTATCACCACCTGTATCCGTGTTTTTGGCATCATTTGTGAATTCCGAACTCCTGTTTCCATGCCTGTGCTGCACTGAGCACAGTAATGCCGAGAGGAGCTGTGCCATAAGGGCAAAACACGTTTGAGAGTGACTCAATAGCTGCTGAATGCATCCAATTGCCCCGTTTTGTCTTAACCGATGAAGGAAAACAATTTATCAATCAATACCCAACCCTAATTCTTCAAGATTGACCCGACTATTTACTCAACGAAAATGCTGCGAGTTTCTCAATAGCTTTTCAGCAGTTTTTTTCCCCCTTTGTGCTGCTCCATCAAATTCAACATCTTCTTCTTCCGGAGTGATTGGAGCTGTAATATGAACCAAGTACACATCACTAATGTTTCTGTCTGTGTCCTCATGAGGTTTTGCAGCAGGAAAGCCAACTGACTCACCTCGGTCTGGGAACTCATATTGACATTTTTACAAAGTATAAAAATAATTGATCTTAGACAATTATTAGAGTGCAGCATATCACAAGCATGACTTGTATTATTTCCTTTGTCACTGTTAGGTTGTTCTGTTTTGCTTAAAGTTGTAAAGCCGTGGAATGCATCGAACTAAGAGCTTGTATGAAAAAAAAAATGAAGATGGATGCTGCAGATAAACAATTTGACATAATGATGAGAGGTCAATGTTTTGATCGATCCATTGATCTATTTTCTGTATGACCCGGCCGACTGAGAAGCAGGGCACACCCTTGCCTGATTGACAGTCATACCCAGAGTTTGGAGGGTCACTTTTAAAATATATTCCAATTCAGTTACTTGTTACCTGTTTAAAAAATGTCATTTGTGATGTAATCCAAGTACAGTATTAAAATGATTTAATGACTTTCAGATCACTCCAATACCAAATATGCTAATGAGGATAAATAAATACATACATCACGGGAGTATATATATCACATGTATGTTTGTATAGAGTAGACTCTTGTTATTTGCAGGGTATAGGGGACTGAGCCGGGCCGCAAATAGTGAAAATCTGTGAGCAATCAATGTCCACCAATATGCATAATTAAAAATAGATGGCTGGATGAATCGATAGTTCGATAGAAAAACACCTTATTTATCCCATGAGGGAAATTAGATTTGCTTCCTTTAAGTTGTTGTAGCTATAAAGACTGAAATGGGAAAAAGAGGATGAAAGCACAAATTAAGGGAATGCAGGCAACATTTAGCCCCCACTCAACGCCCCCACACATGCACGCGTGCACACACACACACACACGCGCGCACGCACACACACGCACACACACGCACACACACACACACACACACACACACACACACACACACACACACACACACACACACACACACACACGCACACACACACGCATTGTAATGATGAGGATGTGTGACGTCAACCCCACGCAGTTAGGTCGAGAACATGCAAACATGGATTACATTAATACCCACTGATGTACCTACATTTATTGATCGATTTATTTTATTTTTAACCTGTGGGTGAAATTACGTGAAAGAAGAGGGCGCTGCCCACTTGCTATTAGTGCAAACACAACTACTTCTACCTACAGCACTAGAGTGGAACAGTGGCACTATACATTTATACATAAAACAGTATGAGCAATACCCGTCACAATTGTTTCCATAATGTATTCAATTGCACAGTGCTCATACTGAGCAGGGGAGGAAATCACTTTATCCAATGTTGCATATCTGTATGATAACTTACAGTATTTGATGCTGGAGGTCCAAGAGCGGCCAGTGAGTGAGGGTGTAGTTGCGGGAGGAGGCGTGCAGCCCGGAGCCCGTCCGTCATCTTCACGCCTCCTATTGGCTGCAGCGAAATGTTGGCCGCCTCTCTGCTTCTTTCGCTCCCCCTCCGTCAAATATTCTTGGACCTGCCGGAGCTTTGCGATGGGTCGACAGAGGTAGCGTTCACCTGTAGATGGTCCACCACACCCCCCAATTGAAGATTTCGGATTACCGCTGGAATTAACTGCACTTTACCACATTTGTCTCTTTGTTTCGTGGAGATTGTCGTGCATTTTATTTATTTATTTTCAAAGAATTTTAACCTGCATGGAGGGATGCGGGCATGGCTTGCACGAGGCGAACCAAAACTTTGGTGTCCACATGCGTGATCCTGAGCGGCATGACCAATATTGTGTGTCTGCTCTACGTCGGATGGGTGACTAATTACATCGCCAATATTTACATCAAAGTGCCCATGCCTTTCCCCGAGAGAAAGTTCGAGGAGGTGGACAAAAGATCAGGAGACACTCTCAGACTCATGGAGCGACTCGATCGCCTGGAGATTGTGGTCAATCAGCACATACAAGGTAAATCAAATCGAATCAGATCATTAATAGCCTCCGTGCGACTTTGGTCACACGCGTGACTTCACCGGCAGTGGCAAAGTTATTCAGGGGTTTTCAGCACTCGCAAGCAACGGGTATGTCCCCGCGGGTGGCTTTTTTTTAACCGCCTCATCTGTGTTTCGACACTTGCAAAATGAAGGGTACGTAACACGACCCACAGCACTTAAAGCAACTATAACACCGGCCACTTCACTTGCACAAACTGAGATGCTATATTCCAAATTCTGCCTTGAACAAAATAATTGCCTAGTTTTGATCGAAACTGTCAATTTCTCATTTAAGTGGCTGCAAAGCTGCACTGCATCACACGGAGAGCTGTTTCGAACAATTTGACAGTCAACTCTATGTACATAATATAAACAAAAAAAAAAATCACATAAATCCTCCATTACCTTAATGCTAACATATAATGGGAAACTCCATAGGCATATAAAAATTATGAATGTGGCCGTGTTGTTACTCTTAAGTTTAAGCAATGGATGTCTGAACACAAGTGGTGCAGCAACACATGTTGACAGATCATGTAACGATACTCACACAAATATATTCTTTATCCTGAGCGACGAACAACTAATATTAGTGACATCTTGAGGGGCCGAGAGAGGACCTGAGTCTCCAGCATATCCATTTTTTTAAATACTGTCCTTAGGTGGCCATGCTGTATTGAAGGAGAGAGTGTGGAAAAAAACCTGCTCAAATTTTTCATTGAATTCTTTTATGACTGCATGTTTGATATATATAATATTACATAATGTTTTTCCTCAGTAAACAAATACAGTTATGTGTTTTGGGGGCGAATTAAACTTGAATCTCAGGGCACCACTGTATTTTGAAGTGAATCTCGTTATTGCTGAGGGCCCAGAGATTGGGTTTGAGTGGTATGGCTCTCGTGTATTGTAGGCTGAGATGTTAAGTGCTCATCATGTCTGAGAAATAAGCCTGAAACTCAATTACAATAACATAAAGTACAACACTTGGAAGCCAGAAGCTGATTTTCTACATAAATGACTTCTTTCTTGTTGATTTTTCACTGTTTATGTGATGCATTTTAAAATGGTTCCTTTAATTTTTAATGGTTGCACTTTGAGTAATTTACAAAATACCTAAGGTCAAAGCAGCAGTCTGGTTTTAGAGGGGATAAAAATCCAGCGTGACATTCATCATTACTTATATCACTGGCAAGAAAACATTCTCATAGCACTTTTTCATGTACTGTGTATGTGTAATGTGTCACAACTCCATTAACCTCCACCTTCTTCATAATTTTATGAAACCAACCGTTTAAAAATAACTGACCTTGTAGTTATATATCACGTCTGACATGTTCCGTAGTTATAGAGAGCATGCTTGGAATTCTTTTTTCGCTTCCCTCCAGCCTTTCAGTCACTTCTGGTCCATGGTTACTGAATGCGAGATTAAACACTGCTAATTTCTTTCTGTTGCGAGTCCTCAAAAGAACTATTGTTTTCATCATGTGGTGGTTTATGATGGCTGGGGGGGGGGGGGTCTTCGGGCAGGTCACAAACTGAAATGGCGTCAGTGGTAGCTGGTGCCGAAGTGAGACGCAGACAGGAATCGATTCACAGTGTTTGGAGCGTTGAAGTTTTAAGCAAAGCTCGGCTAATCATTCTTAATGGAACCACGTCTCCATTTCTGTTTGCCATCCAAAAACCCCTGCGCGGTGAAGTGGTATGTAGTTGCCCCAGTTGTCTTAATTAGACACGGCTTTCACTGAATTCATTCAAGATTTACAATTATTGTCTTATGCATGACAGAAACACAGTGGTTAACTGAACAATGAAATTCTTCCTTTTGGGAGTTTCCTACCCAGAGCTCAGAATAACTTTAAAACAGGCAATAAAATCTGTAAATTTGTAACATTAAAAATATATTTTTATATATAGACCAAAAACTGTTCAGTTTTAACAGCATAGAATTGTGACATCATTTCATAACATTTTAAAATGTAATGTCCAGTATAACATGAAATGTGTGGATCCTTCTGGTTGGTCGAGCTATAGTTTTTCTTAAATACTCATCGTTTTAGAAGCAGAGGACCAGGTAGATCAAATTGATTGCCTGATACCATAATTGCCCAAGTCACTTTTACTCAATTTATCAATTTAAAAAGATATGCTTGCTACAAATTGTGTTTTTTCGTGTTTGTATATGCCTATGTCTATGTGATTCTCCATCATCCAGGTCATGGTGCTTCAAAAATGATGAATTGAGGCAAATAGGCTCTCGTTTGTTTTCTCCTTGTTTTCAAGAAACGATTAAAAAATGACTGAGGCAGTTATGTTATTAGACTAACAAAATGTAAGAATGATGCGGCCAAGTGTCATCCCATTAAGCAGCCCTTCACATTTCTCTGACACCGTTCTCTATAGTGCTCCGAGTCACTAGCGGGCATATTTGCATGGTATCTGACAATTGCTGTTGTGTATGTATCAATCATCTTGTCATATCATAATTCATCAGACCTGTCAGATGTAAAGTGTAGCTAAGCCACACTTGCTGGCTTTACAGAATGCATGCTTGCCATGTGGATGTATTTTGATGTTGCCGTCACAAAAATAAGAGAGTTTCAGCAAGACAGTGAATGTTATTCTGATTGCCTTGCTCAACTCCTAAACAAACAAAACAAACAAACAAAAAAACCCCAAAAAAACTCACACCAGACCCAAAATTTGCACAATTCTGCAAACAGAGACACTGTATATGCAATTTATGTGTCATTTATTCACTATCCCTAATATCCATCTTAATGTCCACAGTGTAAACAACACAGAAGTAAACAAAGAGGAACAAATGATACGGAATTTTAAATGTTACCTACTGTTGAGTGGGCCTACCCCGACTCTGTGTCACTTTGAATTCAATGACCTATGACCTATGACAAAACTCCTTTCAGCTTTGCAATTTCTTGCGTCTGGCTCATTTCAGCGCACTGTGGCATTTGCTTCTCCCAGAGCAGTTTTTCGGGTCTACTGTCCCCACATAGTATGATGCAGAATGGGTAAATACAGCCGATTCACACCCATTTGGGACAAAAATATAACTTCTATGCAGTTGCCTGCTTGTTTGAATAACAAGGTAATGTTTGTTTACCTCCGCTCACACTTCCAATTCCATCACCTAAAACTTTTGTGCTTCTGGCGCTCTTCCAAATTTTACATAGCTATCAGCACTATAAAGTACAACCCCTCTCTTAAATAGGGCATTTTCCACCACTTTTACAAATGTCGTCAATTGTGCTGCAACGTTGTTAGCTCACACACCACCTGGTCACAAACAGCCTGTGAAGTCTGCTTGACTGAACGTGCAATTTAGTGCCCGCTATTTGGGGATCTTCTCAAGTGTACGAAAAGTGCTTTATTCTGAGTTCACTCCATTCACTTATCTCCTAAGCATATCTTTCCATTCTATTCATGTACAAACCTTCACCCGCTGCCATTTAAATTTAATTTAGCTGCTTTTCCCCTGATTTTTCTGCATGAGACAATTAGCACCTTGAGGTGTTTTTTTTCAGCTTGTTTTTAGCGACATTGTCTTTTTGTGCTACTTTTAAAAGTAGGACAGACATCCCGTAATGAGTAGTCTAGTCCATGCCATTTGCATATCAAACACTTTCACTCTCTCAATGTCTCAGCAGCACGTGTGCAGACGCTAGCTTTGTTATGGCTGTTATGGATGGCTGCTTTGGATCTGTTGTATTTCATAAATTCCAGGCAAAGTGCAAGGGCACAACATGGATTACATTAATACCCACTACATATGAGCTCCTGTTTTTCAGCCTTCAGTTTGTTTGTTGACATAACTATGGGTGGGATGATTCAAGCTTCCTCATACTATTTTCAATGCTGTCATTGCATTGCTATATGTCACTCTAAGGACACGCCACTGTCTGGATCTGCCATCTAACTGCCCCAAGAGCATGTATTGAAGCTATTAGTAATAGTTGCCAACGGCATCAACAGTGAGCTCGCTGCAGAGACAGTCATTAGTGCACTTTCACAAGTCTTCCTCAAAATACATTTTCTACTTGTATTGCATTGCAAGACAAGTATAGAAGTCATGTTCTCATTTTATCTATTCTGACCTTGGCATTTTGCAGGAGCTGTGACTTTGACACAGATGCACGATTAACACATCTACCACCTGAGCTTGCACTTCGTTTTAGTGCACCGATATTCAGTCAGACTAAAGAGCATGTAAAGAACATTTATTGCAGCTGGCTTGCTGCGGCCTGTTCGTAAAAAGGTTTGTGGCGTCACGTGCACAGTGTGGGAGGAGAAGCACTATGTGACATTGCAAAGTATCGCCGTTGCCACGACAAAGCAACATGGCAACAGCACAGAGGCTATTTGAACTCCATCTATTATCACAATGTAGTCAGCCCGGGGGAATTTATTGGCTAGTTAGACAGTGCAGGTTCACACACGCCCACCATGAGGGCTGTGCCACTGACACCCACTGTGCTCACTGCCATCTACTGTACTGCCACCAAAAGTTCTGGAAAAATTTAGCAGCTGTGTGTGTGTCTCACAGTACACAGAACACTGTGTCCTTTGTATCAGTCAATGCTTTTGGCTCTATTTTGGGCAAAAGAGTGAGTAGATGCTAGTTTGCATACAGAGGACATGCAATGATTTAATCAAGGGCATGGTCTGGCAGCACCGACGGAGGAAAACTTTATTTTACATTCATAGGAGACTCAACGTGAATGGATTATTAGCATGAATGTTTTTGTCTGTCCTTTGATTGGTGTGTGTTAGTTTTGGGCTCCTCCACCGTATGACTCTCCACAGCTTATGTGGTGTAGAAATTGGATGGACACTGAAGGTAATTTCTTTGCTTTTGTGCCATGACTGAAAGATTTTTTTAAAAAAATGTATCAGTAATAAATAATAATGCATCAGATTTATAGGCCGTTTTTCTGGACAACTGGACACTCAAAGCTCTCACAATGGAGACATTATTCATGCATTCGCACATTCACAGTTAATCACAATTTTAGGATTGCACTGGTAATGTAGTATTGATGGTTTGTATGTCAGAAGCTTGCCACAACCTGACTTGGATACAGTACTGTATGCAGTTTGCAGGGCTTTTATGTTTCTCTAAATGAAAATAAAAATGCTTCAATAAATGTGACATATTAGAGAAAAAAAAACAGTTGTTAAATCACTAAATACATAACACTAGACTTAAAAAAATGTGTAAAATCAATCAAAATGAACCAATCAACCCAAAAACCAATCCCTGCTCAGCTGCCAACTGTCAATCAAATACCTCTTCTATGACTTGGATTATGGATGCTACTTCACCTAGCATCTTTCTTTTGCCTACGCATAACTACATCTTTGAGCCTGAAAATAGATTCACTTAAAGCACAGGTTTCAAACTCTATCCCGGCGGCCGGGATCCAGCCGGCCACATCTTTATGTGGCCTGCGAAAGCAAATCATGGATCACCTTCCATGATCCTGACGGGTGAAAGCTAAATCTCCTCAAGTGAGTACTGTACTACCAATGTCTACATCTTGGCATATGTTTTCAGTAATTATCTTGAGATATGTACAGTATCAAGTATTTCGAAAGACATCTTTGAATTCTCTTTACATTGTGGTTAACAGATATCATGCCCTTCTATGCGTTTGCATTCAGGTATTAGTTTTTCGATTTCCTGCAATCTTTAACCCAAATACAATGCCCTCGATGATTTAGAAACATTGTCATCGCATGCATGCTCCAGTGGAGTGTGTCTTGAATCAATTTTTTTTCCACTGTCGGCGCCGTTGCATCACAGCTGATCAGGTGATGCAGTAGACTTGAGGCAAGTGATGTCCCCTGTTGAGTGTCTAATTGGTTTGGAAAAAAACCCAAACAGCATTTCTCACTTTCAGTACACTGTAGCACTAATAGAACGTTTGTTCTTTGCAGTCCAAAAATAATTTGTAAGTTTTAATTCCGGTTCCAAAAATCAATTACACATGATAACCTTTTTAGATAATGAGATTACTGTATCAATAAAAGGAATGATATACTGTATCTGGCCATGATGCCTGCAGGAAGTAATAATGGAAGAAGTTATTGAGTTGATTGGCCCTTTGCAGCTACTGTAGAATGGCTTCCATTCTTCTTTACACGTTGTTTGATTGCGTCTGTGGACATTTTTGTCCATTCATCCAGAAGAACATTTGTCAGGTCAGAGTTCACTGATCACGATGGACCAGGGAAACGGAATGCTTGCTCTCCGTCTTTGTCCTCATTCATCCCAACATGACCTGAATTAACAGAAGGGGCCTAAACAGTTCCCACAAAGTTGTTCAAACTGTCTGGCCCGAGATGTAGACTGAACATTTTGTCAGATTGATTAAGACTTGTATTGTCAGTTATGAAGAATGACTCCTCAAATAACCTTGCCAGAGATATCACACCCTCAGTTACCCCTGGTGGTGTCATGATTGTGAATTTAAGAGATTTCCCTTGGTTAACTTTGCCTCCAAGACTTGTTGGTTTCAAAGATCCCCGTATTCATCTCTTCCTATTTCCAAAGCACACAAATAATGGATGATACAATATGCGTTGGCATGACAGGCAATTTTTTTTTTTTCAGCAAAACCCTTCACGAGGTTCATTAAATAGCAGTTTGTTTGAAGGCTTGCTCTGACCACTAAGGATTTGTGTCTTCCATTGTGATGCCCAATTGAATGGCCAGGAGGCTTGCGGGAGCTTGTGATTACCACAATGATGATTTATCCCCAAATGATTGTGACGGCTCCAAAGATGGCTTCCAGCAAATCCGCCCATCACATCAGTCGAGAAGCTCGGTTAATCAGCACTTCCACTCGTGCTCGGAGGACATTTATATTTGGGCATTTATCTGATGCCATTTTTGACAATCACAATGAATAAAGCAGCAGAATAAATGAGTGGAAGCAGAGCAGTGAGTGTGTTTCCGTGGATCTGCGCATGTGTATTGTTCAGAATGTGGGCTTGGTGTTGTGCAGGATTTAGTAAATGAACTTGGTAAAGTAAGAGCATTATACATGCATCATTCCCTTTGAGAGCGGGGATAGGGAACCCCGAAAGAGCCACAGCTCTGATTGTTTCCGTGTTCCACCATACCTGATTCAAATGTTGAGGATCATTATCAGGCATTTACGGAGCTTTCTGATTGAGCTGTTCATTTGAATCGGGTGTGGCGGAACAAGGAAACTTCGAAAACAAGCAGGACAGTGGCTCTCTTGGGCCGGAGTTGCCAGCATAGAGTACAGCCAAACGACTCATTCATTCCTTTGGAAAGAGACAAAATTGTCTTTTTTTTCCTCTCGTAAATCAAC
Organism: Hippocampus comes; assembly: GCF_001891065.2. Classification (NCBI taxonomy): domain Eukaryota; kingdom Metazoa; phylum Chordata; class Actinopteri; order Syngnathiformes; family Syngnathidae; genus Hippocampus; species Hippocampus comes. Next base: position 2,199,876 of record NW_017805824.1, read on the forward strand.
AGCTTGGGGTCATTTTACTTAGTGTCAGCTTCAAAAGTCGGGGATAGCGATATATATAAAGTTCACTGCTTGACCCGCAGCCAGGAGAGATGCTGATGATTCAGCATGCACTAATATACTGTTTAAATGAGGATAAAGTGGCTTGCATGATGAATGAATGAAACTTGTGAATGCTTCTTGCCTTTACTTTTTGAGTTGTTCTGCAGACTCTAAACTGCTGGCTGAAGATTGGTGAAAACATTGGTGCCGCTGAGATATGGAAAGAGCAAAAAAACAAAGTCGCTCACCAGGAGAAATTCTTCCATATTTACAAAGAATCGATAGTGCCATCCCAATAAAAATGCTTACCCTTCATTAAAATGTGAGTGTTCTGATTTGTTAGAAGCTTTGTGCTTTTGTTATTGTCTTCATGCGAGTGAAATCATATTGCTGAGATTGTTTGGCGTGTTACCCGTTAACTCAAGATTTTCCTCCAGTTTGAAATTCATTTCACTTGGTTTGCTACAAAGACTGCTCTCCATTTATTAAAAGTCTGAATCATTTGCCAGTGCAGTAGCCTGTAGGCAGTAATGGAGAGACTTTGACGGAGAGTGTCTGGGTTGATGAGTGCAACGCGGGGTAAAAATTCGGTTAAATTGAAACTGCAGGAATGTGGATGCACTGGAAGATATTTGCTAATGAAAACAATTCATTACACCGAATCCAGCCGAGAAAATCATGTCGGAGTGCAAATCAGGCATAAAGTAGTAATTCAGCAAATGTCCCTTGGCAAATTCTCCTCAATAGATAAAGTTCCCCAGCGCACATATTCTCAATTCGCTTTTCTCCTTTTTACATGCAACAAGAATATGATTGAATTTTTCAGACAGCCTGGAGGTGGGGCTTGCTGGAAAGCACTTGGTGGCTGGGCCTGCACTTGTGGTGCAAAACATTCGTCCCCCTTCCCATGGGCTCTTCACCTGTGGGAGGAGTCGAAAGGGTCCGGTGCCCTGTGAACTGGGCAACGGCAAAAGGCAGGACCCTTGGCGATTGATCTGATTCGTGGCTACAGAAACTATCTCTAGGGACATGGGATCTCACCTCTCTAGCAGGGAAGGATCCTTAGCTGCGATCTGATTCGTGGCTACAGAAACTCTAGGGACATGTGATCTCACCTCTCTAGCAGGGAAGGATCCTTAGCTGGTGTGCATGGCAAAGAAGTTCTGACGAGATAGTTGAGAGCAAAGGAACGGGAAAAACGGAGCAAGATCAGGAACCTCTAGAAGATTGCACATGAACAATGGGTTGGGCAAGGCAAATTATCCAACAGTCAGTTATTGGCAGGAGAGTTGTTATATAGTGGCTTGATTGCGATGCATGGCAGGTGCACAGCTGAATGGGAACGCCCACCGCTCAGCTGGCCCTCAAAACAACAACAGACAGATCATGACACATGGCAGCAATCCCTGAACCCAGTGTTCCCCTCCTGGACATCTCCCCGGTGAGGTGTTCCAAGCATGTCCCACTGACAGGGGGGTCCCAGGGACTTCTCAGTACACGCTGGAGAGACTATGTCTCCAGACTGGCATGGGAATGCCTCAGGATCCCTCCTGATGAGTTGGATGAAGTGGCTGGGGAGAGGGAAGTATGGACTTCCCTGCTGAAGCTGCTTCCGCCGCGACCCAACCCCGCATAAGCAATAGGTACCGTAATTGATGGATGAATGGATTGTCAGACAGAAATACGCACATTGGATAACATGTACTTTGATCGTTTCCGCAATAAAACCCAAGGGAAAATGGCAATAATTTAAAGCCACATCCAAACAGAGATTCATTTCAAAATATAAATTGACCATGTTAGCAATCAGCACCACAGCGGTCCCCCCAACTACTCTATCAACACAGAGGGCCTGCATCACGATTATTCCTATGATTTTCTGTGAATATGCAACTTTTCGCAAATAAATAAAAATGTTCCCCCACATTGTACACCCACATTTACACTGTCACTGAGTGAATGTACATAATAAAACTACTACTACTACTAATACATTTTATTGCACCAGAAGATGGCAACAGACCCGTGGCCGTGCTGTCGGGTGCTTTCAAAAATACGCTGAGTGCACCCTGCTCTCTCCGAACACTCCATTCACAGTTGCGTTAAGCGTTTGAGTGAATTTCCGAATGCACCCATTATGACCCTCGTGCGATCGTTTTCAGTCCATTTCTAAAATGGATACTGCAGCGAAGAAAAGCAAAGTTGACAGAAACAAGTGGAAATGGGCATATTTTTTTCACTGAACTGTGTCTGACTAATTTTCCGAGAGACTGTGGCTCTTTTCAAGGATTTCAATATCAAGAGGCACTACCAGACAAAACATGCAAGCTACGACAAGGTGACTGGGAACAAACGCGAAAAATGAAAGCAACTTGAAACAGAATCGTCGGCCCCCCACACATTTTCATCTCATCAAATCTGGCCTTCTGTGTAAAAAGTTTAGATACAGCTGGTGTAAATAGAGTGCTGCATAAGTGCATTCCATTTCACATTTTTATTATTTTTAAAAACATTTGTTAGGCTACAAAGTGTTTTTTCAGGGAAAGTGCAATACATACAGTAACTGATTCTAGTTCACTTGGCACTACTACGAGTAAATGCAGATTTTTTGTGTTAGTCTTTGCTTTATTGTTCTCTGATTTCTGCAGTCCTATGTTAAAACAGTCTGGATTATCTTTTGTGTTTCATCAAAATAATACATTTGTAAACATCTACTTTTGCTTTGGAAAACTATTATCAAACCAGTAACTGAATCCGCTTCAAAAAGGTTGACAAGTACATCAATCCCTCTTGTGTATTATTGCTTAAGTGCTGTTGTTTTTTAATCACAAAAAAAAAACAATCAAAAAAAAAACAAACAATAATTGGTATTCGGGGTGGGAGGGGTGGCGGGGGGTGGTTTCGTAACACACTTTCATGCAAAATAAAGTTGTATCCAATTAGATTGTCTAAAAATATTTGATATTGACTGTGCTATTTATAACACCAGACTATTTATTAGCCCATCTATGGCATTTTGTAATACATGTTAGCGTTAAGCTTGTGGATAGAAAACTTATGTGGTTATTCTAAATATACATCATATAATTCTTCTAATCTCGAGTTGTCCGGTCAGACCAAACATGAATCAAGTCCTCCTGAAAGATAGCAAAAATTTAATTTGTGCATTTTGGCATTAATGACGTTCACAGTATATCTGTTCATTTATTTTTCCACATTTTATCTTTAATAAAAACATTCATAAGTCAGTGCTTTGTATCTTTACATTACATTCAGTAAAGTCGTGAATGTGTTGATGAGTGTTTGCAGGTGTTTGCAGGTAATTAAATTAATTTTGGGGGATATTTGTCAGCTGTTGACAAGCCACATCGAACACAATTTTGAAGAATGTTGTTGGATCATTCTCTGCTTTCCTTCCAAATGTTTTGACTATTTGCCAGCAATGATTTGAGTTCACATTCCTCCTCTGCTGGTTGTTTCATTTTTAATGTCGCAAAGTGTGTAAGTGGGCTACATCTCCGACACCCCTGTGCAATTATGTTCAATCTTTTCATCTTCTGCATGAACAAGTGTAGGCTGTCATTTCCTCACAGCGCGCAGCACTCAAGCCGTCTCTCTGACTTGAAACCCGAATGTCTGATGCAATTTGTCACACACACTACCAGACCATGAAACACTAGACGAGCAAAGGTTAATTTTATACCGAAGCTGCAAATAGCTATGTCGGAAGCGTATTAAACCTGGGGGATTTGTTTGTTGAATGATGCCAGAAAATGATGAGAATGAGGATTTTAAAAATGTATTTATATGAAAAAGTGAACGTACAACTGAACAGGAAAAACAAGCATATTCAAAACATAGCATGCCGTTATGAACTTTATTTGTCCAATGAATGAATACAGAACCTTTGTCACACTTTCAAAGGTTGTTCCATTTGGAATTTAACCAGAATTTTCAGGAACAGTTTTATAACTTTTTTTTAAAGGTTAGACTTGAGTGAAAGCGGAAAAAAAAGTGCTGTACTGTTATTTTATTTTAGTGATGCTTTGAGCTACAAGTGGCACGATTTTTTTGGGTCGCAATTCTTGAGAGCACATGCTTGTTATGATAAATTTGGGGTGCTTAATATCATTCTCAGTTGGAGTTTACTGTCAAAGTAAACATCAAACAAAGAAAAGTACATGTTGTGTATTCAAAACAACCACATATCTTTGCCCTTGGAGAAGTATGCTAGATTAATGCCAACACATAAAATGGAAATATTTGAATTCACGCAGTATGGCAACACATCGATAAACAAAATAACAATAATCATGGGCATATATTCTTTATCCTCTGTGAAAAATGACAACTATTACTGCAGTTACTGAGTCTTTAACGGTTGTCGTGAAAGTCGCCTTTATGACTTTATTATGCAGGCCCCCCGCAGTGGCCAAGGCGCACACACCAGAAGGAGCCGCAGTTGATTAATCATGATGCACATGCTGCTCTTTACAATCTGATTAATGTTTTAATAAAATCCTTTTTGGAGTGCTACGCTCCTAATGATCGCATATTACAGCATTTTTTGTTGTTTTTTTTAGAGGGTATGGATGGAACCGATTAATGGTGTTTTGATTTAATTAATTGGACAAAAAGGATTTGTGATGCAAGTGTTTTGAGTTATGACTGTAGCCAGAGCACAAATCTACTATAATCACAAAATCTACTTCAAAGAGTGTCACTACAAAGAGAGAAAAGATGACAGAGATTACTTCAATTTAGCAGTAGAAACGATTGCGTAATGTGCATACTGTATATGTACACACGTACATGGCACAATGCACACACACACACACGCACACACACACGAACACACTACTCAATGCTACAACTACTAAATAATGTAGAATTAGTTTGTAAAGTTTGTCAGATTGAAAAACTGTTTCACTGGTGATATTTTTAAATTCCTTCTGTGTCACTAAAGCAAAAATTATTTGTGTAAAAGTCACTGTTGAGCATAAAAAAGGTGATTTGGGTGAAACCAACCCATACAATACTGCAGATTACTAAAAAAAAAAAAAAACGAAACAAGCTGGGAGCATTTAATAAAACACAGTATTCTGTAAGCCTTTGTCAGAATGTTCTAAATTGGATGGCACCCAATTGGTTTTCTTTGGTTCTCTCTTTTTTTTTTTCATGGCTGTCGCTGAAAGAGTTCATAAATTGAACCAGAAATTAATTGTTTCTCATGGGATTTAATGACAAATTTGCTACTCTATTTTTTCCCTTCTAAATTTTGAATACAAAGTAGACATCTGCTGGTTAATTAGTGTTGGATTTAGTATAGAACATAAGTCACAATTGTATTCGAAGCATGCTCCCATTTAAATGCAATTTTGACATTTTATGACATTCACCAGGGCGGTCTACTTAAAAAGTGCAGAAAGCCCGTCGCCACCTGCTTGGCTCAGTCCTGAGATGCGAGGTGGGCAGGCCTGACAAATCAATAATGAGCAGCCTCTATATAAAGCTATCAGTGTGTGAAGCTAATCCCTTAAACGTAATTGATCTAATGAGGTAACCTGCTGAGTAACTGCTTTGACTCGTTTTATCTTGCTATATTTAAAGCATCACAAAAAAGTGAGGCCATGTCTTCTCCACTCAGCAAAAACTTCCAGTTTAAGTCGGTGGGCTCCATAGCTGTCATTTTTATCCTGTGTATCCTTCACGATTATTGAGTCAGCACTTCCTGATGGGGGTTATGATGGAGGTGGGGCCTTGGGTGGGTGGATTAGAGGCTGAGGCCAGACAGGGCAGAAATGATTTACTGTGGCCCGAGAAACAATACTCTACAAAGCTACTTATAATTGAGAGTTTCCATCCAAGTGCAAGCTTCCGCCCTTGGCTCATTATTAATTCATCAGTGAATCCGATAAAAGTGGAAGTGCAACCAAGCGGTGATGAGCAGCGGCCTCGCAAATCCACAAGCAAACATTGATATGGATGCGATGAAGATGATCATCTCAATCTTTCTGCTCTATTTAAAAGCTTTCTTTGGCTCAGTCTTATGCCTTGCACATATGTATGCCATTGATTGCATTCACAATAAATTAAAGGCCCTGTCAAGTGAATTCAGAGATTTGTTTGTCAATGCATTAAATATGTTAATTGGTGAAAACATAAGCAAAGATTGAGAACCTTTTAGTATTCAGTTGCGGAGTTATAGCATTAAATTGTTTTTCATCATATCAATTTTCAAGATTTTTTTTGGGTGTGGATAAACCAGGGTCAATTGGCGCGCTGAAGCCCTAGCATGAGTCTCCCCTCCCTTCTATCTAAGAACTTGAGTGCAAATGTTACATGTACCGGTAGTTAGCTACTTGGTTATGCCTAGGACCTGAAAATCTTTCCTTCACATAGTCTGTTGACTTGGTAGCTGGAGAGCGCCTTGTTGTCTGCAGTGAGTGTGAGCATGTCACCTAGAGAAAGGCTCAAGAGTGAAAAGTGTATTAATTATTTATTTATCTTTTGAGTCAAGTCTGACTTGAAAGCAAGCACATACACCGGGACTTCAGGCTAGCGTGGTTGCTTTAGAGCGCCTCATTATTCTGGCGTGGAAAAGTCCTCTGATAACCCGGTTGGATATACGTTCGCAGAAGTCCATTTTTTTAGGTCAAAGTAGAGGTATCTGATCGACAGCTCAGAGGGGAGTGATTTAATTGCATTCAGCGGACACACCCACAGCATTTGAGAACGGTGAAAATAACTTGATTTTTCAATCTACACACACACACACACACACACACACACACACACACACACACACACACACACACACACACACACACACACACACACACACACACGTCCACTAAACGGTGATTATAAGTTCATGTGGAGTTCACCGATGTGTGATCTGTCTCCGCCCACGCTAATAATTACAGTCCTCATGGCCTACTTTTTATTTCCCAGAGCACTGACAGCCAGAGAATGTCCTTTTCAGGAAAGCTAAGATGTATGTCGAGACACGCAGGTGGCTTTAAATTAATCTCACTGAAGTTGCCTTCTGCTCTCCAGCATGTTCTTACACACATTCTTTTTTGTTCTTCTGCCAAAAGAGATGTTTTTAAAATACAGACGCAGGTTTTGATAGAACATTGTGCAGAGCCAGGAATATTGTGCTGTCCTTTCGAGGCCAGGCAGGTTTTTTTTTTTTTTGCATTTTAAGTTAAACACGTCATGAAAATCATTTTCAAGTGCTTCTAGATCTCACGACAATATCTCAAGGCACCACTGTACTGTAATTCATCACATTATTCGAGTTACAGGATACTTCTTACATCTATTAACTTAAAAACATGTGTCCGTTTATTCCACTCTCGGAAAAATAAAGGAGAAAACACCACCATTGCGCACCGTTCAACTGAGCTCTGTGATACACTTGTGCTCGGGATGAAAATAAGACCCAGCATCTTGAGGGGAGGAAAATAATATAATAATTTCTACTATTCAGTTTATAAAAAACTGAATAGTTTAGCAGGTAGAAGGTGTGGAAATGTCAGGTTGAATTTAGACAGTAGTTTAATCCATTTGACAGCAAAGTGCCTCTGACTGATGTTTGACAGCAGATGTTGTAAAGATGTTACAACATTACAACACGGGAAGGTGCCCTGGAGATGAAATCTTGAGCACCACCCTGATGTCTACCCCTTTTCTTTTGCCTTCTACACTGTTAGATTCACCTCGCGGACCCGTCCGTCATCCACATGATGCAATCTGGGGGTAACCACTCATCTGCATTTATGTTTTCTCTCTTGGCTTGTATTGCTTTGTGACATCTTGTGAGGATCACAAATGCTGTGATTTAAACAAACCACAATCAAGTAAGTAGTTAGTGGTTGAACCTATTAGCTGACTAGTTGACGAGTCGACTTAACTACTCAGCATCAACATCTCAAGTCAACTAATTACCAATCACATGTTGTTGGCATCCAGTGTTCCAATCGGCCAAGTGACACAGGACTCTCAAATCACCTGACTGCTGCTGATGCCAGACTAAAATGCTCTGTGGAGCAGCAAAATGTCCAGCCACTCATCTTCCAAATAATCTTGCGGTGGATGAGAACAGCGTTTAACCTTGCTCGCCTCAGCCACTGTAATCGCCATTCTTAAAATATTCATAACCACTGGACTAACATTAGGAACCAAGGTAGTGGCGCGAAGTGAAAGCCCATCTTCATCAACAAAAATTTGGGGGCCAATAATGCGCAGGAAACAATTGTATGATAAGAACTTTATTCATATCCCAACACGCACCGACATCACAACCCTTGGTGTCACTTTAAGACACTTGTTGCAATAGGTAACATGGTTGAATATTGGATTTCGGCATTATTTGTTCTATGCCGATCTGTCAAAATATGTCTCGACGTTATGAATTACTTGATTTCGACTAGACTTGCATCATATTATAGTCGACTGTAAAAAAAAATAAATAAATAAATAGTCATTGAAGTGCCCGCTAATTAATGTTTTGTTTTTTTTCTGGTCAAGATGGCAGACAATTTTATTTAAAGAAAAACTAAATGTTCTAAGCACCATCAAACACCTTTGAGATGAACTTTGAGACAGCTCCATATTTTCCTTCATTTTCACTTCCTAGAGTTGTGGCAAATTATCCCACCGTGTTTGTTCAAATCATGTGCATGACCAGTTGCTATGGCAACCAACTGCTGTGGTATGGTTAGTGAATACAGTAGTCTGTTGGAAAACAAATGTATCGTTCTAAGTAGAGCACAAATTCAGAAAGCATGAAAAAAAGTCGCACGCATTTTTCACTGTGCCCACAGCAAAAAGGATGTTAATACATCACCCCAAACTCACCGAATACATTTTTGCTTTTTATTTGATATTCCAAATTCTGTTTGATTTGCATCAGTGCTAATATTTGTCTTGTTCCTCAGTCCCGGACTGGTTAAAATGAACTCTACTACTAGCACACAACAGATTTAGGTGGCACATGAAAGAGCATTTGATGCCTGAAGCAGTTTGCCAGCATCCTCCAGCTGTCTGTGGCTCCTCCTGTTGAGACAGCCGGAGCCATCAAATATTCACAAATTCCTCCAGAATGCAAATGCTTAGCATAAAAATAGATTTCATCCGTTTTAAGGTGGTGATACAGTGCTGAAGCAAAGTCATTACAAAATCTCCCTGAAGAACTCTGCTGGTATTTGCTCAGGGATGTCCCTGCTGGATTGAGAAAGAAAAAAGAAAAAAAAATTACAACACAGCGCCCCAATGCTTGTGTTGCATTTTTTACAGCTTTGTTTTTCAAGAAACGAAAAGCATCGTGTGCAGAGAATGGCCATCGAAGAAATTTGCTTCATAGATAATCAGCAAACTTTGCCATCAATTACATTATTAATGTTTCCATTTTACACAGCTGAACGACACAATAAAATCTTTGTTTCCCAAAGAAACTCATTCTGTTCTAAAATTCACGCCATTGACTAAATCAAAGAACGACAAGAGAGGTCAGTCGATAGTACAATATAATGTATACTAGTTTGTGATATTTACAATCAACTTTGTTTTCTTCCAAACTATTAAACCCTTGGCAATAGATGCCACTTCACGCATATTAGGCAGCAAACCAAGCGCAGCGCCAAACAATGAAATCCATTATTCCTCCAGGGTCTTGTGACTCCCCAGTGTACAGGTGGAGTGATCATATTACGACTGCGCCCACCACCGGTGTATATGTGCTAGTCGGATTGATAGGGCCAGTCAGAATGTTCCATTAATAAATAATAAAAGAACAATATTACCCTGTGGCTATCTGCGTACCATTTCTCTAACCCTGGGCTCTGCGTGCATTTGCGGTTTTCTGACAAATCATGACGAGTCCAGCTGTGAGGCAACATTTTGGAAGCGTTCTACTGAGGGCAGCGGCTGCCATCAGCCACGAGCCAGAAGCGCCTCAGTCTGACTGGCCAGTCTTTCAAACAGACATAGTGTAAAAGTCGACTGCTGTGTGCTATTGTCTGTCGTGCGGCGATAAGCTGGATGCGCTGGTTCACATTTTTTTTTGCAACCCAGCAGAGCTTTGGAGCTAATTATTCATCTCATTGTATCATTATCAGAAAGTGAGAAGATGTTTTTGGAAACGGAAGGCAGCACTCAAAGGATGTAGAGGAGTGTATGAAAAAAAAAAAAGGCAATAACCTGAAGGCACATTTGTCACATTTTTAAGTCAGAAGTAGAAAAAAAAATGTGGCGGTCACATTTCTCTGGTCCATGTGATGTCCTCATGTTAACAGCGATCTTTATGGACTTTATAAAGCTTGCTGTGACTTTTGTAACAATTTAAAACATATTCAAGCATGTCGGGGATTGGTGAGTGGAGCATTTTGCCGTTCAAAAATATGAGGGATTTCTAGGTTATGTTTTGGATTACGATTTGGCCTATTGGATTGATGACAGCATGATGACAATTTTTGTTTGACACCCGAGGTAGGTTTTCCCCAAAATTCCGGTCAAACTCAAACTTCGAGGACTTTTGATACACTCTTTTTTCCCTGCATTCCTTTCATCTGAGTATAATCCTCCTCGGCTTTGTACGAAAGATGATGCTTTCACAACAAGAGTGGCATGTTTCCAAGGTGCGCGTCTACCCTGCCCCCTCCACTGTCAATGCATGCAGTGCATATTTGGAATGACTCATACATTTAAAAAAAATTGCTTATGCATTACATGGATTGCAAAAAACTGTGAAGAACCATCAAAACGTTTTGATTGATGTTTTTAATGTGTCCAAATGCATTTGAGAAATAGCTGCCTCGTTCAGTGCAAATCTTAGAAACAGGTAGTTGGTTCAGTGTCGTGACCATGAGCCAGTGTAATCAAGTCTTTTTGGGATCAAGTACTGCCCCAAATTGAACAGATACTTCGCAAAATATGTCCGTTTTCATACATAACCATCGAGGAGCTGCAAGACTTTCGCAGAGGATGCAAGAGACGTCCCTCGTTTTAATCGAGCTCCTGGAAGCTCCTCGGTGCTCAAGCCTCTTATCCTGATGAAGATACTTGACACGCTCTATAATATGGCGGCCTGAGAACAACTTCCGGGTTACGTTCAGAGGTTTGCTAGAAGTACGCAAATATTTTTACAGAGAAGTTCTTGTGACTTCAGTTTTAAATATTATTTTTGGAAAGAGTGGGGTTAAATAAACGCGCGTAGATCTACACTCCCTTTTCCAATCCACTTATTCTCACGACTGTGTGTGCTGGAGCCTATCCCAGCCGTCCTCGGGCAGCAGGTGGGGTAATCGCATGGCGCACATAGACGAACAACCATTCGCACTTACAATCACACCTCGGGACAATATAGAGCAGCCGTATCAAACTCATTTTTGGCCGGGGACAGATTTTAGTTACCCTTTCACTTGGAGGGGGCGTTTATGACTGAAACCATATAAAAAAGTCAAGAATAAATGTTGATTCGGCTATTGTTTAAGTTACTATTGTGAAGGGTTTGGCAACAAGAAAACGCATAGAATATATCTCTTATTGATAAGATATGAGAATTTAACATGTTGTTAGACATTTTAGAAAGGATCATGGAAGTTGACATGTTTGAGCTGCTTTCGCGGGCCACATAAAATGATGTGGTGAGCCAGATCTGGCCCCCGGGCCTTGAGTTTGACACCTGTGATTTAGCCCGTTCCATTAACCTATGGTGCATGTTTTTGAAATGTGGGGACCTGCAGAAAACCCACGCAGGCACAGGGAGAACATGTAAACTCGACACAGGAAGGCCGGAGCCGGAATCGAACCCTTCACCTCTGTACTGTGAGGCTGACATGCTAACGAGTCCAACGCGCCACTGAACTTATTCTCTTATTTTAATTCTTTCAATTTAAGTTTTTATTTTTCAAAGCTCCAGTCTTCCCTTCCGTGCTGGGAGGTGTGCCGGCTGTCATTCTTGTCAGCGTGGATGAGATCCCCCTGGGTGCTCTTTTCCTCATATAGTTTCTCTGTGGCTTGCTATGTCTTTTTTCATACAGTATAGTTCATCAGGGTATCTGTGTGTGTGTGTGTGTGTGTGTGTGGTGTGTGTGTGTGTGTGTGTGTGTGTGTGCGTGTGCGTGTGCGTGCACGTGCGTGTGCGTGTAAGGACTTGCTTTATGAACCATTTTAAAAAACTTGAAAACGGATTGCCTCCCTCACACCGCCTCTTCAGTGTCCCTGCATGACTTGAGGAATCCTTTTAATATTTAGATGGTGCGATGTAATTTTCTGACAGGCCTGCAGACGTTCCTGTACAATGTACTGTTGACTCGAAAATGGCAAGTCAATCTTTTCCTAACATTGTTCAGCGCTTTGTGTCCCGCGGTTCAGGCGTGACATCACCTGACAATTTCCTCAGATTTAATTTTGTCATTACGAACAACAAAGATGGTGAGTGTAAATGTATCAGAGTAAAAATACGCATTGCAGATTAGGAAATATAGTGGGGTAAAAGAAAAAGTTGCTAGAAATATAAATAATGAAGTACAGACATGTGAATATTTCTACAGTACAGTTAAAGAAAGGATTTGATTGCAAGTGACCCATTTTCCTTCACCCTCTGCATTGATTTTAGTCCATTACATTGTGCCAACGTTGTCCTCAAGCAGAGGACATTACACTTCAACACCTCCAACACTTCCTCTCTAACCAATCGCCGCACCACTGAACATATTGATCCATACACCTTCACTCACAGGGAGAGAACAATTCAAAGAAAATCTTGAAGCGGTCGCTGTGTGAAAGATTGCTCTTCAGCATACAATCTCTTATCGCACATGAAGTGCTGACACTTCAACATCACAATGCCTCACATTTAAGTTGCTTAGCTTTTTGATTTGTTGAACAAGACAGAAAAAGATACTTTTGTTTGATAGCGGGCATTCAAAAGATGCCGTGTGATAAAAATGGACAAAAACCTCAAAGGACTCATTAAGAGTCTCCTCAATGAAATCAAGGGCAAACTACAAATAAGGATACCCTGAAAGAACTGAGAGCCGAGCGTGACACGTTATTTTGCATCCATCAGCTTTAAAATGACTATTAAATGGAGGCAAACAAAACCTGCCTTTTCAAAAATATATATTTTTATCTCAATCACTGGCATGGCAAACTCAAATATTACAACTCTTTTTCTAAAAGCCCCCAACATTACAAATGCAACACAGACACATTGTTTTGTTTGAGCAACAAATGGTGGCGTGAAAATTTATGTAAAACATTGAGGAATTTTAAATGAACAGCAAAACCTTTTGAAGGCATCCTTGACTTATTTCACCTTTTCCTGCTGAACGTTGCTAAATAAATAGGTATCCCTTTAAGGCCCAAAAGAAGGTACCAGTGGAAATCACATAAATGTAACTAGAAAGTTAAGCTGTTGAGGAAGAAAGATTTTTTTTTCTTTTTTTTTGGTTTTTTTTGGAGGGGTGAAAGCTCAGTTACATCTGCGACGTTCAACGACTAATGACCGAGGGTCGGCATGGTTCAGCCGCATTGCTTGGTGTGCGATGGACCTGAGGCATGTGCCTCACTCATCTCCAGAGGTGGGTGGAGTCAAGTAAGAATATTGGACTCAAGTAAGAATATTGTTCCATCCATCCATCCATCCATCTTCTACCGCTTATCCGGCGTCGGGTCGCGGGGGCAACAGCTTTAGCAGGCAAGCCCAGACGTCCCTCTCCCCAGCCACTTGTTCCAGCTCTTCCCGGGGGCTCCCAAGGTGTTCCCAGGCCAGCTGGGAGAAATAGTCTCTCCAGCGTGTCCTGGGTCGTCCCCGGGGCCTCCTGCCAGTGGGACATGCCTGGAACGCCTCACAAGGGAGGCATCCAGGAGGCATCCCGATGCCCGAGCCACCTCATCTGGCTCCTCTCAACGTGAAGGAGAAGCGGCTCGACTTTGAGCCCCTCCCGGATGACCGAGCTTCTCACTTTATCTCGATCGGGATCTCGTTCTTTCGGTCACGACCCATAGCTCATGACCATAGATGAGGGTTGGAACGTAGATCGACCGGTAAATTGAGAGCTTCGCCTTTTGGCTCAGCTCCTTCTTTACCACGACAGACCGATACAATGTCCGCATCACAGCAGACGCTGCACCGATCCCGCTCCTTCCTGCCCTCGCTCGTGAACAAGACCCCAAGATACTAAAACTCCTTCAGTTGGGGCAAGATCTCCTCCCCGACCCGGAGAGGGCAGTCCACCCTTTTCCGACTGAGGACCATGGTTTCAGATTTGGAGGAAGAATATTGTTACTTTAGAATAAAAGAACAAGTAAAAGTAAAAAGTAGTGCCCTCCAAATAATTACTTGAGTAAGAATAAATGGGTATTTAGTGAAAAGACTACTCAAGTACTGAGTAACTTTGGATGTTTGTTTTTTTTTTCCATCAGAGCAAAAAATAAATACAAATGAAATATTTTTGAAATATGAAGAAATGTATAAAAGTCCAAGCATTTACGTAGACGAAACTAATAAACAACTTACCGCAATGTGCTTTCTCAAGTTTGACGTTGAGCTTTCCACGTTGGGCAGACACAGACGACGGTTCTTTATGAAACAAGTTTTTTTTATTGTGCACTTAAATGTAAACTTTGGTTTATTGTGAGCACAGGGGTATTCTTCTTCTTGAAACATAGTCGCTGTTGTATCCTCCATTTCTTCGGCCACTCATCACGGAAATGAGTCACTTAGACGAGACTGCAAAGACTGCGTGCACTCATGTGACTGCCTGGCTGTGTTTGATTGATGAAATGGACTCCGTTTCACCAAACAAAGAGAGACACTATTGATTACATTTGATTGGTGAACAGCATCCGAGCAGGAAGTCTCACAACATATATATTTATTCAAGTCAAAGTAAAAAGTATGTTGCATCAAAGCGACTCTGGCAAATACAACTCATCCCAAAAGGGACTTGAGTAAATGTACCGGAGTAAATGTTTGCTTACGTCACGTAACTTGTGGGAAATATTCTTCTTCTTTTTCTGATGTAAAGAAGGTTATCATATCTAGGAGTGTAACCGCTAAGTATTGCTTCTCAAGGATGAGTGAACACCGTCTTCACATTATTGGTTCATAGGCTACATTATCTTATTTCTCCGGTCAGAAATAGATTTCTGATTTATATCCCACACGGGCGCTTGAAGAGGCTTTCACTCACACGCCATTTTATTAAGCACCGCCCCTGCCTCCTTATAAAATGGTGAGTCAGTGATTCCCACCAGATATGAATTTAGTGAGGTTGGGCATTTATCTCTGAAAGATTTCCAAGTGCCTTTGGCTCTCCAAAGCTTGTCTCCTGTAAAAGCACATTTTTCATTTTTATCAAAAGTGTGGCCTTGCCTACAGATGATGTTCATTCCCTTTGATTGATACTATGGTTTTCTATATGGGGGGAAAAAAGAGAAACACTCTCTCACTTACAGTATTGTCGTTGCATTTACTTTCTAAAACGCATCCAGTGTAGGGTTACTGGTGAGCTGGAACCTTTCGGTTGTCCACCCCGGACTGGTCGCCTGTCAATCCCAAGGCACATACAGACATGCAACCATTTACTGTACACTCACTTTCACACGCAATTTAAGATCTTAAACAAACCAAAGATGCATGTTTTTGGAACGTGGGAGGAAGCCAGGAAAAAAAACAACACGTAAGTAAAGACATGACACTTTCTCATGCGTCAATTTTAATGAGGGGAATTTGTGGCACAGGTGCTACATCCAATGAACTGGTTACATTCATGTCAACATTGTCTAAGAGTAAAATGGTTCCTCTTGCAGGGAATTGTGCGGTGGCTAGTCGCCGAAACTCTACTTTCACTAATGACAAAGAATTTCAAAATGAGAACGCTTCTCCCAAAGATGAAAAAAGTACAGCGAGGACCTTTATATCCCTTTGAAGGGCAAGAGCGATCTTTGGGTTTAATGAGGAGGGTTGCACAAAAGGGGTAGAGATGACAAAGGATGCCGCAAGTAAACATGACCCTCCTACTAAAATTCTGCCTCTGCATATCCCCTCTCGGGAATAAACAAAGAGAAAGACAAAGCAGCACACAACCTCTCGTCTTTGAAAAGGAAAATGTCAGTGTGATGTGCCAGCCTCTGATGCATCCTAATGAGAGAACGTGTGCCCCCACCCCCCACCCTCACCCCTGTCCCTAGCCGCAGAGGACCTACCAGTGGTGAACCAAACATCACTTGATATCACGTGTTTTTAAACTACATTGAACCTTCACCATATCGTGATTCAACGCTCGCACAGCTGGTATATCGCCGAGTTTAAGCAATTGGTCTGTATAGGTTTTTATAGTGTCCAGGCAATTCCGAATTTCAAGTTGTGTACCTTCAGTGTGGTACCACATTGTACGGTGTGCAATATAAAAGCAGAGTTCCACTTTTTTAAAGCATTTTGACTGATCTTTCAAGACCAAGCGAATTTAGTTCAATGTGACAACATAAGCACCGATCTTACCAAAGGAAAGAGTCGACTCTCTTCTTTAATTTCTGTGTCCCGTGCGTTTTCCCACAAAATTTGGATCAAATTCAAACTTTGTTGAGAAGTGTGTTGTCCACTGGTGGTTTGTTTTTGTGCAGTATATAGAATGGCGCAAACCCAAACCAATTTTTATCATCATTTTGTGTTTTCAAATGAGTACATTCTCTGAATAGCTGACTTAGTGACTTTGTTGAAGTGACGTTTCCTTTCTTGAAGTCTGAAACTCATTTTTCCGTGTCAAAGTGGGAACACCATCGTTTTTCATGCAGTCTGACCCAAAATGGCCAAGGTAGCTGAGATGAAATCAAAGGAAGTACATGTTCCTTTTCAATGCTCGGTTCCAAATTGCAAACAGTCAAGGTTAACTATTCAAAGTAATAAAGATTGATTTTCAAGGTTTTCACTCGGTCAGCCGAAGAGGTTGGGATGCAGTGGTGCTCACTTTCGTGACACACTGATCAATTGATGTATTCAAGCATGGCGCACCTTGATGGTACCTGACAGGGCCGTGAGAAATGTTTCATTCCTGTTTCATTTCTTACTCTCGCAATCCTTTAGTCATGAATGGAACAAATGTTTGTGTCGGATAGGAAGTCACATAAGAAGTTTGAAAGTAGCTCCCCACGACGCTGTCACAGACAGTTAAAAGCAAAACATTCATAATGTGCAGCATCGCATTCCTCTGCAGGAGATGTATTTGGAAAAATATTACTGACAGCATGTGGGGGATTTTCTGCATGAAAACGGCTGGCGTCAAATGGTTTCCACGGTAGCTTTTTTTTTCTTACCAAGAGATAAATATTTAAGCGTGATTCACAAGAATGATGAGATCAGACTGTGGTCTACAGCAAGGTCTTACCCTGCTATCTCAAGGAAAATTTTAATTCGTTATTGTGACAGCAGCAAAGTTGCTTGATGTCTGTACTTTCTATGCAGAATGACACCGCGGCTGAGGATGAATTGTAAAATGTCTGCCTGTGTTCGGACGACTGCAGCAGATTTGTTTAAAACGTCTGTCTGATGTCAAGTTGATCCTGAGATCTTTTTATCTCTTCACATCCATTTGACTTTGTTGTCAGCGTGCAGCAGCGGTAGTGTAACAATCAATTTCAGAAAATGCATGAACATTTTAGTTTTCAGTGTAATGGTTCTCTTTCATCACTGTAGTTGAAACTGAGCCAGTGTGACCATTTTAGAATTGTGCAGGCCACTTTATTCTCAGGAACATTAAGTGGAGCATTTTCTGTAACCTTGCCAAGGTTTGTCCTTTGCTACAAACCTTACGGAGATGGAAGGTGACTTTCCAAATCAAGTCCACTCAATGCAATGCAACACACCTAGAACCCCGTGAAGGAATACCGAACTTAAAAATGATGGATACAAATGGAAGCACCGGGGTTTTACAGCAGAATGTGAAATCATCCATCCATCCATTTTCTAATCCGCTTATCTTCACGAGGGTCGCAGGCACGCTGGAGCCTATCCCAGATGTCTTCGGGCAGGAGGCGGGAGACAGCCTGAAATGGTTGCCAGCCACTCACTCGCAGGGCACACATAGACGGACAACCATCCGCACTCACAATCATACCTAGGGACAATTTGGAGTGTACCATTAACCAGCCATGCATGTTTTGGGACTTTGGGAGGAAATCGGAGTACATGAAGAAAAACCGCACGGGCACATGCAAACTCCGCAGGCGGAATCGAACCCTGCACTTCTTCACTGTGCGGCAGACGTGCTAACCAGTCGACCACTGATTTTCTCAATTTTTTACAAAGTGACAAGATAGGCCTGAAGTACAAACAAGCAAAAGATTAATTTTATATTGCACCGCACTGCCCCGAAATGGGATTTTCTTCATTTTTAGTGTAACCCAACGGTCGATTTTAATTACAACTGCTTCAGTCGAAAAAAGTACTGTATTGTAAACATAAACTTTATCTGTGAACTAAATGTTATTTGCCAAGTTGGATTTTCGTGCCCCCATCCAAAGAGACCATTAGAACGCTGTTTCACACGTGATTGCACCCCTCGCAGTACAGTATGCCGCTTAATGATGTCAGTCTGTAACATAGCTGCTGGGGGCAACTGCGGCATGTTACGCTTCGTCTTCTTCAGTAGAACAGCTGGAGTGGTGGAGCAGCTCATTCAAAATGCATTTGAGTTGAATAAACAAAGCGAAAATGCATCTGTGAAAAGCCCCAGTATTAAATTTATATATGATGACATTTAGTCGGAATCATTCAAATAAATGCATTTAGGCTTTATAATGCTGCGAAAAACAGAATGATGAGCTCCTTACATCTTGCATCTCCAAGTGAAAAAAGGAAGAACATATGAATAAACGGTGGGCGGGGGGGGGGGTTATCAAAATGAGATACGGTAGATGCACATTCAGTCTGATCATTCAGTGTGCAAGAAGAGGCAGGACAACTTGTACAACTGCTTCACCCTGACAGCCTGCTCAAAATGCTCTGAGTATCTGACTGGAGCTGTGCTGGAGCAACCTTCTTACTCACCCAACCTTCAAGACAATCCCCCCCACCCCCCCGGCCCCCGTTACAAATGCGTCATCAAAGGGACCTGTTTTGAAGACCTGGAGGAGCCCAAAATGGCCGGGACGACGGATTGCAGAAGACTCTTTCCAGAAGCGCAAGAAGGCACGGCAGAGGAGATGGAAAATATAAGGGATCACTTCCCTGGCAAAATATTTGAAATATATCTTTTCCGACACCCGTTCCGAAACTTTTCTGTCACACTTTATATTTATACATTGTGTATGCATGTCACCATGGAGTCATTTCTTATTTTCTTTGTTTTGTGCAAGTGCGCCCTTGGTACTGACATCCATATTCAAATTGGAGAGACAAGGTTGTCAATCATATGTTAGTTAGACAATGTGCTCATAAATATTAAATGTCCAGTCTGCTTAAAACAAACTAACAGACACAAACGTCTTTTATAACCTTGTCATTTGTTTCTTGGTGTCTCACCAGGGGCTCTCAGCCTCTTTGAGGACGAATACCATTACGAAAGCAACAGTAGTAGTAGTAGTAGTAGTAGTAGTAAGTAAAGCAGTTGCCACTTTTACCGTATTGCCACCCCTGTTGGCAATGAATCTATCAGTAATACAGTCCAAAATTTATAATGAATGTTACTTCTACTGTCCCCATAGTGTGTATAAAATAATACCTCAAGTGGTCTCGGCTTTTCTTTTTGTTGCAATGTAAAGTCACTGTCATGTACAATGTGTGTGTACACTGTTTAAGCCACTCTCAGTTTTAAGAGGATTAAAAGAAAAAAACAAGTAAAAGAAGAAATTGCTTCCTCCTGCAGTTAAAAGGTGTTTAGTAGTTGTCAGCCAGTGAATTATTCCTCAGCATAACCTCAATCTGTCAGCAGTATTGTAGGCTGTTAAAGCTACGTCATATAACTGCTCCTTTATAGACTCAATAAAGCGCAGAGATTAACAGATGATACCAAAGGGACTTTTATTTCTTATTCTTTTTATTTCATTTCTTTCTTATCCGACATCCATATGAACAATATACAGTACACCATTATCTTCAACAAGCTTCTCTCCTTTTTTTCTTTGTACCACGGAAACTTGTGAGGTTCTTTTATTTTTAAATTTAATTGATAACTCGATATATCGTCTTCTCGCTGTGAACTTGTATTCACAATAGCGCTTCCACTGTTTTCTAGCCATAAATCGCTTTTTCATGCCCTGCATTTTGTTGGTGACCAGTCTAGGGTGTAATAAACAAAACAGTTTCGTGCTTAAATATTCACATTGTGAACATTCCTGGTGCAATGTCTCAACAGGCAGCAACAGTCCAAGGAATGCCTCTATTACATGAGCAACCTGTGGAATTCACACGAAGCATGCATTTTTTGCCTCCCTTTTATTAGAATTCCAACCTAGTTGCCGGGAAGTTATCGTCTTGACTGTTAAACACGCCTGGTGCGCATTTACAAAGCTCTTGTAGCTCTCAATCTTGAGCAGATGCTGCCGATGTTTTATAAAGATCGTGTCTATCAGCACGGGCTGCGAGCGTATTTGGTTTTGGCACCTGAAACATGCCCTGTTGCTAAACGTTTGCCTGCTGTTCCTCTAATGCAGGGATGCCCAACCAGTCGATCGACCGGTAGCCCGTGAACTGGTCCCAAGTCGATCGCAGTATTTAGGGTTGCAGCTATTGCATATTTTTAGCAAGACAATGATGCACATGTGAGGTGCAGGTATTATTTTTGTCCACTTGAAGTCAGTGTCTTCAGCTTTTTCTGTAGTATCTGTGACTTTGAATGTGTATGGCTTTAGAAGAAGGCACCAGGGAATGAGAGTGTGGTGCTGGCAGGCTGTTAACAGGCCACGAGCCCATTATTCTGTGTTTGTCGGTGACTCGGTGTGAGTTGTGACCTTTTGCAACCAGTAGTTTTTCAACATCTGGATCCATTTCTATTGACATCCAGTTGATTTATATTTGGAAACATTACCGCATTCTTAACTGCTTTACCAGTGTAAAAATAATTTTACGACAGGTAATGTCGACCCGTACGATACCCGCCTTCTCCCTTTCCACATGTGCAAATATTTGAGTCATTGTTTGTTGTGTCTTCTATTCATGTGTGTGTTTTCTGAGGTTTTTCTTTCCCCATACCCATACATACCTTATAGGAGCCAAGTATGGAACTGTTTTTCCCCCTCCCCTTCCTTATGTTTCTCTTTGTTTTCGATGAAAATTGGGGCGCCCTCTGGTGGCTCTGCAGGCTTTCCGTTCTGTCTCCCTCTGTTGGTCATTGTTTTTTATGTCTCTTGGACAGGTTGTGACTGTTAAGTGAAGATCATTGCTGTGTATTCCTAACGTGCAATCACAATAAATTTGACTCCATTTTGTAAAACTTAGAAACAAAGCTCTTCGTCTTATCTTTAATGAAGAATAAGCTATAGAAGAAGATATGTCTTGACTCTGTCAAGTTAGGTTTTGGACCCAAATGCAGGGAAGCAGATGAGGCAAGGTAGGCGTGCAGGGTGAACCGCACAAAAGTACATATTCCTATTAAATTTGCATTGATATTGCCTAAAGCAACACTTAACTGTGCTCATTGGTAAGCCGTTACTTGAATGCTCTTAGAAGCTGTTCCGGTTGTCGACGTGCTTTTTCATTTAGCTCCCTGGAGGTCAAAGAGTCAGAGCGTCTGCAGATGCAACCACCGGCTTTTAATGATTGGATCTTTTGTTCAAGGACACTTGGGCTTTCCATCAAGAGTATGAACCCCTGGTCTATTTCATGTTTGATCAGATCACAGGAAAGTCATTTATCACAGTGAATGCATTATCACTGCGCCGTATTTCTTTTTTGTCTCTTTGTGCACACTTGCAGCAACTGCGGTCTGGACTCGAGACAATCCTTTATGCTATTTGTCTTGTGTCTCAGAGGCTCCGGGCCGAGGAGAGGACGAGCAGGCCGACACGTCTTTCTCAGACTCGTCTCTCTTCGCTCACTGGGGTCAGGAGCTCAGCTCCGATAATCGACGAGTGGCGCTCAAGATGTTCCAGTACTACGGCTACAACAGTTACCTCAGCGACCGTCTCCCATTAGACAGGCCCATCGCAGATCTCAGGCCCACTGGGTAGGAAGCTTCGCACACGCATACACACAACAGCTAGGCATGTCGATATTGTTTGAAAGTATTCAAAAACGACAACAGCTCCACGCTAAAAAAAAAAACACAATCTTCACAGCCACACTCGTATTTTTCTCCCCTTGTTTTGAGTCAACGATGCAGCACAGCCCTTGATGACGTGGAACGGAAAATGGTCTACATGTTCCCTGTGATTGGCTGACGACGACTCCACAGTGTATCCCACCTGGAGTGATACCTCCTGGCTTCCTGTTTCCAAAACAGGAAGCCAGGGAATTTACTCATTTGACCCATTGTCCAACCACCAATATTAATTCAATCCCACATCTTGAAAATGTTATGTTTTAATGTAGATGTTAGTCATAAGTCTCAGAGAAGAACAGAACATCACTTTGGACATCGTTATTGACCATGACTCATTGTTTATGGTGACATCACCACGTTGCAGGAGCCTACAAGGGGAGGTCCCAGTGCTAATTCTGGCGCAGTTAAAAGTTCCGGGGGAGGTTTTCTCTACTGTACTCCAGACCATCCGTTGCCACCAGTACAAACCACACAGATACATTCAAAATACTTTGGGGTGAGGGGGTGATATATTAATCACACATTTAGCCTTGGCATTGTCCTAACATGTTTTAAAAGACATGCTCGGGCAATGGCATTATGTAAACAACACACTGTTTGCTTGGATGAGCGACATGATTTGGTGATGGGATGGAGTAGGATATAAATACCTTCATTGCTGGAAGAGCGATGTGACAACATTAATCACTGTGTAATCAACTTATTTTGATTTAGATTGTAACCACAATACTATACATTCCAATGAATACTGTATTTACCTTGCTTTAATGTTGTTAAAATTGCATTCTCATTTTCTTTTACAAGAGCTTTAAGGTTACTTACCTCACCAGTTGTTTCTTTTGTCCTCTACAGGTGCAGAAACATCACTTATCCTTTAAACCTCCCGCAAGTGAGCGTCGTGTTCATTTTCGTGAATGAAGCCCTGTCTGTCATCCTGCGGTCCATTCACTCAGCCATTAGCAGAACGCCCTCCCATCTACTCAAAGAGATCATTTTGGTGGATGACAACAGCAATAACGGTAACCAGCAAACTTTAACTTTACGACACATTCTCCCAACTTAGCATCCACTCTTAAACCGAGTAGCTTTGAACACAAAGGGTACTTTCCTTTACTAGTTTTATACATCCCGAAACAATAGCAATGAATAGTGCCCCTATTGTCTGTCATTTGAATGGTGAAAGACCCTGTTAAGTGAATACAGATATTTAGTTCTAAATACCTTAGACATGTTTGAAGATAGTTGCTGAAAACATCCGCAAAGACTGAGATTATGTAGTGTGATAGATAGATAGATAGATAGATAGATAGATAGATAGATAGATAGATAGATAGATAGATAGATAGATAGAACCTGCATCACATTTCCATAAGCATACACATCATATCGGTAAATTGATGCCACTCTAATTATTGGCTTTGAAAAGGAAGAAGTATTCACCTCTTCTAATGGATCTCATTATTATACCTTGTTTGCTGAAAAAAACTAATTGGAAATGTAGTTCCTTCCTGGACAAATGCATCATGTTTTACCATAACTTCGACATATTCTTTACATAACCTAAAGCTTAAGAATACAACAGGCATCGCTCAAGGAGCCGTTTGCCAAGAACAATCAATAAAACAGCCAGACATCCATTTTGCTGTCCGACATTGTGAGGAGCTGCATCCTAGCCCAGCTGGCATTGTGTCAAAGGCACAGTATGCCCTGGATGGGTCGCTAGTCAACCCAGCGGACGTCTAGAGGCATGACATTCACACTCACATTTGCACCGTCTCTGAGTGGGAAATAAACCCATGTGGGTTGCACGGAAATTAGACAAGCAACATCGGTGATGTATGAAAATAGCTCCCAATGTTTTACTTTGACCATCAGTGATCCAATAGAAACTCCTGTGCTCCATTTTGGGTCCTGATTTGGTTACATTGTGCAGGTACATCGCACTGCGGCCTACAAGGGTAGTTCAGTGCTTACGACTCGAAGCATTCTCCATAGAGCTATAGCTGACAGATGAGCCTAAACTCCCCCAGATCCCGCCGTGCCATTAGAATCGGACAAACACATACCCTTATTTTAGGGCTTTGTCTTGGAACAGCGATAAAACAGTTTTGCTGAGCTACCGCCTTGTTTACGTCCAAAGTAGTGAGCAAAAGTCCTGGGCTACTTCCTGTTCAGTCTATTCACAACCAGCGCCAAATAGTGGCAAGCTTACGCTGCGCCGCCATTGTGCCTGTACTTTCCTGCACCGTGTAAACCAAGTGCAGTGTGTACACACTCTTAATGGTGCAGTGTCAAGGTCATGCATTTATAAGTTGACCGTTTTTAAAAGTCTCTGCATGCAACCCAAGTTAGACAGCCATTAGATGATATCAAGACGGTGACAACTGGCCCTGAGAGAAGTTTGTTTACCCAAGTCAATAATGCAAAACATGCAGCTCGGCCTGCAGCTTGCTGGAACAGAATGTAGATCAGTGTTATATTATCTGAACATGCTGGATGACAATGATCACACTCCTTCGGGGTCTTGACGGCCTCAGAGTTGTAAATATCCACTTAGTATTTTGATACTTTAAAAAGAAGAAATGGGAGAACCCAAAGCTCTCTGTTAGCCTTATATGATAACATTATGTCTGAAAAACAAGTCACGTGCATCTTTTAATTGGCAGCACGGCCTCCTTGGGCTCCTGCAGGAAGCCAAGTCATGATGTGACATTTGGTAGGTGACATTACACCCCATTTACTACTTTTGTAGTTGTCATGACAACATTTGTGGATAACATCATTAGCCTACTGACCCACGATGTAGTTGCCATTGTGGAAGTGTCTCATGAGCCTCACAATTCATGCCTGAAACAGACTACAAGCTTTTAGACCCGATATTGGCTTGATTTTCTAGCACAATTTTACAAATCTGGCCCTAAATATTTAGTCAGGAACAACAAAACTCCTTATGGCATGATAAAATTCGGTGCAAATGCCACAAGGTAACACCTGGGATATTTTTGATTTGTTGCGATATCTTCCACATCGTGTGACATATCAACAAAAACCCTGTGACTAACACCTTCACCTCATTTTATGGGATTGCGTCTTGCAATTGTCAACATGATTGTTGTTGTTGCCGCAACAGCAAGTTAGATCGCGTTATATTGCATTGACATATTTTCCGGTCTCGCCTCCCCTGACAGCTTAATTAGACAAGATTAGCCCTGACAGTTCCCTGTCGTGAAGAATATCGACGTGCTAGAGCAACTTCCCTCCTTGCACATTTAGACTTTCAGTACATGTAGTCATATCTTCTTTATCCTCCATGAGGAGCCGAGATGTCTATACTGAACAGAATTCTATTTAGCAACATTATTACTGTATTTTGTAATATAAAAAAAGCAATAGTATATGAGTAGAGTACTTTTCTAATTGAAAAAAAAAAAACAAAATTTTTTTGTGCGAAAGGCTGGAAAAGTTAATGGTGTGTCATTTATTTAAAGAGGGAAAGATGATTTGAGATACAAATGATTTGAGTTACGAGCAGGGTCGCCAGATGAATTAAACTCGCATCTGAGGGCACCACTGTATTGTAGATTCATAGGTACAATGGCACACTTCTCTGTCCATCAAAAGTGATACGAATCTCTATGTTGTGCAGCTCATAAGAGGACCAAGTTGAACCTTTGGCGACACTATTGTAACTTTAAAAGTCAACAGAATATGTCAGAAAGAGAGGAGGGAACAAACATGCCCTAGAAAAGTTAAAAATAGACACCTTCAGGTCAAATAATCAACCTCATGGGGTGTATTAAAATAGTTCCTACAAGGGGTGAGAAAAAGGGACCCCGACTGTACCATTTTTGAGCAGTATGAGCCTAAAAGGCTGCAGCTAAAATGGTGTGCAGCCTCAGTAGGAATGTGACAAAAACAACAGACAAGCGCAACAAAAACAATTGAGCATCAACAGAGGGGAATATGAATCGTTACTACTCACTACTTTTTTTCTTGGATATCAGCATGTGTAATTCTCTCCATCTACTCTTACATCAAGAAAGAAAGAAAGAACTGAAACTATGCTGCTGTGTTATGGATCTGCAAAGACAATACTGAGCCAGTTCACGCAATGTTATATTATTGCTCGCTGTCATTGCATCTACAATGTATTATTGGATTTACCACATGAATGCAAGTGCCTGTTGCTCCTGCTAGGCTCCGTTCCACAGCCCGTTGCTTTCCATTACAGTGACACAAGTTTATCATTCGTGAAAGATGGATGGCTGTTGGCCAGCAGTCACTCCTGCTTTAATGAACTGTTCCTTATTATGATTTGTTGTGAGGCATAACACACCATCATTCTTATTTTCCATTCGCACACATACAGGATACCTTCATTACTGACAGATCTGAATTGCTTGGAAGTACGCAAATCTGTTGGCGCACTGGTGCAATTGAATAACTATTGGAGCTTTGCTACAAGCAAGATGCAAAAACGAAAAACCCTCGATGCTCTTTTTTGAAGAAAGCACTGAAGGGAATTTAAAGACATTAGCTTTGTTTTCTCATATGATCTGCAGTTTGGACTTCAGAGGCATTGCTTATAGCTTGCTTTTGTTGCTCAACACGCTCAAGGGAAGAAACACACATCTGAGTTTTTTATTTATTTATTTTTAACAATCTGTTTGTTCGGAAACAGCAGTTTCAATTGTCCACTTCATATTGATGTTATAACATTCTACTGTTGTATCTATGACTTTATTTATGCCTTTAAAAGGCAAGGAATGACCTGGTTAGTGATATGGGCATCAGTAAATGAACATGCAAACTTCACACAGGGAGGCCGGAGCCGCTAACAATTCGACCACCGGGACGCCTAACAATCATCCATTGTCTTAATTTGTGTTGGCAGTTGTAGATGCCGTTGTTTTGTGTGTTGCATTGTTCCATGTTAAGCTTAAATTCTCCCTAAATTCGGACATTCTCTTTCCTTTACGGACTCTTTTACGCGATCAGGCCAATTTATTTCCACATGGAAGGACTAGCGTGTGCGACTGCAATCACTTTATTTCATATGGGAAAAATGATCCCCGTGAAGCCTTGATGCAGATATTTTGCCTCAATGTTTTTTTGTAATCAAATTATTCTGGTTATTAGATTAATCGTTGCAGCCCTAAAATAATTGTATAATCAGCAATCGGACATGACAATATTCATGATGAAAGTGTAATTGTTAAGAGAAAAAAAATAACGATAAATGGTACAAGCAGACAGCCACAACAATTGTTCCAAGATGTATTATGTGAAGATATTTGACAGTTTTTGCAGCTAACATGAAACCTTTAAAAAAATCATATCAAGTGATGTTGCATTAATCGCAAAGATCCCTTCACTTTTTCCTCATTCTTCAAGTGGGTGGTACTGGGGATTTCCATTTTAACAACATCAACCTATGAATGCTATTAAGCTTTTCTCAGTGGGCAAGAGCAAAGGTAAAGAAGTGTATCCCCCAAACAGAGCAACTGATCTTTTTTCCTCTCAGCTAAATTGGACAACGTATCAAAGACTTCAGAACAGACACTCATCACTGAGCCGCAGCTCCAAAATATACGCGGGGTTCACTGCGGCATTTTGACATCGATCAGATACTGTATAAGAGATGGAGATGAGAGTCCTTCCAAGCTGAGTTTAATGTAATTAGCTCATCTACAATCCGACATTGTATTATACGTATCTAGCACGTATCGAAGACTTGTGCACTCCGCATAAGATTTCCTCTCAAACCTCATCTGGAATTGTCCCTAACAACTCGGTCTCCCAAGCAGTTTTAAGGTCCAGCTCATAGCGGAGGTTGTGGTGTGAGGGCACATGCACCATTCCATTTCGATAATGGGGCAAATACAGATTCTTTTCACGATTCACTTTCTTCAGTTACTGTGGGATTATTTTTCCATGCCTTACAATAAAAACAGCCCAAACTTTGTAGACACGAGGCAAGTGTTACCATCTAATCGACAACATAATGGATTAGCTGGATGAAATTTGCAGTACAGTAATGAAGGAAACTAATGAAAATGTCAAGTAAGATGCTTTGTACTTTTTTGTTGTTGTTGGGCCTTGGTAGAGGTCCGCGCTCTGTGCCATTCCAGCTCATTTTGAATTGGCCCTTTTATGCAACCCAGCAAACTCGCTGAGTGTCTGTCTCCCCCTAATAGCTTTCCGGAGGTTTGCCAACAACCGGAAGCCTGCCAAGGGGAACCATTAGCGCACTTCATGGCCATGCAGAGCCGGAGCCACATTGCTGGATAACGACAGCCTTGTTGGCCGCATGAGCCATTTGGCTCTGAAATGACATTCAAAATTCTCTTATACCTGACTATTTGCTTACTTGGATTACATATGTTTACTTGGGCAATAGTTGATGTTGGAGATGTCCAAACTACGGTAGTAGGCCATTTGGAGCCTCCAGTCCAAATTTTAGCTGTCCAGGCTATCTATTAAAATTAACCATTGACACAGGCCATGTTGTTTACCTGCATTGTGCATTGTACTTTCTACAGTGGGTTGCAAGGCAGGAAAAGTTTTATACCAATCACACATCTTCTGGTAAGACGTGAATAGAGTGGTACCTCAACCTAAGAGTGGCTCAATTTACACATTGTTGAGATACAATGTTGTCTAGCCCTTGATCACGAAAGAGTCTCAAAGGGATTCACAGGCCCACACTTCGCCGCCATAACCTATTGCCAGACTTGACTCGGGCCGATATGAGCTATTTTTAAATTGGCTAAAATCAGCAGATTTTTAATTTTTTTTTATACATTACAACATGAGAAAAGAATTGTGACATTCAACTCCCCACCCAAGTCAACCCAAAAAATTTGAATAAATTTGGATAATTTTTTGCTGATTTTATTCTCTGTTGTCAAGTTAAACAAATATGAACAAAGTCATGTAAAACTGTCAAATGTTCTTCCTGAAATTCATATATTTATTCTTGTAAGTGCTAAGGGTCCAAACAAGAAGTTATTTTATTCATTTTAGACAGTATTTTCTTAATTATTAATCATCTGATTAATCAGTTATTGGAAGTTTACCCTGCAAAATATTGAAATTGGCATCAGCCTCCAAAAATCCAAATAGACTTTTTGCAGAAGCCTCTTCGGTCCATTGATGTGAGTAGATACTGTTGGATTTCTTCCAATAAAATGATGTCCACTGGAGGAGAACGTGGGCGGAAGTTTATTCACCAAGACTTTTCGCTTGACTTCATTCTTCATCTCCAAGAACTTTTTAAGATACTGAAAATGTGTGTGTGTGTGTGTTTCGCAGAAGAGCTGAAGGAGAAGTTGAAGGATTTTGTGTCAGAGACCAACAGCAAGCGTCCGGGATTCATCAAGATGGTGCGGCATGCCAAGCAGGAGGGCCTGATCCGGTCCAGAGTGAGCGGGTGGCGAGCCGCCACCGCTCCAGTCGTTGCCCTTTTCGATGCCCATGTGGAATTCAATGTTGGCTGGTGAGTCTCTCGTGGCTTCGAGTGGATTTGCTGGCAATACATTTGAATGACTTCCTGGCCTCTGCTTAATGTGCCGGTGAACAAATACAGCACGATGATCATTTGTATTCAACCGGAAAGTGCATTTCAATGTGTTTTCAAATTGTTATTTATCTTTTTCATCTTTGCACACATTACACAAGGGCAGTTCCCCATTAGTTTATCAGATGTGCAATAAATGAATTCATCTCTGTACGCTCTCATAAGCACAAGCATCATAATGAGGGTGATAAGAAGCCAGCAAACACAAATGTTCCAATTATGTGTGCGCTCTCTCCGTCTCATTTATAGGGCTGAACCCATTCTTCAGAGAATTAAAGAGGACAGAACTCGCATAATTTCCCCTTCGTTTGACAACATCAAGTACGACACGTTTGAGATTGAGGAGTATCCGCTGTCTGCCCAGGGCTTTGACTGGGAGCTGTGGTGTCGCTACCTCAACCCCCCCAAGTCTTGGTGGCACAAGGGAAACAAAAGTGCTCCCATCCAGTAAGCGACCGTCAAATCCCGAGAAATTATGCCTCACTGGCAAATTGTTTTATCAACATATTTGTACATGCGTTCATTTGTGTGCGATGCGATGCATTGTATTATCTTTATCGCTAGAACATCAAGTGCCAATATTATTGTACAGTGGACCACCATTTATTTGTGATGCGGCATTCAGTTTTGTTTATTTGAATTTTTTTTTTTTTGGTAACATATGGTCATATATATATTTTTTTTTTTGGTTTTTGCTTGTTTTGAGTAGCCAAGCATGGTTCTCATGGAGAAATTCCCCATTGTATTTATGACAGGCATTAATTATACACAGGTTTTCGCGATTTGCAGGCCGGCCCACCGCCATTATGCCCGTGAATAGCCGGGGGTCCACTGTACGATGAAAATCAAGCAGAAGCAACTTTAGTGACATGGAAATCTGTAGTCTCCTCCACAAGTCATATCTAAATACAGTAGTGCCCTGAAATATGAGCTTGATTTATTGTGTTTCCATGCTTTTTTTGAGAAGGAAAATGTTACTCAAAAGAATTCAACAATTTGGGCATCATTGCAACACCTTCTGGTGTGCGCAACTTGTCTACCCGGGGACAGTATAATAAGTCACGCATTATGGTAGTCATGCAGACCCTCTTGCAAAAAAAAAAAAAAAAAAGTTTTTGAAGATTTCAAGATTTCTCAGCAAGCTGCAGCAGTATCACTTTGCACTGAGGATAAATATCTGTCTGAGTAGTGTTATACTGTTTGTCTAGATATGTTGCTCCACGGCTTGTGTTGAAATATAGGTTATAACACCATAAATAAGAAGAATAAGAAAACCTTTATTCGTCTCACAATGGAGAAATTCCCAATGCAAATACAAAGGCTATTTGTCAGCCCATCTATTGCAGTTGGCATTGCTTGTCACAATTAAGCTAAACTGATTTTTGTGAAGCTCAGACACAGTTTTTGGACGCAAATGGCAGAAATACTTTTTTTATTCATGCACTAGGCAAAGTGAAGTAGCATCAGCAGATCAGGCAGACTGGCAGAGGTAAGTTGCAGATGAGCAGGAAAGTCTTTGGTGTGTGGCAGGCAAGGTATTGATCTCCAGGTGCCAATGTGTTCCAAGGGCTGGAAGAAACAGGGCAAACTTGAGCAAAATTTCGTGAGTTTCTCAGCTTGAGCCTGAAGGCCTTTCTGTGATCTTTCATCCTCGATAGACAGGCAAAGTGCAGTGGGCAGCTCAGGCATTTGTAGTGCAGGTGTGCACAAGTGCTGATAACCCTGATTGGCCACCACCAACCAGCCTGGGGGAGGGAGCAGTCAATTAAGCCTTAACTGCTAGATCACCACATTTGTGAGGCAAAGCTATGTGTTTTCAATCGACAAAGTGTAATTCTTTTGCTTTTATGTTTAGTTTGACAGCAAACTTAAACTGGGAGTGGCATTAAAAAGCTTGAAGACTCTTTTTCGAAGAATTGCTTATAATCTACCAAATTGCTGCTTGTTGTGAAGTGAGTTGAGTTCACTGCCACCATACTGTGCTCCCATCTCAATTTTTTGCTTACAAGTCAAAGTAAAAAAATTGACCGAAGGATGACTCTTATCTGAAAAACTCGTCTGTTTGGTCACTGGTATCTCAAGGCGCCGTGATTTAATAACAGTGAGTAAACTGTGAGTTACTTTGTGATTCCCAACCTCTCTATGTGCATTATTCAAGCACACATTTTTCAACTTCATCTACAAGGTTACATGCCTCCTCTTGTTTTGTCTCTGCGTTAACTGTACCAAGCCGACAATACAGATCTGCATCCCCCTTCCTCCTGCAGGAGCCCCGCCCTGATTGGCTGCTTTGTGGTGGACAGACTATACTTTGAGGAGATAGGTCTGCTGGATGAAGGAATGGAGGTGTACGGTGGAGAGAATGTGGAGCTGGGCATCAGGGTGAGTAATGCTGTCACCATGTGTGGCCGTTGGCCATTGTTCAACCATGAAATATGTGCAAAATTACCAAAGGTAATGGCACTTTATTACTGTTTGTTGGAGCAAGGTCACACCAGCACTCACTTTTCACTTTCACTTTCCGCAGTCTCTAAAGAAATATTGATTAGGTGAGTGCTTTTTTTTAGTCGTTGGCAGAAAAACTGACCGGCTGGGGTTAAGTACTGTGGTTTGTGGTTAAGAATGCTGTTATTCTGCTACATCAATGAGGTCTGTTCAAAAGATAAGCACTGTGCATCATAATTGTTTTCGCATTGTGGTTGACTCAGTTAGGTCTCCTGCTATCACCATTATCTGAGTACATCTGTCAGCGTTTTCTCAAAAGCGGGCAAATATATATATTTTTTTCAACTCACCAACCAATTGTGGTCATGCGCATTGCAACTGTGTCAGGACAGCGGCTGTGTTGCAATGCACAAGAAAAGAAGTTGAAAACACACCATCTCTCAATTATATCAACACACACAGTATCTATTTTCTACAAATATTCCACGGTGGTATAGGCTCCGGCAACCCTCGCGACCCTCTTCAGGATAAGCGGTGTTGAAAATGGATGGATGGATTCCACAGTGGATAAAAAAAAAAATAAATAAATAAATAAACTACATAGCCCTGTTCAAATGGCAATTTTTTTAATACTAAAAGAATTAGAACAAGAGCATTAAATTCAAAACGTTTTTTTTTTGTTTTTTGTTTTTTGCCATGAATGCCCCCTATAGCATGTAAACCTCCAATGATTTTATATATGTATACAGTATGTACAATACATATTATATACACTCTCCCTGTGAGGAGCTTGCATGTTCTCCCCAGACCTGCGTGGGTTTTCTCCGGGTACTCCGGTTTCCTCCCACATTCCAAAAACATGCATGACAGGCTGATTGAACACTCAAAACTGTCCCTAGGTGTGAGTGTGAGCGCAGATGGTTGCTCGTTTCTGTGTGCCCTGCGATTGGCTGGCAACCAGTTCAGGGTGTCCCCGCCTACTGCCCGAAGACAGCTGGGATAGGCTCCAGCATCCCCCGATCGGAAAACGGATGGATTATATCCACTGCAACAGTTCTTATCGACTGCCACATAAAAACACATTGTTAAATCAAATCTTATGGAATTGTACTGAGATTCAATTTTTTTGCTTCACCACCTTTTCACAACCACTCCAGAAATAGAAAATTGGAGAAAAACATTTGCTTGTCCCATTAGCTGTGTGAACAATGTAACTTTTTGTAATCCATACACATCCATATAATCCAACCCCGGACTGCTATAAGTATGTCCAAAGTCTTGTTGTTCCTGCTTTGAATGTGATAAAGATACATCCCGGCATTAAATTGCTCGTGCTTCTGTTTTCCTTGTCAGCATTTTCCAAAGGAAAAAGAATAAACCCATTAAGACATAAAAGTACGGCTGCATTAGCCCTCTGTTGAATAGGCCTTCTAAAGTGGTCTGACGATAAGACCGTAATGACGGTCTTCATTTCAAAAGACTGCTGCCCTGCAATCACCATGCACATCATCACAAAATACAGAGCATCAAAATTGTATGTGAGAGATAAAAAGATCCACTCCTCCTGGTCACGGTGATTGCACGGTTGAACTGTTTCATAGCAGAGCACAGGGTCATTGTTGTTTGGGATCCTTTAATGAAAACATTTTACAGTTATTAAACTTTAGAGTGACTACTGTGATTCTATTGCAATTAGTTTTTGACAACAACCATGTGCACTATTAGAGTATATTTTTTTACCTGTGTGGGACTGTCATTACTGTGCCTTATTTTACTGCAGGCGGAAATTGACCTGTTGCAAACGTTAGCTGGACTATGAATTACTACCAATAATGCATTTACGGTACCAACCACAAATTGAGATTGGGAACATAACTTATCCCCCCCACCCACCCACCCAAAAAAAAAATTGTGATGGGAGGCAGTAGCTCCATGGTTAGATGTGCTTCGAGCCACACTGCAGCAGATATGATGATATTATCCCAAAGTGTTATTGCCACTGTTGATTAAGGTCCATATCTCTACATTATGCCCAATCTTTTACCGCTTACCAATACACCCTCTAAACACCGTGCACCTCTAGCTTGAACTGATCTCCCCCCAGTGCATCTTGATCTAGAATGATCAATAGAAAATAATGCAGTAAAGCATATCGAAGCAAAACAAAATTAGGTGTCCTGAAGATTAGCAATGTCCAACCTTGTGAAGCGGAAGTGGGACTGTACTTGATACTTTGCTTTAGCCGACCAAGAATCAAAAAGGGCGTGAAGGCTCTCCCTTAGAGAGAGTGCGAGAAGCTCTGTAATCAGCAAGGGGCTCAGAGTAGCCAAATGAGGTAGCTCAGGCATCTTGTTAAAAAATGTCATCTGATCACCTCTCTGGGAGGAGTCTCTGAGGAAGACCCAGAATTCTCCGGAAGGACTGTCTCCCAGCTGTCCTTGGAACACCTCAGGATCTCCCTTGAAGAGCTGGGCCAAATGGATCAGCAGAAAAAAGTCTGGGCTTTCATGTTGAGGTTGTTGCCCCTGTGACATAATTGTATTGTGTGTCCAGCAACATACTTGCAATATGTTTTTGTGGGAACCAGAAGCATGAATGTGGTTCTCAGCATTCACTCAAAGATCTGTCTTTGTTGGACTGACGACACTGCACTGAATTTTTTTCAAACGACGCAGAACGCAGAAAGGTCACTTTTGACAAAGATGGCCAAAAGAGGCGAAGTTCATGCTGTGAGTGTTTTTTTTTTTTTTGTTTTTTTTTCCAGGAATGACATTGTCCCTTAGACTCAAACTGTGTGATGTTTACTTGCACTGTTTGAGACCAGCCCTCACTCAGCTCCAGGCTGACATTTCAGCTATGGTTTGGAAATGCAGAGCCCACGGAGGCTGACTTGTCTGCTGTGTGCCGCTCATGCCTTCACACCAGCTGCTAGCATGACTGGCAGCTGAAGGATCCTCAGAGACAAACTAGGTCGACAAGCTCCAGGCTCTGGCAGAGGCTTTAAAGTAGTGTCTTGGGTCAAATGAAAGGAAAATGTCTGTTTGTTGTCAATCAGTCACTGCACTCTAATTTGGTACGCTGACACAAATGTTTATTTTATGTGGCCATCTCATGAGATAAGGGGAGTAGATGCCCTAAATCGTGTCTATCAACTCCTTTGTATTATTATATTTCCTTGTTCTCTGGAAGAGTGGGATTTTACCGTTTCAGATGAAATAAATATTTTGCAACATGTGTTCATCCATCAAAAGGCTGATTTGAAAATGTGGTCTTTATTAGGATCATGATCATATTCAGTCATGATCAGTCATTATTAATTAATTTAACCATATGATTATTACCAAGTATGGTTCAATTTCCCAATCTTTATCTCATTAAACTGGGAGCTGGTTCTAATGTATGGTCTCTTCTCAGCTGTACAGGATGGGGAAATATGATATGTGGATTTGACAATATTTCTTAAAGGAATTGGATTAAGGATTTATGCAAGAGACAGCCTTTTTATTCCCCCGTTCTACAGTTTAATTTAATCTAAATGTAAATGCCATCATGGTCTCTTGGAAGTAATTCTCGAAATTGTGGATCATTTTTCACCTTATTGCGCAAGACTGGCAACTGGCTGGGACCTTTTCCATTGCTTTTAGCCTTGCTGCATTGAGGACCAAAGGATCTCGGGTTTGAATGCAACTGCAAATGGAAATGTGAAAATTGGGATTGGTTTGTATTGTTGGGGAGATGCTTCCTTGACCAAGGTATGAACTTCTTTTTGCCCCCTTTCATTTCTTTTCTCTTAAAGAATGAAATAAATAAATGAAATGAAATGGGGGGGGGGGGAACTAATTCCCAAACCGCTGACGGACCTTTCGCCTTCGTGTTGAAGCTCTCCCCAAGCTGCATGGCCATATGATTTTTACTAGAAATTTATGACTTCCAGTATAATGTACCAAAACACCACCGAGTAGCAGATATTGTGCCCGTGCAGCCGACCTAGAGGACCTAAGCAGCCATCATCACTCGTCTCAACTATTCCCTGGAAATGTGGACCAACAAATAAGAATCATTGAGAGCATTGAAACAATGTGAGCGCACAATAAAACAGCGCAATCGGCATCAAGATCATAAATACCAATTACACCCTAACACTGTGCGGCAATAAAAAAGCAGTTTCGGTGTGGATTAATGTGACACGCAAATACAGTTTCGAATCAGGAAGTTTCTTGCTCTAGCAGTAATACATTTCAAAATGAGTCCATAAGTTTGGACAACCAGACAGTGTACTTTAATATTTTGATTGCCTTATATCGCTACAAAATAGCAACAAGATATGAAAACTGCTCGACACCACTACATACTGCATCCAATAAAATGAACATAATTGGTCCATTAATACCACTCGAGTAGTGGCACTAAAAAAAAACAAAAAAACTGATTATCTTTGTAGAGACAGATTTAAAAAAAAACATAATACACAATAATTGTATCATAATTGTATCATAAAATGTCGCTAATCTTGTGGCCATGGCGTGAAGAAGTTAAAGGCAATGTCACTGCAGCATTACGCACTGGTTAAAGCCACGATGCTTGTCAGCACACCTGCTGGGGGGGATCGAGTGGCATGGAGAACGCCTAATCGTGCAATCCCCGTGGAGAGAATGCACAGACAGCAAAGGCAGCAAAGCAGCAGTGTCTGGTTTGCAACAGAGCCCCTCAAACTTCATCTTCTGTCACGTATCTGTGACACAGTCAAACAAGACTTTTGCATTGAGATCCTCCTAAAACCCTGCTTACTGTGTAGCATGTTTGCGTTTTCAAGTCCAACAGTGTTTTGTTGACACGTTTATTCAGGTAAACAATAATAAATAACAGAATTAAACAAAATGTAAATTAACAGTTTATGCATTATGATGGTGGCCCGGTGGTCCAGTGGTGAGCGCGTCGACCTCACAATGCAGAGGTACTGGGTTCAATTCCAGCTCCGGCCTCCCTGTGTGGAGTTTCCATGTTCTCCCCGGGCCTGCGTGGGTTTTCTCCGGGTACCCTGGTTTCCTCCCACATTCCAAAAACATGCATGGCAGGCTGATTGAACACTCTAAATTGTCCCTAGGTGTGGGTGTGAGCGCGGATGGTTGTTCGTCTCTGTGTGCCCTGCGATTGGCTGGCAACTGGTTCAGGGTGTCCCCCGCCTACTGCACGACGACAGCTGGGATAGGCTCCAGCACCCCCTGCGACCCTTTTGAGGATAAGCGGATCGGAAAATGGATGGATAGATGGATAAATGGATGCATTGTGATTTAATGCTTAATTCGTTTCTCTGTGCTGCCTCCTTGGTTGTGCTCATCATGGTCACCTTGATATAGTACTTTCTAATCGAGTCATTCAGACACAAGCGAGGAAGAATAGACTTCTTCTACTATGACTACTCAGTATGTTGCTGTGATGTTAGTCATTCTTTGTGGAGGATAAACAAGATATGCCTGTGATCATCTTTATATCCGTCCACATGTGTAGGTCCACCATTTTTGCAAAAATACATTGACTACTGCCACTGAAATAGTTGATGATTGTAGCTTTCTGTCAATGGCTAGAAGAGTCTGCTATTCACATCTGCACAGTGTGGTCTCACATTGTCAGAAAATATGCTCTCTCTCTCTCTCTCTCTCTCTCTCTCTCTCTCTCTCTCTCTCTCTCTCTCTCTCTCTCTCTCTCTCTCGATCGCACATTCAACATAAAGAGTTATGAACAGGCATGCCATGGTGGACATTGTAGCTAAATTAAACATGGCTGTATGAAAAACGCCACGGCATCCATGGCAATCACAGAAATGTTTGCCCATCCCGTCCGTCCCCCCTGTTTTCTCACGACAATCCCATTTAGTACATAGTGGCCTGAAACGGGACTGCTGTGGATGTTCAGATCATCTGTAAACATAGTCATGTGTCTATTAATTCTTCAATTAAAAGTTGGTGAAGATAAAGTAGGACAAAGTGACACAGGTGGTAGATGGGCATGTGCAAATTATTTGCAGCTCAATACCCAATGGTAAAGTGGTAAAATACATTTTCTGCATTGACTACATTCGGAGTCTAAACATCTGTTTGTGTTTATAAAGGAGAAGCTGGGCTCAGGTTGCCATGAATTCCTTCAACCTCTGCATCACTGATTAAGTATTGCTGATCCAGATACACTGTAGAGCCTATAGGCTCTACAGGCACTGTACACCGTATACTTCAACGTATTTGACAATACATTGCATCAGGTACTGTATATCAATAATATAAGACCTCTGAAGGTGAGTGGAGTGGTGGAGTTATTTTTCTTTTGATATTACATTTTTTTTTTCATCATATGCTGGATCTGCAAATTGCCTTTGGCTGTTCTTTGGCTTGCTTTACCCGAAGTCAAAAAATGGACGCAATCCAAATTTCATGGACGGCTGCTTTGATTACACCATTGCGCACAATGACCTACTTGACTTGGTCTGACGTTGTCCTGGACACTATGTTTAGAAACCATCAGCTGTGCACCTCAGTCTTTTTTTTTTTTTTTTTTTTTTTTTAAGCTCGTCAAAAGCTCGTCAAATGTTTGTCAGTTCTTTTCATTTACTCATGTTTGGCGAACCCAACCTGAAAAAAAAGCTCTATGTAGTAATAACAGGAGAATCACCAGGGATTTGGAGCCCAATCTTGGCTCATCTCGGCTCTATTTTAGTGGTGGTGTTTTTTTCACCCACACATGGGGAAACTGGGAACACGTCAGTAAGAATAAGACATGCCAACAAACAACAATATAGGAGTAATAAAACTTTAGTTAGTGAGAAGGCACAGCAATGAAAAGCTTTTTCATAGTCATATCACACTTTGGTGCAGTTACTTGTTTCCAGGCAGTGTGTGGACCAATTATATCACACACCCAATTCGAAGAAAATATTGGCATATGCACCCACCATGCTGCTTCCTCCTGTAACTAAGGACAGGCACACACATAAAGACAATCGAGCTGTTTTTGTCCTGATAATTTAAACTAATTTGCACTAAAACTATGGAGTAGTATTTCTTTTCTTTGGCACAATGAGAGATTTGTATCTGAGTCACTGTTTTGCTTGGCATGTAGCAAAATGCTTCTTGGTCAGAAATCAATGTTTTTGGTGAAACCAACCGATGTTCTTTCCTGTTTATTATTAAACGTAAAAAATTCAAACCATTTTTATTTCTGGTGAAAGAAGAGAGTTTCTCATGCTTTTTGGTAGGCTCTCTGCTTTCATTGTCGCAGAACATTAAGTCCTCTGGGTCTTCAAAGACCGTCGGAAAAATGCTCAAAAACACTTGGCGGGAGGGGAACTCTGCTTTGAAAACGGCTGGCAGTGATTTAGGTAATGTCTCTCATGACATGAAAATTTTTTGATTTGATTTGACTTTTTATTAGGTCTCCCCTAGGAGAAACTTGTCTCGGAGGACAGTCCCAATACAGATGCCATATTCAGAGGCACCTAATGAATTGTTAGTGAGCAGTGACGTATAGTCTAACAGGACTACAAATTTGTAAGATCACGTTTTTTTTTGTTTTTTTGTTTGTGTGAAACAACATTGAAGGACGGCGAGCTAGTACGGAAATAGAGCTGAGCGGCCAATAAATGTACTGAGGGCAGACAATGTGAGATGATGCATACAAGCAGCAAGTCGTTGCCAATTATTTGCACTGCTCTGGGCAGCAGAGAAGGAGGAGCAGCTTTACCTTGCATGTGCTTTGATGTGAAGAGTTATTATGGCTTGCAAAAATGATTGCGGGAAATATTTTGGGTGTTTTGACGATGAACACATCTTTGTCTGTTGATGAATGGGAGATTGAGTGCAGTGAGATGAAAGCAGTATACTTCAGTGAGACATACAAGTATGAAATGGAAAATTATAATTCTAAAGAAATATTCTCAATGATGGTGAAAAGTTCCTGATTTTCTCTTTTTTTTTTGTCAAGAGGCCATTTATGCTCTGATATTACCCTTTTTTTCAGGGTTATGCAAAAAGTACGTGAGTGATACAGAGGAGTGCAAAATATTGTGGAATTAAAAAGTCTACACACCCCTGTTCAAATGGTTGCATAACTGAGGTCTTGCGT
Source organism: Hippocampus comes (assembly GCF_001891065.2). Lineage (NCBI taxonomy): Eukaryota > Metazoa > Chordata > Actinopteri > Syngnathiformes > Syngnathidae > Hippocampus > Hippocampus comes. Next base: position 2,240,322 of record NW_017805824.1, read on the forward strand.
TATATGTTGGCATCTCATGGGCCATCATTCATAAAGACCATTTTACAGCCCTAGTGTTGTGGGATTAAAGGGCTATTTTTCCGAAAGCATCCGTTACACCTGCTGTTGAAGTGCGCTCACGCTATTTATTAGTGTTTGTATTTTTTTTCGATTAAAAAAAAATGTGGTGTGGGCCCCAAAAGAAAAGCTACGATGGCTGCGCTTCCATTAAATGATACGTCAGACTCATGATGTTTATCAGTAAAATGCAGCCAACCTCAGCCACTTCTCCACCTCAGGCCTCCAGTGATGAGTCATGGCATGACTGATGGATGAACCCATGCTTCTCCAGATTGCAGGGTGAACAAGGCAATACTATAAAGCTTTTTTTGTCCTGTGAAGGTAGAAAATCAATTTCAAATCACATCGTATTTATCTGTAATAAGCTAAAACCTGTGGCAGATGGCATTGTCTAGTCTATGTGACAGCATCATTAAGCACTTTGCTAGGAATTAAAAAAATTAGATAATGTATGCCATGATTTATTATTTAATTTTAGGAATGTGTTTGGAATTTGGGCTGAACCAAATCATGTTTAGGATCTCAGACAAACTGTTAAGAAAAAGATTTCGAGAAAGCAGAAATCGCTGGTCACAAGGAGGCAGGAAAAACAAGTCCTAAACAAAAAGTGCAATTTTGAGATTAAGACTGAAAAAAGGGTAATATCAGATCATCATATTGATTATACGTCAATGTCTTGATTTTCTAGGTTAGGATTACGTAAATATAAAGGTAAATGAGCCATCAAACATGAAAGAGTTGTTAACTTACTCAACACTTTGACTTGAAGTCTCTTAAGCAATCACTATGACGACGTCACAAAATTCTACCAAGCGTGTGGCGTGAACATAAATCACTAAATCATAAATCAGATTATTACAATAATGCAAAAAATAAAAAATCTGGCTCTGGCACTTCAATTTTTCATCTTTCACGAAACAATGATATCAAAACATATGGACTGCACCTCTGAAGCTCTGAACTATTCAAACACTATACAAATAAATAAAATCAGCAGTTAAAGCCAACCGACCAATCGAAATTGTTTTTTTTTTCTTTCCTCCATGCAGCCTATGTCTTTGGAAAATTGTGTTCTACTACACTGCGATGTCGGTTTTAATTTGATTACTTTTTCAGGCCTAGTTTGAATGTTATCCATATGCCTGCTTGTGTTCTCCAGCTCCCATAGTTCAAAAAACATCAATGTGAGGTTCATTGAAGAAGATACTGTACGTTGGCTTTCGTGTGAATTGGCCTCATTCACAAACCGTACGTCCGCATAAATTTGCACTTAAATCGTGTACACGAATATTTGAAGCTCAAATCTGTGATTCATAAATTTCTTACCCTGCAAAAGATATGCCGAACCTCCTCAGAGTGCAACTAATGAAGGATCATCTTTCCCATCAATGTTTAACATACATCCTTTACCCAAGGTGCACAATGTATTGAAAGCTACTTTAACATTCAAAGTAAGAATTGAGCAAATATCATAAATAATTGAAAAATGGACACTTCTCTGCTTCCCTGCTCTAGTTACAATCTTGAATCTTCCATTTCACACTTCATGTACAATACAAATTATATGAGCACATAAGTGAAATGAGGTCCGTGTCTTCCTCCAGTTTCCTCTTTTTTTAACTCTCGTCAGATCTCCTTTTCTTTGTGTCCACCTTAATATCAGGCCTGAGCCATAGTGTGAAGCTCAGGTGCCACGGCGTTGTCAGCCTCCGTGATAAAGGCGCAGGTACAATATCTTTTTTTGTTTGTCTTCAACACGCCAGAGGAAACACATTGAAAATGTGTTGTTTTCTTTGATCTCACCTCTGACACGACAACATCAGCATCCACCATTGTGAAATTTCTTCTTTTAATTTGTGGGCCCGTCGCTCACAACTTCAAATCTCTTAGCCCTGTGATTGACAGGTGATCAGTCCAGTAGCCCAGCTCTCAACCAAGGTCTTCGGAGTTTCTTTGTGACCCTGAACAGGATCAGCAGTATAGTAAATGGATGGATGGAAATTCTTTTGTGGAGGCAACAATATATTTGTTGCTTGTTCATAAATTTCTCTTCCCACAAGCCACAGAACAAGATGAGATTGTAAACAAGTTTCGTTTTTTATCTCATTGGAAGCAGAGCCGAAGACGTTCATCCTTTTGAATTAATCTTTGTGACCAATAAATTGTTTCTCTGAATGATATTGATTCTGATATTGCATTTTATTGCCTTGGATTCAGAAGGAATTTGGGATCTGGAGTGAAAGCTTGAGCCTAAAACCGTCATCCTTTTGAATTAACCTTTGTCATCTGTAAAATTTATGTGTTAGTGGTATTGATCGTGAGGTGCCATTTCATTCCCTTGGACTCAGAAGTAATTTGGGATTTCGAGTGAAAGCTTTATCACATTTTCGGTATCAGCACAACAAATTACAACCTGTTATGAAGAGGTGCTATTTAAAAAAACAAAAACAAAAAAACTATTATCTAAACAATATGCAGTTAGTGATTGAGCTGTGAAACAGCAGCAGTCTTACCCGCGGAGCTGATTATCAATACGAGAGTTTAAAATGATTCTACTTCATGCAGCACTTTCAAAGTTGAATAATGTGCTGCAATCACATGTGAAATGGAGTTATTAGCATCGACTACTTGCTCCATGCTGGAAAAATACAGAACAGACTGTCTGATGTCTCTCTTTGTTTTCTTTCAATGACTCCTTCAACATACTAAACCACGCACTCAAATTAGAATGTCACTCAGTAGCGCACCTCCCGCAAAGCTGAACAACCATAAACATGTCTTGAAGGTAGATGTTAATGCGAACACAAAGAGCAAGAATGGGCTGCAGTATTGTGATGACTGAATGAATATGATGACTAGTATACTTTAAATGAATCTACAGTACTATGTACAGTATGTATGCAGTTGGGATGAAACAAGCGATATTAATTACCAGAGGTTGAGTGACAACGATACATGAATACATAATATGCTGTTGTGTCTTGAGGAGTTGAATTTGGAAAAAAACGTCTATCTCAAATCATCTTTCCCTATTGAAATAACTGGAAATACCATTAATCTGTCCCAGATTTCCCCCCCCCCCCCCAGAATAAAGTTTCAGGTTTTCTTTCAATGAAGAAAATTACACTCTAGAATATAATACTTTATTAAAACATACATTAGTGACATTAAATAAAATGTCAACAACCATTTTTGCCACATTTTTTTGCTTCAGTTCAATGGGCATTCTGCTGCTCTTTCTGTTGCGTGGCCACCTACAATACAGACGTATGCATATTCGTGGATGCGTTGACTTCTTTTTAAGCCACAGTATTATGAATTATTCCTCGCAAACAATAAAAAAATATGTGCCTGTGAGTATTGTTTTATTAACTGTCTACATCTGTTGCTCCACCGTTTGTGTTCAAATATCCATTGCTTAAGGGGTTATGACAGGTGCTTTTTTTTTTGTTGTCAGTCTGTCCATGGTAATTTGCATTCTTCATTAAAATGAACCTCTACAGACTTTGCAAAGGGAAAGCTATGTGGGTGTTTTAAATACACAGTGTAATTCTCTTTGTTTATGTTTGACACTAAATTTCCACTAAGAGTGGCAATAAAAACAGCTTGGAAGCCTTTTTTTTTTTTGGAAGAATTTTTCACTGTCTCCTAACACTGCTGGATGTTGTGAAGTGTTTTGCTCACAAGACAAAGCAAAGTTTGAATTAAAGTGGAAATGAATCGTAATAGCTGTTAGCATCACCGTCTGCAGGATTTATACTATATTAAACTTCTATTTCATAGCACCTTGATTGTAGAAAACGACATTATTATCCATAGTGGTCCATCACTAATGGTTGAATGCCAACTCACAAGTCATCAAAAAGTCACAAACATTTCAGCAATCTTCATTACATGTATGTCAGAGTTCAGTACTGGATTTTAATCCACATGGATTTTGGCCTCCGCTTTTTGAACATTTGGCATCAGGGGAGCCGCCTCCTGACTGTTGAAGCCGCAGAAGGCGAGAGAGGTGACAAAAAAAGATTGCTCGTGATCAGTGGCGTTCTGCACTCACTGTGATGAAGCTCCTCAGCTGCTCTCACACGGAAGAGGCAAAGCACCAGCAAATTGGAGCATAATGAATTAGGTTCCCACTTCTGCGCAGACAAAATAGCCTTTTCTTTACAAGAATAAAACGCCAAAGTTGTGGAGAAGTGTTAATTGTGAGCGGCGCCTTTCGAGGATTTTTTTTTTCTCTCTCTGCATTTCTATGTAGTCTGTACATGAGAGCTGTAAATGTTGTGGCAATATGACTGCCTCTCTGTGACTCTTCCAGTATCCCTAAACTGCATCTGATGACACGCTATCCTTCCTGTGTATTTATATTTTGCTCAAAACCAGGTGTGGCAGTGTGGCGGCAGCGTGGAGGTCCTGCCGTGCGCCCGGATCGCCCACATCGAGCGTGCTCATAAACCTTACACAGAGGACCTGACGTCCCACGTGCGACGCAATGCCCTCAGAGTTGCAGAAGTTTGGATGGATGAATTTAAGAGCCATGTTTACATGGCCTGGAACGTTCCTCAGGAGGTGAGTGAGTGTCCAGGAAGAGCATGAAACTTGTGCTCTCTAAATTATGGCAATACTTGGCATCACAAGGATTATGTCAATTGGTCAAAAGGCGCGAAACTAAATTGTCTCAAGCTTTTTTCCCCCCAAATATTCAGATAACATTAATATTTGCATTATTAATCCTTACATGCATGAATAATGATAACTTGTAACCTGATAACATGATAGGCTGAATACTATTGTAACTACTGTACCTGAAAGGGTTAATGTTTATACACAATGCATTTTACCATATCAGCACAATTATTTACTTTTTTTGTTATCTTTTTTTTTTTTGCGCGCGCGCGTTATTAGCGATTGAACATGTTTTCAGAATGATATTGGTGGCAACAGTGATGTTAATTTTAAATTTAAACTGGGCTCCAAAAATCCTCAAGTATTTTTTTGAATCTTGGTACTCAAATTGCTCGAGGACTCATTTCACCACTAATTTGTACCAACTAACACCACAAACGCTTTTTGGTAATACGTATCACGTCAACAAATGTGATGATCGACCTGGAATTCAATCTTTGTTCTGTCAGGCTCAATTTCCCATTGATATCATGACACAACAACCATAGAGGGACTATTTCAAACAACACATAAAAGGGCCTATAGAGCCAACTTTCTGCAATGGCCATGTAGCTGTACGGGACCAAAAAAAAGTCAATTAGCATCCTGTGATTGATTGTCTTTGACTTAATGGGTTTCAGATGAATATTATTTAGTTCTTCAGGGGATGGGATTGTCTTCAGAGAGAATTAACAGATACATGTTTTTCTACTCGAGAACTGAATTTGATGAATAATTAGATCAGCACACGATGTCTTCTTATGTTAATTGTATTATCCCTTAGGGGGCCTCTGTATATTCTGTTGAAAAGAGGAATATCTGCAGGCAATTTATTCAGTCAATAAATGAGGCATTTAACTTGGGCTGTAATCACTAAGCATGAAATGTAGCCACAGGGCTAAGAATTAAACACGCAGGGCAAATGCCACTGTTGGTTTACCTCAGAGAGAGTGAAAACCAACAGCATGAATCACTTGGAGATGTTTTCTGGCCACCAGAGAAGAACCGCAGTTCAAACTGCGCTTTGAATGCATTTTTGAGTGAGACATAAAGACAAGCATCACTGATGATGACATGAGATTGACCATAGACTGAGCCCATAATAATTCTGGTGTGGAAATATAATGTGGCATGGTTTACAATCGACGCTGTTCAAGTCTGAACAAATGTCCAACATCTATAGAAGCTATTTGCAAATGTAACAGATGGCCATGCAGTGATTGTATGCCCCCGTCAATTATACGTAATCAATGTTCTGCTTTGAATGTGTGTGTGTGTGTGTGTGTGTGTGTGTGTGTGTGTGTGTGTGTGTGTGTGTGTGAGAGAATCCAGGACTCGGGCATTGACATCGGCGACATCTCACAAAGAAAGGCTCTGAGGAAGAGGCTGCAGTGTAAAACTTTCAGATGGTACCTGGTCAACATCTACCCTGAGATGAGGATGTACAGCGAAACTGTTGCATATGGAGTAGTAAGCAACTGCAGCTTTTAATGCACACCTCACATTTTGGCAAAAGCCAAAAGAAAATACAGTGGTGCCTTGACTTTAAACTCACAAGGGGGATGTGGTTGTTTAAAATACTGATCAGGTAATTGTCTTTGTTTTATGATTAGTTTGACAGTAAAGTTCAACCAGGAGTGGCAATGAAAAGCTTGAAGCTTCTTTTTTGAAGAAGTGTTCACTATCTACCAAAATGCTGCTTGTGGTGAATTGAGTTGAGTTCACTGCAACCATCGATCATTTTTATCTCAATTGTTTGCTTGGAAGTCAAAGCAACGGTTTGTATTGTAATACTTGTAAGATGGAACATGCAAGTCAAAGTACTTGGAGGTGGTCTGGATGGTCTGTTGATGGTTTGCATTATCAAAACAAAAAAAAATCTCCCCGCCCCCCATTTCCCAAAAAACACAATAGAGATTGAGGTATTTATTTGAGTCTCATTGGAAAAGAATGTCCCTCTATTCTCAACATCCTTTTTAAAAGACTGCAAACAAATTGACGAGCAAACAAACAGAAAAACAAAGGGACGGGTTCACTTGCATGAGTTGTTTGGCACACTTTGACACCAGAGGCTCTTCATGATGCAGCCCACCCATTTATTCAGCTTAGGACAGGAAGTGGCTGGGTACCGTGGCACTGTCCATGAATCTAACCCACACTGTTTGCATGAAAGGCAGCATGTCGTACCTATGTAAACCAGGAAAGCATCAAGCATAACAAATACGCTTGATCGATTAACTGGCCAATATTTTCTCTTTTAAGATATTTTTTTCTCCTTGCCAATTTTTGTCGATTTTACTTTTACATGAACACATCACAACATAAGACAATGATAATAACATGTACCCCCCACGACCCCCCCAAAAAAAGATTTTAAAATAGCTCATATTCGTCAATTAAATTGGCCAGTACAGTATCAGCGTATTAGCCAAATAATCACTTGGGTTCAAGTTGTCATGTTAGGCAGTTTCCAATTTAAGTCTAGGACAAAGCATTGTAAAACTATCACATTTTCTGCCTGCGATTCATGTTTATTATTTTAAGTGTTAAGGGTACAAAAAATGAAGTTAGGTTTTTCATTATGTACATTTTTTAATCGGTTTCTTGAATTTTACTGTGCCAAATATCGGTATCGGTCTCAAACAAATCCATATTGTTAGGTTCTGAGCAAACCAAATAATGTTTTAGGATTTAAAAAAAAATGCAGGCTAAGACAAACTGCAATTCCAAAAAAAAATATCCAAAGTATGAACTGAAAACGCTGGTCACAAGGTGCCAGGAAAAACGATGCCTGAAACCAAAAGCGCTTGCTTGGATCAAGAGAACACCGAGAATACTCAAACTAAATATTAAAAAGTCCAATATCACGAAAACAAAGAGCAATACTAAAATACCCAAAAGACTTAGAAAGATCTATGAGCAAAACGATAGCAACTATGAATGTTATCAAGAGGCCTAGAAAATCACACTTGAAGCACCACAGTAAAGAATATCAATAATCCAACATGGCCGACCTGAAATCCTTAAATACAAGGCTAGGCTTGATGGGGAAACGAGGCACAGGTGCACCTGCCAGAGGGAAACGCCCTCCACTCCAGCTAGAGCTGGAACACAATTAAGACAGATATGGGATGGGCCCTAATAAGAACTAAACCACTTTTGTTCAGTCTTCAGCCTTAGCAGAGGTCAGCCGTGTGCCATTCTTGTTTAATCTGGAGATAATGCTAATCCAACTGGAGGATTTTGCAGCAGAATTATATTTGTCAGGAGAACACACGCAGCTAACCTAGGCATATGCTGGCACTGTGTGTATTGGCCCAAGACAGAATGTCTCTTTCCTCCCACATCTCATCTGAGATGCTCCCTGATGCACAGTGACAGTCAGACTGCATTATTACGGCCCCCCTGTTGTATGGCTGATTTGTCCTGTACAAACTGACAAACGGCAGCTGGAAACCAAGGAAGCAGGCCAGCCTTATTACATTAATTCACGTCTGCAGACCTCATTATTCTATTTTTGCGGCATGCATTTGATGTGCTGCTCGGTGGCGATGGTTTGACACGTCACTGCAGCGGAACACAAAAATAAAACACAACACATTGTCTGCTTGCATTCATTTTTGATTAGGCTTCAAAATATCAGGGAATTTTTTTTTGGCGGGGGGGCTAGGGGTCTATGTATCAAAACAAGATATTGCTGTTTGACTGAATGCTCACATCTTTAACCGTTTCAGGACAGTTTATCATGTTATCAGGTTACGTGGTGCATGGAAGAGTTAAAATCACTACATTTCAGGAAGAAAAACAAACTCCCTCTTGCTTGAAATACCAAACCATACATCGTTCAACTTGGTATTATACCTAATGTTGTTATATATTGTTGTGCCTCTACATAACAGCCCAAATCATGCTCAGCCATTAATTTAAGACACAAAAATTGCTCATTTGTACGCCTTCATTTATTACAATGGTACAAATGTCACTAGTCTACGCTTAGGCCGACTAACCAGAGAAAAAGTCTCTCAACGTGACTACAATTACATCATGTTGCCAAATTCTTTTTCAAAGGTCTTAGAGCCATGAGTGATTAAAAAAAAATAATAATAAAATGATGAGGTGACAAAGCAGTGTAAAAGGCACAAATGAAATTGCGCGCACTTACCTTCCTGGCTGACCAGTTCCTTCTATACTGAAGAATTGCAGCTAGCAATTTTAACAAAACAAGCTTTCTCAAATGTATCTTATCGAATTATTTTCCCTCAACAAGAGTTAATTCACACGTAGACATATATACATCCAAGCAAGAACATCTCAGCTGTCTGCACACTATAGACAGAAGTATCGAGACGAGCCTCAAAATCAGTTAAGCCCTTTGAGATCGATGAGCCAATATCCGTGACCTCTAACTAACTCATCGACCCTGATTCATGAATGCTTGTTTTTAAACTTGCACTTGCAAATCAATGAAAACTTCAAGGCATCTACACTGTCATCTGCGAGTTGTCAAGTCGCTCTCCAAAGGTGCTGCAAATAGTGATTTTTGGGGGGGGTTTTTGTTTTGTTTTTTTTGTTTTTTTTTTTTTTGCCACACGGAACTTGAAAGGTTTACATTTAAGCTCTCACAAAAAGACCTTGTGCTGCCTGTGGCTTTACTGATTAGCACATAAAGTAAACGTCTACAAAGCCAGTGGGGAGCGGAATCATCCCTGGCAGTGTTCCATCGCAATTCACTCTGCACTTCCAAAGTACCATTCCTGGAGCGCCTTGTGGTGCACCAATCAGGCAGGCCATGCTCAAATAACTGTGTGACAAGAGCATAGATAGGTATGGTGCCATTTTTGCATTTGCATTTTTGAAAACTCACATTTTTCTGTTTTTTTTATCTACTATATTTACTTGATTTATGTGAAGTATGTACTCATGCATGTTCATGTTCATGTTCATACTCACCAGGTACTCAGTACTTACTTGAATAGTTTTTTTTTCACTGGGTACTTATGCAAGTAATTATTTGAATAATTACTTTCTTCTTTTACTTGGGTCACATTATACTAAAGTGCTCTTACTTGAGTGCAGTTTTCGGCTCCTCAACCCCACTATTGATTAATTCATAATTTTTTGTGTGCATGTGTGTTACAGCTGAAAAACTCTCTGAAGAATGATGTGTGTCTGGATCAGGGGCCTGACAATGACAATGTTCCCATCATGTACCTCTGTCATGGAATGACACCACAGGTTGGAGCTCTTTTCTCATTTTACAGCCACAAATGCGTTTCGAACCGTGTCGCTTGGCAGTTGCCTCGCGAGTTTGAAGCCTAATTGGAGTGTTTGTTCAGGATAGGTCAGCCTAAATCACAAGCAACTCGAAATGTCCTCAAATGTTAGCACAGCTTTATTCTCGTCTGTGTTTGCCAGCCTCATCAAGCTTCTATTGATCCCTTCATCCTTCTTTATACTGAGCAGATTGTTTTAACTTTGCTTTGACACGTTTTTGGGCTTAACTACTCTGCTGTCTTTTTTCCCGAATTTATAACAAACAACTGTATTGCATCATTTTTTTTCATTCTTCTAGATCTGTAATTATAAAAGTGCGTGAGGAAGATTTTATTTTTCCTCCGGGGCTTAATTATGATGTATTATTTTGTTTTCAGTCACTGTGGCATGCAATAATTAAAATACAACAACATGTTGTCTGATCATTTTAGTGTCCCGTGTGGAAGCTGTTTGAGCATTTATTCAATATTCTTGATAACCACTTTGTCCTTACTAGTCAAACAATTCAGGGCACTAGTTGTATGACCCCCCCACCCCCCTCACAAAACCCACGCAGGCCCGGGGAGAACGTGCAAACTCCACACAGGGAGGCCGGAGCTGGAAAAGAACCCGGTACCTCTGCACTGTGAAGTCGACGTGCTAACCACTGGACTACCGGGCCGCCGGTCCAGGAATTAGTTAGTTATAATTAGCATAATAATAGATAGGGCCCGAGCAATCAATCACGAGGCCAATTTGTTGTTTGCCGATTGTTGTAAACTTTATGTACACTGACAGCAGTTACAAACAAGTAACAGTGGTCTCATTATTTATTACACATAAATCTAGATCATAACCCTGTTTCTCCAAATATAAATAATGTATGAATAATTAAATAAATTACATTTGTTGATGAGGTCATGGGACCTGCCATTAAAATCTAAGCAAATTTCAATTTTCACAAGCAATACTCAGATGAGCAATGCAAGTTGTGCAAGGAATGCACCTAGATGTCACTATTCTACACACAACGTAGTCACAGTTTGTTTAAAAATAAAAAAAACTCAGTGCAACATAATTCTAACTTAAGTATGTTAAATATGACACATTTTCAATTACTGTTAACACAAACACACATATGAAAAGGATTAATGTCTCTATACCTTTATTAATTACTGGTAAATGCATTGCGCATTCTGGGAAACGAAAATATTTTTTTCTTTCTTTTTTAAATACTATATTTCCAGCTGACCTCAGCTATTCACAGGGAATAGCGACCCAATCGTTACCGCGAATAGTGAAAAATCCCGTATAATTGACTCCCATTGAAATGCATTTGGGCTACATTATTTTATGCATTGTATATTTTTTTTTGTTAATCAGCCAATTGTTTTTTTCTGCCAAAAATAGGCGGAGATCTAAAAATCCATCTCGGTCGGGCGCTACAAATAGGACAACTACTTTGTTACATGTGAGGCAAAACTAGTTGAAAACTATGTGCTTCCAGTACTGTACTACTGTACGAGTGACATTGTAAAATTTTGCCAGTTAACATCGAGCATTTCATCACTAGTACAAGTGGTGCTAAGATGTCAAATAGTGCACAGGTTTGCTTCAGTAGCAACATGTTGTCTTACTAGAATGCCAAAGTTGGCCTCCATGTGTCCAGAGATGTCATGCAGTAGTAGAAAAAGCACAACTAATATGACAATTAAAAGTGCAATGCTCGGTCAGCTAATCAGACTCCGGAATTTGAACACCAAAAAATGCCTGTATGGTAATGATAAAATAAAATGTAGCTTGAGTTGAGTTCTCTGTATATGTAGCACAGATTTCAAATCCAATGTCAACTGTGAGCGCGTTGTAAATCATCAAACTCACTCCCTCCCATATTTAAATGCGGATTATTTCCCCACTAAATTCTCAAATGATCAGTATCCCAGCTAAATACAGGAAAGCCGATTCTCTTGAAAAAAGGCTGTTTGTAAGGATTAAATATTTATGCTTGCTCCAAATCTGCCGTGTGTGTGTGTCGTCTGCCGTCTTGATATCCTCCTGTCAGCAGTGAATTTAAATCAAGTAAATAGGTAGTTTTGATTCTTCCAAAGTTGCTCCAATGTTACAATCCCTTGACATTTAATACATTAAAAATACAGTTCAGAAATCCTTGTTTAGAATTAGAGCAATAGAGTGTTTTCAGGACTGAATTTAATTATTAGGAGTCAAGGAGGCCGATGTTTGGAACCGATATTCATTTTCAGTAAAAGGGAAAATATCGGTGTAAAAATAAATAAATAAATAATTCAAACACTTTACTTTTGAGTAAAAGTTGTTTTTCTTTGACAACGGCCATCTTTGTTTGAACAAAAAAATGTGTCAAAATGCCTAATATCAACACATGATTCCCCCCGCCGACCCCCCCCCCCGATAATAGATCTATCCCTATCTATCATCAATCATATCTGTGAAATATAATTCAAAACTACTATCAAAATGTAGGCTCTGTTCTAAGTCCTCTCCACTTCACACTTCTATCCTCCTCCTTGTAACATTTTTTTGTAAATTACATATCCAATTCCACTGTTGCACTGTTGTGGCTTTATTGCTCATCCAAACTTTACGTGATGCTTCCACCGTACTCCCTCTCTGATTGCCTCAGACATCAAAACCAAGTTGTTATGTTCTTGCAGAATGTGTACTACACCAGTACTCAGCAGCTTTTGGTGGGTCTCCTCAGTCCCACTGTTGACGATGATGACAATAAGTGCCTGGTGGACGTGAACAGCAGACCACGCCTCATCGAGTGTAGCTACGCCACAGCCAAACGCATGAAACTACACTGGCTCTTCACTCAGGTGACAAAAAATGTTCAGTCGGTACTTTAGATAACAATAATAAGGTCATGAATCACTAAGATCCCAAACAGTGGCAACAAATGTGCATGTTCATGCTGACAGATAAGGAGTTTTGCAATAGATTATATGGCATGACTCCTTCTTGTGACTGGCCCGAAACATGCCCGTAGATTAAAAGATAAAAAAAATCGGTTTGAAAAAAATACTGTAGACTGTATGTCTCATTGATTGATATACAACTGTGTGTCAAAAATGTTTAATGTTCTTGTGGAGCCAGAACAGTTCCAAACTTTCAGTTTTTATCTTTTCAGGGCGGATCCATTCAGAACAGAAAATCAAGAAGATGCCTGGAGCTTGTAGCAAACAGTGACAACGAGTTTGGTTACCAACTGGCTCTGCAGAAATGCACTGGACAGAAATGGTTCATCACAAATATATTGTATAGCAATTCCCCATGAGCACACCTGACTTACTGAGTGGCTACGTATGGAGTTTGTGTCTCTATCTGTGAGTGTAATTCTGCATTCCAGAGAGCTGGGAAGTAGGAAATATCACATTGAGAAATGTTGGCGTTCCAATCAATGGTAAACAAAAGAATAACATGGCTGATGACCTCGATGAGTGCATCATCAGCATTCGAGCTGTGCCCTCCAAAAACGAACACAATCCATGACTCTGGTGAGTCGACTTTGATATCGTTTAACTTGCTATTGGAAATAAAGGAATGAAGGTTGAAATAATTCCAGACTCATACTGTTGTCATTATCACAGAGCTGTGAATTGGTGAAAATTTGTGAGTATGTACACTGACTTCAAACGGCGTCCACTTCGATTTTATCTTCAGATGGTGGAAATCGCTGACTTCACAGTTTTCTGGAACACCGCAAAAAAAAAAAAAAAAAAAAAAAAAAAAAACACCAATTGTCGATGGGGAAAGGATGACATAAATGAGATAATTTGATGCTGAACCATATTGTGAATGTTACATTTAAATATGCCCACAGAAAGATGAGCCGATGGTATTTCAATGGATATTTTTGTGGCACAGCAGAATACTTTGTATATTTTATGGTCAAAGCAGTACAGTCATATTTTCATTGGATGAAAAAAAAAGGTACTGAATTCAAAATGTTTGGGTGCTTTTTTATGGCTACCGTGTAGCAATCTGTTCCTGCTTAAAGTATTTTATTTCACGGTCTCAGGTTTATTTTGTGAATTAGCTGTATACCCGATGGAACAAATGGGGAAAAAATGTTTATTATTTTCTGATTGTTAATAACCTGAATATTTGTATTATATGACAGTGAATTAAAAAAAAATCTTTCAACCATTAGCATGTGCCTTTTTAACAAAGACAATAATCTCAATGTCCATCAACGATTTAAGATACAATAAACCAAACCAAAAGTCAAGACAGAGACTAAAGAAGCAATGGCTAATAACTATTGCAGAACAATGAAAAGAATCTCGACCAGTGAAAGTCTGCTTTCAGTTTTTATGCAACCTTGAGAGCTACAAAGGCCAGCAGAGTAAAGAAATTCCTGATGAAAAATACGACTTTGTGCAGTGAAAAAGAAATGTGAATTGCTCTTCAGATACTAAGATGCTTTTTGCTTTGCACTGGCGTGAGTATATACCAAGCAGTAGATGTTGCACACAGCCTATATATGCTGCATCTCAAAAAGTACACGGCATGTTAAGCGGTGCCAGTGAGTCATGCCAAATGCGGAGGATGAAAAATAGGCCTGCTCCCTGCACCGACTGTTTTGTGCACCTGATGAGGCGACTAGTGGCCCAGCCTGTTTTCAAAATGTCGCTCCTCATTAGACACTGCATTCCAGCAGGACTCAACAGACCATTGCATTAAATATACATGGAAACCCACTTTCATCTAAAAGACCCCCTTCGCTTGCACTTCTATAGATGCAACACGAGCCCCTCTGCATGCTCAAGTAGACCATACAGCAAAATAAACAGAAAGTTACTCACTTACTTACATTTTCTCAATTAGACTTTGTCAATTAGAATCTGAACGTTCGCTGCCATTGACAAGTACAATATACATTCTGGTCACTTACGTTTTTCGACAGGGTTGCTTGCAGGAGGATCGGATGCTGCTCCACTCTGAATTTAATTCTTGGAAACAATTTCACTGATGCACAACTGCAAGTAAATAGCAAAAATGCATAATTTTAGATTTTAGGTCAGTCCAGTTTTAGAACACCCATAAGAGAAAATGGCCACACTTACCCACAGGCTGAAAGCCTGGCAAGTTTAGGCATTTTACATTTGGACAGAATGCCAGCCAGAAGACATTTCTGGCATGTCCTGGGGCATCCCTAGAACTTCCTCCCCATGGGACATGCCTGGAACACTTCACCAAGGATGCATTCAGGAGACATCCTCACTAGATGCCTGAGCCCCAACATCTGGCGATGTGGAGGAGCAGCGGCTGTATTCTAAGGATGCCTAAGCTTTTCGCCCTATCTCTAAGAGAGAGCCTGTACAACCTGCGGAGGAAACTGATTTTGGCTGCTTGTTTCAACGATTTTATTCTTTCGATCCTATTCTCACAGCTCTTGGCAATTGGTGTGGGTAGGAATATAGATCAACCAAAAAATCGAGAGCTTCCGCTTTCAGCTCGGCTCCTTTCCACCAAGACAGACTGACACAGAGTCCGCATTACTGCAGATGCTGTGTCAATCTCCCTCTTCATTCAACCAGGAACCTTATTATGACGTTTACTGTCTAGATAGTCAAGATTAATCAACTTGAAAATATACCCCACTGTCCAAAAATATCAACAATGGCCCATTTAAAACATTAGCTGAAAACAGCCCCAGTCGCCCCCAAAAGAGTTCCATTCGGCGTGCAAATTAAAAAGCATATTCTCTCATTTAAATTCAATTTCTGTCGCACTAAAGTGTTTTTTTATTGACACTTCTGATTGATGACCAACCTACATATCAAGTAAAACTGACAAAATATATATGGAATAAACTTTTTGTGTGATTTTTTTTTAAATAGCCTATATCTTCATTGTAATTGTTCAAGGATGTTTGTTTTATCATAGACATACGGTATGTTAAATATCAATGCTCTGAATTTGTTTTTTCAACATACACGGTCCTGTTACTAAAAGCTTTATAGCCATCTAGGGGAAAAGAAAAAAAAAGAGACTCCGCAGGAATGACAGCATCAAACGAATTGCTCTGACTATAAGTACTCTCTATTTGTTGGTATGTGTCAACTGACACATTTTCGTTTTGGGCTGGTTATAGCAGCTAACACAGACACTGCTAGCATCCATCCATCCATATTTTAATGATTAAAAAAATGGATTAAGATTTAATCCATTTATCCTCAAGAGGGTCGCAGGTGTGCTGCAGCCTGTCCCAGCTGTCTCCTCTTCAGGCACTAAGCAGGGTACACCCTGAAATGGTTGCCAGCCAATCACAGGGCACACAGATGAACCATTCGCACTTACAGTCACACTTAGGGACGATTTACAGTGTCCCATTAACCTGCCACGCATGTTTTTGGAAATTGGGAGGAAACCAAAAAACCCACGGAATCAAACCCTGCACCTCTGCACCAAGGACGGACGTGTTCACCAGTCTACTACTGTGCCGCCCAGCGCTAGCATGTCATCTCAACCAAAAACTTTGCACCCCTGTGACAGTAATATTTTTTTAATACTGCATGTTTTGCAACAGGGTTGCATCTAACAGCAAATACTACATACAGTTAATGGGGACCAAAACCACCCGCGATAAACGAAAATCCGCGAAGTAGCATCCAATTAACATAAACAGGTAAAAAAAACGGTTCGCGAGAAGCTGCAAAACAACAGCGAGTCACATAGCGCAACATATATAGTACTGTACTCCATGTATATTTATTTTATTTTTTTTTTATACGTTTGAAAAAACCCGCGATGCAATGAACCCGCGATAAACGAACCGCGATGTAGCGAGGGATCACTGTATACTGTGAAAGACATCATGAAAAGTAGACCATTGAGTGTGAGACGGACATATGGAATTATAAGATGGTTTACTATCTGTTTTTTTGAAAAACATAAATCTGTAAAATTAATGGTTCGTTTTTGAAAAATGTTGATATTTGATAGAACATAGACACAGAAGGTGTCGTGTTTTCATTGCTGGTTTGACGTCCGCTCCTGCAGAATGAGTGAACGGGTAGAGAGTGACACCTGGTGGTTTACTGAAAACATACAAATTGGAGCAGCGTAATATTACAAAAAGAATATACTGTACTCGGAAAGAGGCCTACGAGTACTACTGTATGTCAATTACAAGTATTTGTGTGTCTTTGTGATTTCAATGACTGTAATCTGGCTGCAGGAAAGAAAAGAAGATGGTGTTCAAAGTACACCATGCAGAGGTCACTCAACAACAAATGATGTCAGTAAGCGATAACGCTCGTGGACATCATTTATGCTCTTGATTCAAGCTGCAGATCAAACCGAACCTCCGCCTGAAATAGGACGATAAGAGTAGATAACTGTAAATTTTGTTCATGGATAAGTGACTTAGGTCAGGCCCAGCTTTTCAGTGTTCTATCATATTGAATGTTAGGAGTGGGGAAAGTTAAGACTTTGCACCATTTTTTAAATTTGATATATAGTGGATTTCAAAAGTCTAAATACACAGGGTGTTCAAATTCCTGGGTTTTGCCACCATTTAAAGTGCCTCTGAATTATCCTTTCAGTTGTTCTAGTAGGGTTTTCCTCACACTTTTTTTTTTCCTAGCAGAAGCCTGTCTTGAGAGGGAAGACATTTCATCTGGACCTAGAAACCACCCTCCACTGCGTCTGTCTTCACAGTCCTGCATCATAGGCCAACCATCTGCCATGGGTCGAATATGCCCACAAAACCCTTGCCTCGTCTGCCACAGGTCGGTCACATTTATAGCTGCTTATGTTATCAACCACCTCTGTTTCCATCTCAGGAAGGCCAATTCGACAGTCCCTTGATTCAGGACCACCTAAGGTGGGCCCATCATGTCTGAGGGGAAACCAGAGCAGCCCTGTCACACACTGCCAAACATAATCAGTAGATTGTTGATCGTCATCGCCGGGACAGAAGGTATGGCTTTCCACTCGGGATCTAAATTTAGCTGGAATTCACGCAAGCTGTGACCCAGATTTTTCGGGCCCTGTCAAGCTCCACCTGCCACCCACTCACAAGATTCATCCTGTATTCCACGTTTCATTGATCAAGCATGTGGAGGCCTACACCTTCACCTCCTCCTAGAATTGTGTGTAGTATACAGTCAAAGAGATTTTTGTTTGCTGTTATGCTCAGAGATATTTTCTTGATGTCACGTTCATGTTCATAGTCGCTCCCGTTTCGATAGATTGTTTTGTATGCATTTTGGTTTTCTCGTTAACCTCATCTGATTTAAGTTTTGTGTATTTGGACTTTTTCCGTTTTGTTTTGTGTATTTTTGGAATTCAAATATACTTTGCCTTTTGCAAGCGCCTTTTGTTCACATTGGTTTTTCCTGGTTCTTTGTTGCCAGCGATTTGTTGACATTTTGTTGGTCCATAGTTCTTCTGTCAATAAACTTTGTTGTATCACAGTTTGCCTGACTGCGTTTGTGGGATCCACATTGCATTTGGTTCGTCGTCAAACCTTATCAGACTGCTGATATTTTCATTGCTCCTCCTCCTCCACCTCCTACGACTACTACTGCTAGTAATAATAATAATAATTTCCATTTTCCTAAGCAATTATCCTCACTAGTGTGGCGGGTGTGCCGGAGCCTATCCCAGCTTTCTTCGGGCGGCCGCGGGGTTACACCCTGAACTGGTTGCCACCCAATTAATAATACATTTTTCAACACTGCTTATCCTGAAGAGGGTGGCGGGGAGTTGCGGCAGCCTATCCCAGCTGACTTCGGACGGAAGGCAGACTGCACCCTGGTCGCCAGTCAGTCCCAGGGCACATATACAAATGACCATTCACGCCCACATTGTCACTGACACACTGTCACCGACGGGGAAACGATCAGACGCTGCCTGCATACGGGTCAGGCGAGGGTACCACTACTCCATCAGCGACACCAATTAATAATAATAATCGTAATAATAGTAGTAGTAGTAGTAACAGTTATCACTAAAATAACTTTTCAAATTTTATTGAGCGACAATTAGCCAGAAAGTGGTATCTACAATAGTCAAACCTTTAGCTTTTAAATGTTGGATCCACTTGACATAGCTATCTACCGTTTGTTTCTGACTCTTTTTTTTATCAAGGTATCCTCAAGGTTGTTGAAGCGGTAAAGGGTTTGCCATCAAATCAGTTCGGGAAATGCGGTGAATTGCGAAACGCTGAGTGAGTTTTCAGTACGTGACGTCACCGGGGCAGGCTGATGACGCCCTCAAACGTCCCTTGTTCAAAAAGCGACTGCCTCCCTCGTGACGCACACAGCCAGTCAGCAGCCTTTCTTCACAGCAGCA
Organism: Hippocampus comes; assembly: GCF_001891065.2. Classification (NCBI taxonomy): domain Eukaryota; kingdom Metazoa; phylum Chordata; class Actinopteri; order Syngnathiformes; family Syngnathidae; genus Hippocampus; species Hippocampus comes. Next base: position 2,259,642 of record NW_017805824.1, read on the forward strand.
GCGAGCCTGTACGACTAGGCCGTTCTCTCTTATTTATTGGACACCGAAGCTTTCTGGTGATAATTACGACAGATTGTCATCCATTTCCCCTTATTCATCGCTTAGATTTCCGAATACTTGTCGAAAAGAGAACGGTTAAGCTGACGTTCTTTTTGTAAAAGGTAAGCGCTTTCGGTATTTCACGGCTTCACCACTGTTAGCTAATTGACCTAGTTTGTGGCTTTCAGTGGATTGAATTGTTTTTGTCATTATCTGACGTGAAAGATCAAAGAAACTATTGATAGTAACTAGTTAATGCCCGATGCTGTCGTCTTAACGGCCGCCTCGAGAAGATATTCACCATTTTGTTGCTGTGTGCTAACATCCGGTTTCTAAACAAAGACTTGAGGGAAAAACAGCTCCTGGTCTCTTTTTCCTGCTTTCACTCTGTATTCTTATTTAAATCTGAACTAGTAATATTCTTACGAGAACAGTAACTATCACGGTGTCGACAATTAACATTTAAATAGCCCTTAAACACCCTTTTCAAAATCATTATTGATCATCTAAATCTGACGATAATGCTAAATCGCAAACAATACAGAACAGAATTAATATCAGAAATGATTTGAGAATCCGAATAATTTTACATCTGTATATATGTATTCGATTGAATTGTAGACGTGGTTCTAATCCTTTGTAGGCCAGATGATTGTTCTCTGACAGAGACTGTTACTAATTGACGTTATCACTGGTAATTTTCCATTTAAAGAGGTGTATCCTACGCGTCTCGGACGTAGACGTGAAAGCGAATTGAGACGTCGATGTTTTGCTAGGCTAGTGCCTCGTGCCAGGTTAGCACCGCCTGTGTACACCACTGAAGAATGTCGCTCCACCGGCACGTGGAGCGGTCATGTGCTCAAGTGTCCTTTTCATCAAGCAGACTTTCAGTTCAAATGAGAATGCACTTGGAACTCTGGAAAGCCGTTTGAGCATGAATTTTATATCCTTGCTCTCCATTGTAATGAAAGCTCGTGTCCTAGTACACTTTTTGTCCTCAATTTAGTAGAACAACTAAGGTACATTATTATGGAACGACAGATTACAAGCGACGGTGGTGGGGGTGTTCCACTAAAGTCGAGAGTATGGAAAGGTATTTCTTTAGGATGACACCAGTTTATTCACCTGTTGTTGTTGTTCGTTTGGTCTTATTTAATGTTAAAACAAACCCCCCCCAAAACAACTAATGGGTTGAACACAAGAAGGATTAGTGTACTTGCCAACATTTTTGAAATTGAGAGCTCCTTCTTGGATTAATGTGGAGATTTAGGAGTTTGACATAAACAACTGAGACCCATTCAGGTTCAGATAGGTGTCAATTCCAGGTATACGGTATGTCAGTTCCATACTACCACTGCTAATAAGGATTGTTTTCATAATAGATGAATCTGACTTTTTTTTGTTTCATCACTTGACTCAGACCCTGCAAATTTATTCAATACTATAAAATCAACTCATTCTTTTTTCATATTTAATATTCAGTACCGGTATTTTGTTTTATATACTTAAAATTGATCAATCAACATTGACCCTTCCATAAGGATTGGCTTGAATAATATAAAGGCCACAATATTTTAAATATAAGCATACTGATGCCAAATATAAAATCGTCATGTAAACTTATATTATTGGATTAATATACAGGACCAGTGCCACTTCTGTTTGGGTCACCACAACATGAGCTATGCTAGGTTGTTTGACTGGCAACGTGACAAGTGGTCGGCATCTTTGTAGAATTACCTTAAAAACACTTCAAACACCTGTGAAATCCTCCATAACAAAGAACATCCCAAAGAACAATTGCTGATTAAAGCATGTGACCTAGTCCTCTTCTACTCCCCACATTCCGCTTCTCATGAATAGTGCTCCATTTGCACTATTACTACTTTATGTTTTTAACTGAAGTGGTGGCATTTGAAGTGTCATGGTCATTTTGAACATAAACAATTAACTTTTTGTCTACATTGTAATACGGTGTAATTGTAAATGCTTTTGCGTCAGAAGCTACCCCAAAGCAGCATTGTTGATAATTACATTAACCATCATTCAATGTTGATACAAGTGTTGTGAACTAATACGCTCATGTAGTAGCGTCTCAGGACTACTTTATCTTTTTGGCAGACCCATTATTGTCATAATCCGTTCATATTAATATGTTAGCGATCGCTTAATACGAGTTAATAGTTCAAGATCCAACCGTCCGTATACATATTGTGTTTTACAACAGTAGTACCACAGTATTTATAATTCCACATATACCACTGAAAACGGATAAGCTTGCACAATCTCCTGTCCAAATGCCAACGAGGTCGTAGATGACTGGAAAGCCTTCCTTAATAAAAGCAAATAGACCTCGTTAAGTTTGATGGCCGTTAGCATGGCAAAGTACACAGCCGGACTTCGATATTCATTTATTTTATTTGTACAGGAAGGTTTTCACCTGACACACATTGTGTCTTCAGTGTGCAGTCTGCCAGATGGAACGCCCTCGCTGTATGTACCAGTAGCAGCATTAAAACATGCACTCACACTGTGCAACCGGATGAGATTTTTAGCAGCACACACTGGGAGGAAAAAAGGGATAATTTCTGAGCAAATTGGGCACACTGTCAAGCCCTGGAGCTGCATTTATTTTTGATATCTTGAGTAGTTGAGAAGTCAAGATGGCGCCCGAGTAGGCAGCCGTCAGCAAGTGCTCTCATGAGCCTTGCTTTTTTTGTTGTTTTTGTGTTTGTTTTGTCACTTTGTGTTTGTTGTTACGTCGTGTGGACCTGATGTGGACTTTTTTTCAGCATTTTTTGGCCACGACATTCATCAAGGAGGAGACTCTGTGCTTGGTGGTTGCGCCTTCTCGGCTGCATGGGTATACCAGCACTGTTTTTGACTGGTAGGAATGTCGGCGCCAGTTGCTGGACAGTCCCGGGGCGCTTGTGTCTTGTGCCTGTAATGGGCAGCATTTTTCACAGCCCCGCTTTGTTCAGCGGGGAGATCGGTGTTGTTGAACGGTCTGCGGCTGGATGGATGCATGGCTTTTCGGGCCCACACATAGGAGAAAAGAGCGGTAGGGGGGAATGTGGGAGGAAACCTGAGTACCCGGAGAAAACCCACGCAGACGCGGGGAGAACATGCAAACTCCACACAGGAAGGCCAGAGTCTGAATCGATCCCTGCACCGCTGCAATGTGAGGCCGACATGCTTTGACTTCAAAATGGCGCCGCGAGAGTGGCTGCCTTTCCAGCAGCTCCTATATTTTGTTGTTCTACTTGTTCCTTTCATAACTTTGCTGCTGTGTATTGGGAATTTCTCCATTGCGAGACTAATAAAGGTTTTCTTATCTTATCTCTTATCTTATCTTAGTTGTTGAGCATTCGCAGAATCAGCTATTGTACAGATATTCCCATTGATTAGATAATAATTATATAAAAATGTGTTTTGCATTCTTATGCACTGTAATGTGAGGTGGAGGTCTTGTTTTTCTCCTCTTGGACTAGTGAATCAACAGCCGTGAACAAGTAGAGATTGTCACTAGTTTTGCCTCACGAGTCACATGTAGTTGTTCTGCCAGTGATGACAAAGCGCATACTAGTACATGGACCTTCAGGATGTCAAATAAATGTGAGCATTTATTCATAGCACACTTTAAAGAGCTTGAATAAATGCTCACTTGTTAAACTGACTCTTCAATTGTTGACATTTGAATGTGCTTTTTTAAATTTTATTGTAACAGCGTTATTCTCTCTGCTTGTAGGTTGCTTTTCCCTTGTTCCTTCCCAGAACACAATTCTTTTCCAAATATTTGTAGTCAAGCCGCCAAAGTGGAGAGTGTTGTTGCACCAGGGGTTCCTTCTCATTTCAGGTATCGATTATCTTCAGACCCGTCGCTTACTCCTTGCACTGGGATCTTTCCCAAAACATGACGCACACAAACAGGAACTAGCATACACATACACCCCTTCTCATTTCAACACGCTTTTTTTTTCTGTTGCATCACAGAGTAGGGGGAGGAGGTGGGGGTGCACCTCAGCACTTTCCCAAGGCTGAAAGCAAAAGGTGATTTTTATTTATATTTTTAATGTTTAATATCAGTCAGTTGCATGTTTATCAACTTTCTGCTGGCCTAGAAAAGTAGTATCTTTATGAACACAGATCAAGGGGGAACAGATTCTCAACTTTTTTTTTGGTCCACTTTTGGCACATTTTTTGTAGCTGCCAGCTTATTTGCCAATGAGGATTTATGCAAATAACTCATGCACTAGCTACGATTAGTTTACACTGTAACGGACTAAAAAGGGCTTTTGCAGCAATCAAAGTGCATGGTTTTATTTAATTGACACACGGTTATGCTATGCTTTACTTTTTGCTGTATGATCAGCTTTTTTATTTTTTGTCGTCCATCACAGCGAGTTCCTGGGGAAGCCCCCAGGTTCTGCCGCTCAGAGATGGATACCTTCTCGAAGCACTAGCCGAGAGGCCAGCTTCTCTGCTGAGAAAGGGCAGCACGATGCAATCTTCCGAAAAGTGAGAGGGTGAGTTGTGGTTCGAAATTCTTGCGATTGTTGCCTTCGCTTCGTGTTCAACTGCTGGCTTATTGTGTGCCTCTGCTTTCTTTAGCATACTTAATAAGCTGACACCTGAGAAATTTGACAAACTGTGCCTGGAGCTCCTCAATGTGGGTGTGGATTCCAAGCTTGTCCTTAAAGGAATCATCTTGTTGGTCAGTGTTGTCTACAATTCTTTGTGTAGCCCATCAAGGGACTCAATCATGAACTTCGATGTGAGTGGTGTTTGTTCTTTTTAGATTGTTGACAAAGCCCTTGAGGAGCCCAAGTACAGTCAATTATATGCTCAGCTATGTCTACGCCTGGCAGAAGACGCACCAAACTTTGAAGATCCAGCAACAGAAAATCCCGCAACAAAAAAGCAGAATACAGTAAATGCTAACATATCAAGAAGAAAAAGCGTGAGCTTTTATCGTGGCCTTTTTCGATATTCAGATTTTTTTTTTTCCTTTGTTGCAGACATTCAGGAGGCTTCTTATATCCAAGCTTCAAGATGAGTTTGAAAATCGTGCCAGAAATGTCGAAGGTGTGCAGCAAATATTTCTTTGATACTGCACATTTTATGTTTTATTTGTCAGGATCTCATTTGTCATGCTTCTCCCTCGGTAGTCTTTGACAAACAAGATTGCCCTCTCACCTCGGAAGAGGAGGAACAGCGTGCTATTGCAAAGATCAAAATGCTTGGCAACATCAAATTCATTGGAGAACTTGGGAAACTCCACCTTATCCACGAATCCATCCTCCACAAGTGCATCAAAACAGTAGGTTCCATTTAGGCATTATGCAGTAGTACTTTGACTTAACCTGACTCAGTGATTCAAGATTTGGTTTGTTTGTTTGAATCATTTTTATTTTTCACTAATGAAAGGTTTGGTTGACTGTGCATATGAACTGGTTAGGTTCGGTGCCTCTAACAAGATTAAGAACCACTGGTTTAGAGCCTGTACAGTAATGTATAATTTTTTTTTTTTAACGTGTTGAAACAAATTAAGTAATTGTGTTGAAATTGATTGATGGGCATTTCTATTCACTTAAAAGGGAATAGATGATTTGGGACAAGCATGTTTGGAGTATGGTCACAGAATAAAATATGAAGTCAAGGGCGTAGTCGATAGTCAAACAAATTGGCATTCAGCACGAGAAATGTCCTAACATGCCTTTTTGCCTGAAGCTGCTGGAAAAGAAGAAGAGAGTCCAACTTAAGGATATGGGGGAAGACCTGGAATGCCTCTGTCAGATAATGAAGACGGTGGGACCCAAGCTTGATCATGAGAAAGCTCGGGTATGTTTGTAGGGAACATTCTCATGACAAAGCAGTCCTTTTGAATGCTCTTGGTTTATATAACAAGCCACTTTTTTTCTCTCTCTCTCTCAGTCCCTGATGAATCAGTACTTTGACCGCATGCAGGCCTTGACCAACAACAAGGAATTACCTGCAAGGATTCGCTTCCTGTTGCAGAATACAGCAGAGCTGCGGGAGAACAACTGGGTGCCTCGTAAAGCGTATTTTGACAACGGACCAAAGACCATCAGTCAAGTTCGCCAGGATGCCGTAAAGGTTCATTTGAATTTTTACACCCTCGCGTGTTTATCAGCAGTTTACTCGTCAGCTGTCATTTTGGACTGACGCTTACCTTATGTGCCTTGCAGGACTTGGGTGTGTTCATTCCACCACAGTCTGACTGCTCCAGATCGGACTTTTTCATGGATCATACCTTCCTGGACAACGCTTTCCTGCAGACCAGGGTCAGATTTGACAAAGAAGCGCTTGGGGGATTGGCTGATATGTTTGGACAAATGCCCGGTATGCCACAGTACACTTGTCCTCATGCCACACAATGCCACACACAACACCATAGCAATGTTTGTTTCTCCTCATAAATTGTGCAGGGATTGGTATCGGAACAGGTCCCGGAGTTATTCAGGACCACTACTCTCCAACTTTGGGCCGCCACCGCTCCAACCCAATTTTCAATGGCCATATTGGGATTAACAGCAGTTCGCATCAGCCCCAGTTCGATACAGGGAGCAAGCCTTTCATCAAGCCAATGCAGGTGATTGCTGCAGTGGGTTGTCCTCTTGCTTTCATCCCGTTGATTCTGGACAGAACCAACATTTAACATTTGTCTCCCCAGGGTCAGAGTTCGCCAGTTTTCAGCCATAAACAAAATGGCTCGGTTCAGATGCAGTCTAAAGATATGGGCCCACGCTTTAGTAAGAAAGGGAAGCTCAATGTTGATGAGGTACTTGGACTTTTCTTAAGATGGTGGGAAGACTGTTACCACGTTCTACCTTTTACATTTAATCTTGTCTAAGCACTTGACTGTGGCTTGGCCTGGTTGTATATTGCCGGTGATCGTTTTAATTCTCGTTTTCACGCCTGTAGATCAGCCTGAGGCCAGCGCAGTCATTCATCCTAAACAAAAAAGTGCCAAAGCTGCAGCCACAGATGACGATGATGCCACCAAGTGCCCAAGGTTCCTTAATGGGACAGGTAAATGTTGGTTAAAAACAAACAAGCCAAAAAAAACACCTTGTCTTTCCAAAACCTGAATAGTGCAACATTTTTCTTTTTGTAGTCCCCACAGCTTGGTCTCAAAACCAATCCACCACCAATTCAGGAAAAACCTGCAAAATCCATCAAAAAGCTACCTCCGACCAAGGAAGAGCTGCACAAAATGACGGTAATGTTCTTTCTTTCTCACAGTCTTGTACAACAGCGTGGATATTGCATTCGGATAACGCATTTGGCCGTCGTCCTGTTTTTAGGAGGTGCTGGTTGCGGAATATATGAACAGCAAGAATGTCAGTGAGGCTGTGGCCACTGTCAAGGAGATGAAGGCGCCAAAACACCTTTTATCTGAGATGGTGAACAAGATTGTGGTGACTTCGCTCAGTCGTTCAGACGACGATAAGGAACTTGCGAGCACCCTGATTCACGAGCTCTGCACCGAGGGTCTTGTCACAAGTGAGAACCTTCTGCAGGTGAGTGTAAACAACTACGGCCATAGCACATGCGCAGCAGCGCTTGCAAACGACATACAACGAAAGAGCGACTTCTACACCACAATGTTCATCCCGCCGGATAAGTTTGTCGAATGAATGTCCTCTAGCTTAATGCAAACATAAGTTTGCTGCTCTGGTAATGACAAATTGCTGCTTTAACGCACAATATTAAAATTGTTTTCACTTACGCTTTAAACAGGGAAACGATATATACAATGTTTGTTCTTCCAATTACAAAAAAATATTATATAAAATATACAGTGAGGTACTGCTGCTGACTGCCAACGCTCTCTGAACAGGCCATTCTCGGCGTCCTGGACCAGTGTCCCAAAATCGAGGAAGAAGTCCCACTGGTGAAGTCGTACCTGGCTCAATTTGCGGCTCGGGCCGCCGTGGCCGACCTGATCAGCATGACGGATTTGGCCCACCAGCTGGAGAACGGCGCCCATTTCCCGCTCTTCCTGCTCTGTTTGCAACAGATGTCCAAGCTCAAGGATCGCGAGTGGCTTGCCGATGTTTTCCAGAAGAGCAAGGTCAACATGCAGAAGATGCTACCTGGTATGGGCTGTCACCCCCTCACCTCTATGCATCGGGATAGACTCTAATTTGGTATAGATTAGAACGTTGGGTAATCGATGGACTGAAATGTTGTTCCGCAATGAAATCTCAGTCAATAACATCTGTACACTTGGTAAAATACTCAAAAGTCACAAAGCAGAAAAGAGAGGCAATTTAACTGTTTAAGACTTGGGCAACGACAGCCTGAAGGCCCTCTCACATTGCACTTGGCTTTCTTAGTGTGCATGGCACAGCGCAAAGATGCGGTAAAAGCTTGCCCATATTTGCAAGCGCTTGCGTGGCTCTATGAAGTAACCCGGTGCTTGTTTGGCGCCAGAGTTGTGCTTAACAAGTTCTTACGAAGAACGTGCTTGGTTTTCCACCGGCAAAGAGCCAAGTAGGAGCTATGTCATTACATCATAAAGCATCCAAGCGGTAATGTTTACCCAACAGCGCCTGCGCTAATAATAATAATAATATAATGCACTGTATCCATCTGCTAGGCAACTTCGCATAGAATCGATTATACTTGTATGTACTGTACTACATAATAGTCAAACTGGTCCCGTCTGTAGAAATGGATCAGAACAAGGACCGCATGCTGGAGATTCTGGAGGGCAAAGGCCTGAGCTTCCTGTTCCCACTGATGAAGCTGGAGAAGGAGCTCCTGAAGCAAATCAAAGTGGACCCGTCTCCACAGTCAATCTACAAGTGGATTAAAGACAACATCTCTCCCAAACTCCACACTGACAAAGGCTTCGTCAACATCCTCACAACCAGGTACCCAGCACCCTCCTTCACACATCCACTCTTATTTCCTCTTGCTTGCTTTCAATATCCTTTTTTTCCCTGCTAGTTTCTTGCAGTACATTGCCTATGAGATCAACCCAGATGATGACGAAGAGCAGCTGGCAGCGCCGAGCAAAGAGCAGCTGGATGAGGAGAAGCAGCTGCTGCTCTCTTTCAAGCCCGTCATGCAGAAGTTCCTGCACGACCACGTTGACCTGCAAGTCAGCGCCCTCTACGCGCTGCAGGTCCACTGTAACGCTAAACACTTCCCCAAAGGTGACCATCGGCACGGAGACACACACGCACACGTAGTCAGAAATGCTTAACCTCGCTCTCTGCTTCCAGGAATGCTGCTGCGCTTCTTTGCCTACTTTTATGACATGGAAATCATCGAAGAAGAAGCCTTCCTGACATGGAAAGAAGACGTCACCCAAGAGTATCCGGGAAAAGGAAAAGCCTTGTTTCACGTATGTTCGCCCCCCTCACACCACTTAATGCAAACGAAGCAGCAACACATACAAAAGAGAATGAAACACCAACATGTTCAAGGGAGGGAAAATATGACGGTTGACTATTAATACAACACGTTTGTTTTTATGATGCATCTGTTCTGAAGAGTCTTGACTAAAACTTGGTTGAAAACTGAAACAATATATCCCATACAAAATACATACTGTCGAGAATACAGTCGAACATTAAACTATTAGAAATAAATATAACTGAATGAAATGGCTTCATGAGCATAAAAATGAGTTATTCAAGACTTTTGATTGTTTAGGAGTATAGCTTCACATTTAATCGCCTATCAGTTGTGATCGCAATTTTCGCTGCCACAATTAAATTCAACTCATTGTTGAATTTATTTCGTGACAAAACCTAGACAAAAACAAATTAAACGATTAATCTGATCGTCAAATCAGTTGCCTATCAAGTGTTGCACCTTCATGAAATCATGAAATAACAAACAAAAATAATCAGTTAATCAGAAAAATTGTTTTCAAACAAAAAATGTTGATTTGATTTTTAATTTGATCAGATTAATCGATTGCAAAAAGATTGGACAGCTACTGCTCTAGAAAATGCTGTCCAGCCAGTGTCTGATTTGTTGGTTGTTTGCCATGCAGGTGAACCAGTGGCTTACCTGGCTGGAAACCGCTGAAGACGAAGAGTCGGAGGATGAAGATTACTAAGAATCCCCGAACCCAATGTTGGAATTTGATTCCTATTTTATCTACTTGGCCTCAGTCAGCAACAACGCCACTGTTATAAATCGACTTAAACCAGCGCCAGCATGTTACCATTCTGTTTATTTAAAGAGGTCATTTGTCCGAGTATATTTAGGAATTGATTTGCATTCAGCCTAACAGGAGGTGTTTTGCCGAACATACACACACGGTTTCAGAATCTGGTCGCAGTCATCACGTGCTGCTGTTTACAAATGAGAGCATGTATTGTAAAGAGACTCTCATTTTTAGCTGTTTTTAGATGCACTTTGCTGCACACCATGAGTCGTTGCAATAGTATCATACACTTTTTTTTTTTTTTTTTTGATATAAAGAACAATCCTAAATTGCAGATTTGTGTGCTTGACAGCTGTCTGGAAGCTCCTCCAATCATTTTGTTTTCTTGTGTTGAATTTTCCACCAGGCGGCCATTTTGTATGTTTGTGGCACACGGCACAAGTAATTAATGACGGGAGGTACCAATACGCTGCCATTTATTTTGTTTTCCGCTAAGCAATGAATTTATTTTGCTTTTCGGCAACGTTTATATTTGAAGCTTGCAAATTCACTTGATGGCAGTTAGGTTTTTTTTAAATACTAAAATCAAGCATTTTGGAGTGTGGACATTAATGTGCTGTAAAGTAAGTCTGTGTTGCCTTTTTTAATTTATCACTTTTTATGAATATACCTCTGTATCTGACTATACTTGAACGTGTTTTATCATATCGAGACAGCCAAAGCTTAGTTTCCAGTTTGTCATATCATCGGGGTTTTTAAGTGGTCTTTTTAATCTTATTGCATGTGGCCACCTGCGCTTTCTTCCGGGTGTCGATGTAATGTAAACAACAGTTTGAGTGGGCATCTGCAGATCAACCTTGAATAAAGTACATTTCACGGTCACTTGTCTGTTGCTTGGACTGTTCAGTGTTGCCTGCTAATATGTGACTCACATGATATCACAATAGAAGTGAATTAGATAAATACTGATGTTGGGAATAAATAGCGGAAACAACCAGAATAAAGCATCATCGCTGAACAGCAGTACTTGATGGTTCATTTTATAGTGACACCATTTAAGATAAAACCTTTATTTGTCTCACAATGGAGAAATTCCCAATTTACATCAGCAAAATTATCAGAGAGAGAAAGTAGAAGAACAAAAAGTATACAATTATAAGCATATTAAAAATGGGTGAGTCCAGGTTTTTAGGACAGCCTTACCAATAGCCTGACAGCAGTCGGCAGGAGCAAGTGGCGTTGTGGCCTGGAGGGGGTGGGAGAGTCTTTCCATCATAGCTGTTAGCTTAGCTTGCATCCTCCTGTTGCCCAACTCCTCCAGAGTGTCCAGGGAGCAGCCCAGGACAGAGCTGGCCCTCCTGACTAGTCGGTCCAGTCTCTCTGTCCCAGGCTGAGATGCTACCTGTCCAGCAGACTATACCATAATGAATGGCTGAGTCCACCACAAAGTCATAGAAGGTCTTAAGAGGTGACCCCTGAACTCCAAAAGAGCTCAGCTTTCTGAGCAGGAAGAGCAATCCTGATGTGTTGTTAGACCAGTCTAGTTTATTGTTGAGAAGAACACCCAGATACTTAAGAGGCCACCCTCTCTATGTCCGTATCCTGGATGTTCATCGCTGCAGGTGAAGACTGTTTCTTGCAGAAATCCACAACCAACTCCTTAGTTTTCCTGGGGCTGGTCTGGAGGTGGTTCTGCAGGCACCAGTGGATTGTGATTCTATATGGTACAACTCGGTTCAAAAGAGTGTGTGATGCAATGAGTTGTCAACAATGGATGTGTCAGTACTCTGGCTAATGTGGCATTTCCTTCAGAGATTTTATATGTATATCTATGTACACAGTATACTGTATGCATGCCAACATATCAAATTTGGGGATGTGAATCTCTACAATATAGTATTTCCATATATGGGAAGCGATATGATTCAAGGATGGCCTGGTTTGACTCGATGATGCACTTGCATCTTTTAAAACTAATTTTCTCATTTAAATTGGTTTTTGTTGCATTTCTGGTGTTTCCCATTGATTTTCTTAAGGCGACCACATGTTCTCATTGGCAGATGAGCTGAAGTCTATCCCAGCTGATTTTGGCCACCATTGACATTCACATTCATACCCAAGGACAATTTGAAGGCTCTCAATCATCTTACTGGGCATGTTTTTGGAAGTGGGAGTCACCAGGGAAATAAACACAGGGAGAACATACACTAACTGAATCTTAATGGAAGACTTACTTGGACGCTTGAGCATTTTGTTAAACCACACGGTATTCAACCAGGTTATTAAAGTTGATGAAAACAAAAACAATTTTGGAAATGCAATAAAATAAGGGGTTAGAAGGGGGCGGGGGAGTGACAATTAATTCTTCAAAGCGCTTATCCTCACTAGAATTTTACAATTATAAAACTACTACCACTGTATAAATCAGCTTCCACAGTTTTCAATTAAATGTATAAACAAGCTTTTGACACATTAAATGTATTTATTTTGCTATTGCTGTCTGACCATACTGAAGAGTCAAAACAGCCATTTGGGGATCATTGGAATTTTTTTATCTTGAATTTGACAAATATTCCATACACACAAAAAAAATAATCACTAAACTAAAACAAAATATTTTAAAATACAAACTCAAAACTAATTAAACCCACCAAATATAAAAAACAAAAATCAAACCCAAATAAAAACTGACAAATTCAAAATTTTAATACAGCGATGCAACTAGTTTCTTGCCATGCCTCACCCCGACATCTGGATTTTGACTAGTTTATCAACCCAAACCATAATAAAGCGTCATTTAAAAACTCAAAAGTGGAGAAATTGAAAAGCATTTTTTTAATGTCATTTGTTTTTAGGATGACAAAATACAGTATTTCACTCTTTCAAAACATTCATGGATCTGGAAAAAGAACAAAAGATGTGGTGATGTTGTACTTAAAAAAAAAAAAAAAAAAGACACTTGTAAGATCATTTTCAGTGTGGTCATAAATGAGACAAGTCTGTCAACTCAATCGCTGTCATCATCATTGTTGGAGCCTTCGGGTTCTGACCCGTTGTCAGAATGGCGAGGGGAACCCTCGTTGTCTGACCTCGCTTCCGATTCTCGATCAGACGCCGCGACAGGTGAACCGGGTCGGGACTCATCGTCTGATCCTGACCTCTTGCTCTCGTTTTCCGACTGGTCTGAGTCGGACTGCCGCTGCACCCTCCTCTTCTTCACCGGGCTGTCGCTGCCAGAGTCGTCGTCGTCATCGGAGCCCGCTGAGCGCTGAGGGCTGCCCGCCTCGCTGCCGGAACGGTTCCTCCCCTGAGGGCTGCCCGCCTCGCTACCGGAGCGATTCCTCCCGGCGTCGGAGTCGCTTTCCGATACGATGCGCTTCCTGTGGTCGTCGTCGTCATCATCATCATCGGATCCGGAACCGCTTTCTCTTTGGTTCCTGAAGAGAAAGAAAGTAGACTCGTGAGACTTTTTTTATTTTTGCGTGGACAGCTCCTCCTGCTCGCCTTTTACCTGTCCTCCGCTATTTTCAGGCCATCCTCGTCGGATGACTCAGATGATGAGATGATTGCCTTTGATTTGATCTTTCCTTTGAGAGAAGGCGGGGGACGCTCAGGCTGAAACTGAAAGGGAGAGTTTAAGAAACTGATCTCGCTGATTGTCCCTGGTATTGCAGTATTAGAGTCAAAGTAAATATACTTTTTTTTTCAACTTAAAATGCATCAAGATAAAAACTAACTAAACAGATGTTTAAAAAATGTTTAATACAGTGCTACTGTAGTAACAATATAATAGTTTAATATAAAGAAACAAATTGGCTTCATGAAGTGTAATTTCCCAACAACATTAAAAAGGGTACCTTCTCCATCCTCTTGCGCTCTTTGCTTTTGCGCTGCTTCTTGGGTTGTGCTCCTCCGCCCTCATCATCGCTGTCGTCTTCTCTAGGAGCTCTGCGGCAACAAAAAAATCAAAACTCAGTGCCACTCACCTATTTGTACCTAAATCCATGTTTGAAAACAAATAGTTTAAAAATGGATGCTTGATATGTCCCGATCACACTTTTTTGCCACTGGAGTTTTTGGTTTTAAGGGTCTGCTGATACCTCAGCAATACATTTCTATTTAAAAAAAAAAATAAAATGTTCGATGTTAACATATATTTACGTTTATGTTGTACGTTATATTACTCTTCCGTTTGACAAGCTATTAATAGTTTTGGATTATTTGGTTTCGCTCCGATCCCCGATCAGATGTAAACCGCGGGATCAGATCCGAATTCGGATAATGTGACTGAATCGGGACATAGTGGATGCACGTAAAAAGTTAAATGCAACTGAACTGTACTTTATAAATGTATTGTACTGCATTAAAAAAAACAAAAAATCTTCATCCACTGTAACATCATGCACAATTTCATCTTGATCTCTGTGATCCTTCCCGTACACGTTTGAGAATCAGTGATCTAGATGAGAGCGGCGCACTTACTTCTTCCTCTTCCGGCGGGCCTTCTTCTCTCCGTCCTCACCCTCGTCATGCTCGCTCCCGCTAGCTGCCTTTTTCTTCTTCTTCTTCACAGGCAGCTCTTCATCAGAGTCGTCATTGACAAACTCGTCCATGTCGCCTCCCTTCTTGCGCTGGGAGCGAATGGCAGGGTGAACTGACATTATTATTATTGTTATCACGGCATATTCACACCAACATGTTGACATCAAGGTGGGGAAACAAATCAGCTCACAAAGTTAAGTTTTCAATTACGGCGAAACAGAGCTGGGGCACTTTGGAGAGGAAACATCGATACAGGAATTCGAGCAGTACATGTATGTGATGCCGAGCCAGCCAGCACATGCTACTCATTTTTTATAATATATCCTACCCATCCATAGATAGAATGCATTCTGTTCCGTTTGTAGATTATATTCTGTAGTGTATTTGTTTAGCAAATGAGGCTGTGTCAAATACAACGCATAGTCCGTTTGAGAAAAATTGCATGTACTAATGTTAGCAGTGAATGGTCAATCCTGTTAACAGGCAACTAGAAAATTAACATTGAGCTCCAGGAGTGATATTCCTTCAAATAAGGAATTTTCACATGCAAATTCCGCAGGACTCCATGGTGAGAACGCCTGGTCTTATTTGAGTGTGTGTGTGTTTCACTCACACGTCCTCCACCTCCTCCACCACCTCCCTTCTTTTTCTCCTTGAGGCCGCCTTCGGCAAAGGTGAGCAGGTTCTTGGTCTTCTCCACGTAGAGAGCTCTCTGCTCCAGCAGCTTTTTTTGCTCCTCGGCCTCTCGGCTCTTCTTCTCCTCCTGAGGTTTTTTTTTTTTTTGGGG
>NW_017805824.1:2275332-2279750 GCF_001891065.2 Hippocampus comes
GGGGGGCGGGGGGGGGGGCACAACGTCATCAGAGCGCAATTCCAACGCTCAAATTGTTGCCGTGATGCACGTACTTGCTCCTTCATCATCTGTTGACGCAGCAGGTCGCGCTCTTGTTCTTGTTTGGCCCGAAGTTCTTTCTCCTCTTCATCCTGCTTTCTGGCACGTGCCACATGGTACTGAGCCTGACTCAGCAGGTCGGAGCACTGCCTGCGACCCCACAACGCACATGGTCAAAGTGTTACACAAGCACGAATCCAATCCAACTCAATCTAGCAGACATACAAGCAATAATGCGAGCCGAATGAGAATAAACTTTAAAAGCATAACACGGAAATGGGACAATCAACAAAATACTACATGCATGTGTATGGTGCAATAAGCCCAAATGCAACAAAATAAATGTGTTTCTTATGTGGCAAATAAGTGGAAAAACAGCACTACCGGTATATACTGTATAACTGTATCATTATAACTTTTTGTTTTATATTTAGTTTGACAGTTAACATCAACTGGGACTGGCATTAAACAGCTTGAAGCCTTTTTTTTTAAATTATCTACCAAACTGGTTCTTGTTGTGACGTTCTCACTGTCATCTCAATTTTTTTTCTCTCAAGTCAAAGCAGAAAAAAAAATTGTTTGAACGACATCTCGTATTTCAAAATCCCATAGGTTGGGTCACTCATATCTCAAGCACCATTGTAACTTTCAAAAATCATGAAAAAAAAGTTTGTTTCTCTTCAATTTATTCCACAAACCTCTTCTGTTATCTATTGCATGCTTTGTTGCAGGTGTTGTAAGGATGTATTGTATTGTATGTTGCCATTAGTCAAGACCAAATTGCAATCAAAGATGGCTTGAGTATATGTATGCCTAAATTTATTTTTAGCGCTGATTTCCAAAGTGTATTTACTTTTTTTCTATTCTCCTGATTTTTAAAAAAGTTTTTTGTTTGTTTTTAAGTTTGACCTATTAAAGCTTGCCCAAATATGGATTTTACCATGCATTGTAATTCATAACAATCAGGTTTCAGGAAAAAAAAAAAAGTTTACCTTTTGCCAAACCAAACCGCTAAATCATAAATATTATAAAATACTTTGTGTGCGAGGAGGAAGAAAAGGGGCAATTCAGAATCACTGCAAAAATGTCATCTTAAAAGGTTTACTTTCACATGTTAAAAAAAAAAAATATGACCAGTGTTATTATTAACAATAGAATAGCAGCCATACAGTTTGCAGACTAAAAAAGAATTGGGAGGGTGGGGTGGGTCCCAAATATACCTGGCTTCAGAAGCTGCGTGTGCAAGGTCAAATCTCATCTTGTCTCCAGCTTTGCTCAGGTAACTGAAATACCTGAGAGGGGACAACAAAATGAGGAAGATGCAGGAGAGCCTGACTGGAATGATCATTTTCAAGCATTTTTCCCCAAAAAATGTCAAATTTCAAACCCAATATGGCTACATCAGGGCCGCCCTGTCCGTATGTCCGTTTGAAAAATCAAATGTGACCCTTGTGCACAAAGGTTTGGCGACCAGTAAGTGGAAAGCGACCGCCGCTACCTGTGAGCGAGTTCCAGCTCTTTGACGGAGCTTAGCACAGCCTTGAGGTTGCTCTTCTCATCCTTCAGCACCAGAGTGGCGAGCCGCTGAAGCACCAGGGCCACATTAAACATCAGTACTGTGTCGTTTGGCGCCACGTGGCGGGCCTGATTGGAACAGAACAATCCATTTCAACAGCTCATATAAAGGAACGGCATAAATAAAGTCCTTTCTAAGACAGGGTTTCTCAAGACTTTTGGGGCCCAGGGACCCATACCACAAAGATAACCCAAATTAAACATAAGTATTCCTAAATGCAATAGGAATTTGACACGTGACCATGAATGTATGAGCACTGTGAGGTTGCACTGAATTGAACTCACTTCGCAACAAGCAACAGTTTGGCAAATAGCAAACAAGTCCCCCGCCCTCCCCCACAAAAAAAGAGGCTTCAAGATGTTTAATCCACATCCCAGTTAAAATTTACAGTCAAACTCAACACAAAACCAAAAGAATTACACATTGTCTGTTAAAAACAACTACATAGCTTTGCTTTAGATAAGACAGTTTAACTTATTGCTAACAAACAATAATGGGACTAAAAAAGCATCAGTGTCATTGTGCTATAACCCGTTAAACAACAGATATCTGCACACAAATGGCAACATATGTAGAACGACAATAAAAAAAGGTTTTCAGAAATATATTCTTTATCCCCTGCGAAGAACGACTAATATTACAGCGGCTTTGGGAGGAGTTTTGACAGTCATACATATGTGTATGTCGAAATCATATATTACCCCAAAGTGGCCATGGTAACAACACCAGAACTGTGTGCAACTTTTTAAAAATGGTATGACAATACTAACCGCAAAATATTTTGCAGACACAAAAGTTATGTTTTGAGAAAGACGTCTCTGGTTTTACCTTCAGCAGCATCTGCTTGCACTCCTGGAGTTTCCCACATTTAAAGAGGGCTCGTGCCAAGTAGAGTAAGACCTCTGTGTTCTGGTGTTTGTAAAACTTCTTCAGGCAATTCTCATACTGCACAGCAGAAATTCACAATGGTGGACACTCATTGACATGCGGACAAACGGTGTCAAAACGTAAGGCCTCTTACCATTTGCACAGCGCTGATGTACTGCTTCTGCTCTACGTAGATGTGAGCCAGATTCAACCACACGTCGCTGATGTCTGCTGTGGCTTCCCTCACCTGTGCAAACACGTCCCGGGCCTCTCTGAAGTAGCCCTTGTGAGCCAGCACGGCACCTGCACACACAATATTGCTCCTGAGACCGACATCCGGCACAGGTGCTTTTTTTTTTTTTTTTTTTTTTTTTTTAAGAGTCAAATAGGAAGCTCAACACACCGATTCCATTGGCCGCATAGAGGTTCTTGGCATCATTTCGCAGGACCTGTTTGTAAATGGCCAAGGCACGATCCTGATGTCTCTTTTCCTGTACACATGAAAACATGAACAAGAAAAGGTCAGCAGAATGCAGACTTCCACAAAGGATGAAGAGTTACAAAAAAAAAGGAAATGAATACAAATGAATAACTGAATTATTCATAAACCCTATTCTCACCTAAATTAAATGGGATCTTCTTTGTCCTGAGCCTTACAACACAAATGTATTGAAATGTTTCCATTGTCCGTTGACTAATTTACAAACTAAACTTTAACTCGGGAGAGACTCCTGCCAAATTTAAGGAATTCGCTTCAGATATTTTGCAGTCCATGCTCAGGTGATAACTGGCGAGTCATTGATAAGTTTTCAGTTGTCAACTCACTCTGTGCGCACAACTCTGTGCCTTCGGCCACCAAATATAAGCTCCCGCTCCCCGCCATATGCACCTTCACACCAATTCATGTGACACAATTGCAAGGTCGCAACGGGACTATAATTTAAAATAAATAAATACATCAGAAGAGGCAGTGAAGGTGTGTGATTTTATGAGTAGATCACGGTCGAAAAAGGAAACTCCACGCACGAAAGGCCTCAGCTGACATTCAAACACAGAAATGCATAACTATGCTGCTAACCATGTAATTTACTATTAATTTATAATTTATTACCTTCTCCCGGTCTCTGGTGGGCTGGTGGAGGGTCTGCAGCCACACGTTGCCCAGAGCCAACATGGAGTAGGTGTCATTCTGCGTGGACGGCTGTTTCAGAATACGCTCAAACTTCTTTTGACCTGGCCCCCACTCCTGTTTGGCCAAGTGAAGGTTCCCTATGAGGGACCACGCATCTGGATGATCCTGCAACAAACGGTAACAGAGTATGGTGACGACATTCTGGGATCACATCAACAATAATGAAAAATGTAATGGCCATACATGGCAATGGCGAGTGATGAAAAAAGCAGAAGGGGCGTGGCCTGGCCGGGGCGTGGCCTGGTCGGGGGCGTGGTCTGGTCGGGGTGGTTACTTACAAAAGTGGCACTAAACATGCTGAAGATGAAGTGTATTCAATTTACACACTATTTGAAACTTTAACAGAAAAAAAATCCCAAGATTGTTCACTATTCTTTCAAGTGAAAATTTGTGCAATTTTGCTTATGCATTCCTAGTGAGCACCAATATGTAACTCCAAATTTGCTGCTCAAAATCAAAACTAAAAAAGTAAACACATTCCCTGCCATATTTAAGATTTGTTCATGACTTGTATTCATAGTGTTGTGTAAATGTGATAAAAAGCTGTTGATTCTTACCTCATACAGTGATAGTGAATATTTATTATGCATACAATTTATTATGCATAACCGTGCTTTATTATCCAAGACAAAACGTGAATTATCAATATGAATATAAAACGCAAATAAAAACAAATAAATGTTATCATGCTGTTGCTACAAATGCATACCAAATAAAATTGAA
>NW_017805824.1:2280139-2298496 GCF_001891065.2 Hippocampus comes
GAATTTGCGAGACGAAGAGGCCGCCATGAATCAGGTAAAACAATATGTTACATGCAATTTGATTGGTCCAATCGCTTGTAGTTAACCAATCGCTGGGCCGTATATAATCGAGCAAAGACTCCCGCAACAAATAATGCCTTCAATGATCTGATTAGTTGAAGCTTTCATACACGTCCAATCGCAGGGCTGTTTACAAACGGAAAACAGAGACTGTTCGGGAGAGCTCGTGAAAACTCGACGATAAGGTATCTGACCGCCCCTAAATTTTTCTCAACGGATTTAGACGATTCACAAAAATGATCAATTTAAGAAATAAAACGGCGGATTTCCGCGGATCCGCGGAAAATTGCCATGTATGAATGGCTGTGCAGATGGGCAAGGGGTGTTTGTTTATGACAAAACAAAATGTTTCTCATTATGTTTGAATGTGATCCCTTGACATTAAATTACAAACAATTCAGAGACCCCTGACGACAAGTGACAAATTTGGAACATGTTCTCCCTCGCCCGGACGCGGGTCACCGGGGCTGTTCTGGTTGACACGCCTCTAAAACATCACTTGGATATCGGGAACATTGCCTCAGGATTGGCAGATCAGGGTGGTGTCCCTCTTTTCAAGAAAGAGGGGCCAGAGTGTGTATTCCAATTAGTAATCACACACCTCAGCCTCCCTGGTCAGGTCTATTCGGGGGTGCTGGAGAGGCCAGGATCGACAACTATCACTGGAGCAGTTCGAATTCGAGTGTGAAGCGGTTGGGATGAAAATCAGAACTTCCAAATCTGAGACCATGGTCGAAAGGCGAAGTCTCAATTTACCAGTCGAACTACACACTGGTAAATTACGCTCACATATGGTCACGAGCTGTGGGCTGTGAACGAAAGAACAAGATCCCGGATACAAGCGGCCAAAATGGATTTCTTCCGTAGGGTGTCCGGGCTCTTCCTTAGAGATAGGGTGAGAAGCTGAGTCATCCGGAAGGGACTCAAAGTCGAGCCGCTACTTCTCCACATTGAGAGGAGCCAGATGAGGTGGCTCGGGCATCTGATTAGGATGTCCCACCGGCAGGAGGCCCCAACACAGGACACGCTGGAGAGACTATGTCTTCCGGCTGGCCTGGGAACACCTTGGGATCTTTCCAGAAGAGTTGAAAGGTGTGGGTGGGGAAAGGGAAGTGTGGGCTTCCCTGCTAAAGCTGCTGCCGCCGCGACCCAATCGCGGATAAGCGGTAGAAAATGCTATGGTACACACAATTCTCAGTTAATTCCCATAATTAAATCGTTTCCAATTTCAAATACTAATATCTTAGCTTCCCATGGAAATTTACCAGATCCTTTGCGAGAACATGTCACCTAAACATACCTGATTAATCTGTAGGGCCTCTTTGAACCAATCAGAAGCCTCGTAGAAATTGCCTTTGTCACGTGCCATCGCACCAAGTCGCAAATAGCCTGGAAGCCAAAAACAAACGTTGCACAATATATTGTGTGATGGATATTAGGTTGTATATTTGGTGTGCTTACAGTCCACATAGTTGGGATGTTCCCTCAGAATGTTCTTGTAGAGCTTCTCCGCCTCATGGAATTCGCACATGGCCTCGTAGAGACGCGCCAGGTTGTAGGAGGTGGTGACTGAAATGGCGTTGTAGTAGTGCTCGTCGTGCTCACCTTCGGCTTTGGCCCGATCCAGAGAGGCCAGGAAGTATTTCTGGAGGAGAGAGGACATTTTATGTTTAGATTTACATCTGTTTAAGGAAGACTGGGATTTAGGATTCAGTTGCACTCGAGTGAAGAAAAAAATAAATAAATAAAATAATCAGACATTTATTGAACAGGACTAACAGTCAAAGGCGCAAATTGAAAATCAAAGGACTCACATGGATCAGACACTAACACCGGACGAACTGGTCTATATGCCCCTAACAGTGCAGTCTTGAAATCAAATGCAGTATAAATCATGCCTTACTTATTATTATAATTAAATCATAATTTGCTCATGTACAGCACTTTGTATACAGCGGTGGTTGTTTTCAAGTGCTCTTTACAATACAGTTGAGTAAAATATCGAAATAAAATAAAAATAAATTAGTAAAATACTTAAGTTTAATCACAGAAAATTACTTTTCATTATTTGGCATCTCTCAGATACTTTTACTCAAGTTAAATTCTACAAGAGGAATTTAACTACCACCCATGTCATTTTCTGTTCAGATATTTGCAGTTTTTACTCAGGCATCATTTTCAGGTATTTTAAACAAGATTTTTTAAAGGCATACAACAGACGTGTGTGTGTGTGTGTGTGTGTGTGTGTGTGTGTGTGTGTGTGTGTGTGTGTGTGTGTGTGTGTGTGTGTGTGTGTGTGTGCGTGCGTGTGTGTGTACCTTGGCCTCTTCCAGGTTGCCCAGCCGGAAGTGAAGAGCCCCCAGGTTGTTGAGGATCTCTGGAGGCACGTCCGCCTGCACCTTCTCCTGCAGGATGCGGGTGGCTGTGCCGTAGGCAGACAGCGCACCTTGGATGTCGGTCTGCTCCAGAATCTGAGCCAGCTCGATCCAGGCTTCCACATCGTCAGGGTACTGCTCGGTTACCTTCTTGAGATGACCCTACGGAGCAGATATGGATATTTCTTGTAATAACAATCAAAAATTATTTATGGATCATTTTTAAAAAAAATACTCAAACTTAGTTGCACCATCCAACCTTTGATAACGGAAATAGTGGTACCTGGGGAGCTAAGTATTTTTTTTGGTTGAGAGCTGGTCGTCAACCAGTTGTATGGCACATATACAGTAGACAGAACAGTCGAATCGAGAATCGCAGATGTGCGAGGAAAACTGATAAAGGCATGACTGAGTTGCTGAGTACTTAGGAGACATACTTTGGCAATGTCTCGCTTTTCCTGGTCGTCAGACGTTGCGTAAAGGGAGCCCAGAATTTTGATGGTCTCGTAGTTGTTGGGGTAGGCCTTTAAAACCTTTTCGAAGCACTGGGCTGCATTCTCTTTGTCTCTTCGATAAACGTACATCTGCCCCAGGCCGAAGAAGGGCAACACAAAGGTGGACGAGGCAAACTGTGTGGCCTGGTAGTAATACTGAAAGGCTTGGTCGTAGTCCTCCTAAGGCCAGAGAGGGAGAAATGAATGACATGTATGAGTGTGCACGATTCTCATTCATTCAGGTCAATGTGCAAAGCTTGAATCGATGCAACGGTATTCCGCCGGTTTGTTGAAGAAGTTCCGACTTTAATCAGTTAATCCTTTCATCCGCTCTAAATTTTTAAGTCTCCCTATTTAGGTCTCTGATTGGTGTGTGACGTGGATGGTCACAATAGGGTTGTTGTTGTTGATAAGGATAATTTAAAGATGCATTTCAGACTCACAGACCAGCTTTGATGAATTCTGACCCACACCAAGGACAAAATCCTCAGGAGCAATTTTGTTGATGCATAGCACAATATAGGAGAGCAATTTGTACGGGCCCATATTCAGCAGTTCATTTGCATCTTGAAAAGGGAAATTCCTTTGAGGGCATTGCTGCCTGATTTCTGGACAGGTAGTATCATTTATTCTAAAATTATTTGACAGCTGCAGCCCTACCCGCCAGACTTAGCTGGCAAATGAATGTCCTACAAAGTTTATTCCAATCAGTCATTCAACTTCTGACTCTGGAGTAATATTACGTCCATGTGGACAAATGATCCCTGCGAGGCTTTGATGCAGAAATTTTGCTTTGACTTTTTTTCCTTTTTGTATTCATTCTTTAGTTATTCAATGAATCGCTTTGGCCCTACAGCAACAATCCTATCGTGACTGCACCCACTACAGACATGAATAGGGAGACTCTTAAATTTCAAAATGTAGATCTGAAGAAGCCTTTGGATTGAAGTTGAAACGTCTTCACCCAAAAAAAAAAAAAAAAAAAAAAAAAAAAATCCACAATGTAAGTCCAATTGCCTTGAAACAACTTTTGGGGATAAACAACAAAGGGAAGCGACTTCACAATGACCGTAGGCGCTACCTGCACATGAAAAGATCGAGCCAGCTGGTAACAACTCTCTGCCTGCATGGCCTCCACTTCCGTGTTGTGGAAAGCATGCAGGGCCAGATGCTGCACTTTGCTGTAGTCCTGAAAGCAGAAAAGGGCAAACCATGTGAAACACAGTCAAAGCGAGGTCGAGTGAGCGCATCGAGAAGCTCGTGGCTACCTTTTTGAAGAAGAAGTGGTTGGCGAGGTGGTTGAGCACCATGGGGTTGCTGGGGTCGATGGTATAGGCGCGCGACAGGAGCTGCACTCCGTTCTTGATGGAATCGGCCTCCTTGTTGTTGAGTTCGAGCACGGCCAGGCCAACGAGGGCTCCCACGCATTTGGGGTTGAGCTCCAGGGCGCGGCCAAACGCCAAGCGAGCTTTCTCCAGTTTGTTGAGCTTGACGAAGCAGTGGCCCATTCCCAGCCTTACCTCAGCTGGTCAAATACAAAATCAATGCGACAAAGCATGTCATCTATGCATGGCTGGAGAAGAAAATTAGCACACCATCTTACAATCTTTACCTGGACAGCCGGGGTTTGTGCGCAGAGCCTTTTTGTAGTACGCCAGTGCTCCTCTGTAATCCTTTTTATTGAAGGAGATGCACGCCTTACCTAATAAACAACAAAGGGACGTGTTCATTCAGTGAATGAGGGTACATTATTTGATCAAATGTGTCTATTTTTTTTTTTTTTATGATGGACCAAGCTCCTGTTATATTTTTTATATTAATTTTATTTACCGGTATTTGTCTCTCTTCTCTAGTGGCAGGTGCTGGAACAACGCTTCTATGTTATCGTTTCTTCTACTATTCAATTAATATGACATTGTACACTCTCCTAGTGATAAAGAAAAACAAAAATGTAAAGATAGGTAGGAAGGTAATGCTTTTTTGCATGTTTGTGTACTTGGAAATTCCTCTCTGTTGTAAAGTTAAATAAATACTAGAGGGCCAAGTATTGTAAAACAGTTTTTAAGTTAATCAGTTAATCGTTCATCTGAATTCAACTTACCAAGTAAAGCAGGGATGTTATTGGTGGACTGATTGAGGACAAATTGGAACTGAGCGTCGGCCTGGTCCATCTTGTCTCCTTCCAGCAAACAAAAACAAGCTCTTCCCAGCAAATGGTTCTGAGTGAGACAAGATGTGTTGTATTTATTTTAAACACTGGACACGCGTTCTTTTGTCACCTGCCCTGAGATGTTGTTCTCACCTGATCATACATAATGATCTTGTCGGCCATTGTGTACAACAGCGTGGCCTGCGTGATGAGCTCTTTCTTGGCATCTTTGTTCTTCTCTTTGCGTGCCTGTTGCACATAGTAAGCTGCCAGAGTGTCCAGACATGTCATCTGATCCTTTTCGTGGTCGCTGTAGTCCAGGTTCCCGTCGATACGCGCTGCCTCAAGGAGTTTAACAAAGTCCTCTGTTTTGCCCTGCTTGTAGTACTCCAGCTAAGAGAAGACAACAAGGTTGTGATATCGTTTCAAATTACTTTTTCAATACTTACACTCTTAAGAAAAGGTTAGGGATACTCTGCTTTGTGGTGAAATTTCAGGATGCACTATAATTTACACAAGTGAATAAAATCTATCGGAACTTTTGACTGCACAAGCCCAAGGGTTCAATTTTTCTGTACTTTTTGTACAACTTGCAGTTCTCTAACAATGGCACTGAAGAGCAAAATTCACAACAGGTGATCCATAACTCAACCAAAACATATCCAAGGACATCTACTTCTATGCATTTCTGTGAGAAATCTATTCTCTCAAATTAGACTTGATTGTATCATTATGGTAACTATAAACATATTCACATTTTATTTGTAAAACCTTACAATTCAAACCACCTTATTTAAAGTAAAATATATGCTTACCGCCAATGCAATCCATATGTGCAGCTGTGTGTGCTCCTGCTTCAGGATACTGATGACCTCGTCGCCTTCGGGCAACTGGTCGAAGTCAAGCTCAATTACCTGCAGGATGAATTGCGTTACACTTAAATTAAGATTTGATAAAACGGTCCAAATAAGATCGTCCCAACCATCTGCAAATGTGTTCGTTCCGTTTTGGTGGACAATGACAGGGAGCAAGACCTGGTTGCAATATTTCGGTTACTTTTTGGGGGGATGTTTTGTTTTTGAAGCTCTTGATCATCAAGATGATTCATCATCATTATTATTTACTTTAGATTGTCACAACATCCTGACGGTGTATATTAAAATACAGACATGCTGGATTAGACATTCGGTTTGTATATCGACGTCACTCAAGCCACTTGCAGAACTGAGCAGCACTACTGATGTTAGCAATAATTAGCACGCACGGCGAGCAATGTAGCAGTGGTCGTTTAGGAACCGACATAAAAACGAAGAGGTTTACCTCATCTGTGTCCCGCAGAGGGATCTCGATAGACCCCCGAGACATCTTGGAGGAGGAAAAGCCCAAAGGCAGCTAAACTGGGAATTCAAAAACCTGCGCAGCCGATAAGGTTGGTCGTAAATTGATGCCCTAAACCGGAAGTCAGCACACAGTGTGTGCAGCCTAAAACTTTGTCCGATCGGGAAAAATAATATTTGTGTCTGTTTTACTGACGCAGGTTTGCAAAAATGACTATTGACATTCTTGTTTCTTCGTTGATGGAATTCTGAATGAAATTATTCATGTAAAAAAGCAACAACAAATAAAATTCATGTTCACGTCTTCCTTCTCCACTCATTTCATCTTCTATTACTACATATTCTTTTTCTTCTGCATTGCCGCATCCTACTGGATAATATGAAATACTGTATATAGATATGAAATTGCAACTTGGTCTGTATGTACAATTATGTAAATGTTTTTC
Source organism: Hippocampus comes (assembly GCF_001891065.2). Classification (NCBI taxonomy): domain Eukaryota; kingdom Metazoa; phylum Chordata; class Actinopteri; order Syngnathiformes; family Syngnathidae; genus Hippocampus; species Hippocampus comes. The sequence continues at coordinate 2,287,001 of NW_017805824.1, forward strand.
AGACAGTGGTGGTAACAAAATGCAAATCTTTACTGTACTTTGACTTTTCAAGTATACCGTATGTCCTTTACTTATAGTACAGTATTTATTTTAATGAGGGCTTTTTACTTTTACTCCGGACAGATATCTTTACTTTGTTTCTACCCATCACTTTCCCAAAATCGGGTTGTTTTTTTGTACCTCCTCAAAAGACAACACACCATAAAATTGTTTTGTGTTGAGACAACTATACATGAAGACGAGAATGCTAGAATTGCTGCTTTTGGCACTGGTTTAAGCAACCTGAAGTTTGAATTGGTCACAAGTTAACCCACATAATTTTTTACGATGTACAGTACCAGTTAAGTTTGCAAACAGTCTGTCAGTCAGTGTTATGGGGGATTATTTATAAATCTCCTGAATTCTAGATTGATACTTCAGTCATCAACATCTTCTTTTTTTACGATGTACGGTACCAGTCAAGTTTGCAAACAGTCTGTCAGTCAGTGTTTTGGGGGATTATTTATAAATGTCCTGAATTCTAGATTGATACTTCAGTCATCAACATTCTGAAGAAATGCTGATGGCATTACAGTATTTGGGAAACAAAAAATGTGAATCAAAACAGAATGTTTTACAAATTTTCGAAGTAGGCACGTTTTTTTTTCAGCTTTGCACATCTTGGTATTTTGTCAGTCAGTTTTATGATATGGATGTTGCTCTATGACCGGAAATGACTTTCGGTTCACAGCTGTGTATTAACAAGAGTTAATCTTTTGAATTTCCTGAACACTCAATGTGCTTTAGACCATTTGAGTGTGTGGGTGTTTCCAAACTTTTAACTTGCAGTTTATGGTTTTCGTGCGCTAGAGGAGGCAATTTAAATGCAAACCAATTAAATGTACCATTATCACAGGCAGTCATTTTGGCAGCGGTGAGGGGCGGGGGGGGATTGTGTTGGTTGCGGGGGTGTCAGCTGGTTTTGATGTGAAGTGCATACAAGCACAGGAGCATCTTGAAGGCTTCTTTTACGTGAATCAGAGGACAAGCCAAATAACAATGACAGTAATATATGTTTAAGCGTTCTTATTATCTGTCAGACGAACTGCGTTGGATCAAGAAGTAAGAATTGAACTTTCTCTATTGAAATATGTGTGGTGGCTTACACCATTGATTGATGTGATTTTAATAGTGGTTTAATAGACGAGCACGCCTTGTATCGTAGACGAGTCTTTTTTACAGTACCATGTAAAGATCTTAACTTTCTTTTTATACACTGTATTTATGCTTCATTCTACTATTTGATTTTCTATATTATTTTACAAATAATCAAGACCACAAACATCATTCCCTCTGACGAGATTAATTCAATCCTTTTTTTCCATCAGATATGTCCCACTTGCTGCCATTTTGTGTGTTAAAATCCTCAACTTAAAAAAATAAGTAGCTACTCCTCTACTTGATTCCAGTTACAACATATGTAGAAATGTGACAGTCCATCAGTCTCTTTGATGTACGGGAATCCAGCCAATTGGCACAATGTCTGACAGCAATGATGGTAAGTAATTCAGGGACCTTATACACTATTATCCTTTTGGCAATGTATTATATTTTTCAGAGGTTGGTACTAACATGCTATATTTACTCTGTTACGTTGACTGAAGTAACTTTTTGTACTTTCCAAGTCACATGACCGCACACAAAATCTCTGTGGCCCCACACAAGAAACAAAGTTTTGCGTGCCTACACTCTAAAAACATTTGAGTAAAAAATAACTAACGTCGGGTTAAGTTTGATCCAATTTCTGTGTTAAAAAAAGGACTGAACCACACTCGGGTCAATTTGAGCCAAAGTATTGGGGTATTCAGTTTTGACCCGAGTTTTAGGGTACAATGAATATAACAAATTGGGTCCAGGCCTTCATGCTCTGATTAAAAAATTATACATCCATAGTGACTCAGCACTTGAGAAGTTTTGTTCACCAACTCCCGACTTTATTCTTAGTCAAGCAATTGTTTGGACGATGTGTTTTTATCTTTATTTGATTCATATTCTAAAGTAACAGTACTCTTACTTAAATAAAATGTTGGCACTTCTACCCATCTCTGAGCTTTACATCCTGTATGTATAAACTACATGTCTGAATGTTTAGTGTGGGAGTTTCCAGACAGTGGGATGAGGGACGAACTGGAGGATTCAAGTGATGCAAATGAATTCTCTGAACATGAACTCCTTGACATCATGTACAATGCATGTAACGCTTCCAGCACAGGTGAGTTAGCAAAGATGAATACTGGAAAACATTGACAAAAAGTGTGTACCATTAGATCCATCTTGTCCATCCCCATCAGGAGAGGTGTCGGCGTCGTCCATCATACAATACCTGCACAATGTGACGTCCCAGAGTCATCAGCAGGGCCGTCTTACATCCTTACAGCAGCTGCTGGACCCCGAATGTCAGGACCCCATGGTGAGCAGAGAGATGTTCCACCTCACTATGAAGGAGTGGATCGCCCAGTGCAGTCAGGACAGGTACAAAGTATTTCTAAAGCATCGCCTGCAACTATTAAAGACAAACATTTAGCAAATGCATTTTACATTCTGTCACTCAGTTTACAAAGGCATTCTGCATCATGTACAGTATTTGGATCCTGGTCTGGAATATAATTGGACAAAAGAATCTCACTTCCACATCTACTCAAAGTTGAATTTGGCTTACTCTGGCCAAACTAATCAGAGGACAGAAAAATGTTTAGGTCATCAAGGGGCCAGCACACTGGCCCTATGGGGAAGAATCTGAAATCTGAGTGATTAAAGAAACAATTCCATTGTTAATATATTTTCAAGTTACAACTGATCCTGAACACTTGGAGCAAATAAGCTTGACTGGTAACGCATAGAGGCTGAAATGTTATTGGACAAAACAAAAAACAATCTAACATCTGCATACACGCATTGGAAGCAGTGCTGTCAGGCGAAATGCTACCAAATGAAGGGAATAGATTGTTGGTAATAAATGAATACAATTTTGTGGAGCCAATGTTGGGATTTCGATTACTGATATAGCTCAGTGCTTCTGAGAAAACACTGCTGGTCCAGCAGTGCTGTTTATGATTGATGAGACAATTATTGCATGTGGACACAAACATCTCTGTAGATGTTAAATTATGTTTGTGTTTGAGTTCTATCATTTTGCTCATAAGTGGGAAGTGAGTGTTGGTAATTTATGCATTGACTATGACTTGAAACTTGGAATTCTTTTTGCTGTTTAGAGGTGAGGTGCACATTAGTGGAGATGCATCTTATCCAGATGCGTCAGAACTGCCAGTTAATGGTAAGATGACTTTATTATTTTTAATCAGATCTCTTAAATAGTTTTAATCTGACAAAATGGATCAACCAAATGCTCTGTCAGGTTTTGAATTCTCATCTCCTACGACAAAGCCTACTCCCACCGACAGCCAACAGTGTGCCTGGTTAGTTTTTGTTTCCTTCCGTGTCATGTGTTATTCTTATATTACCCTCTAAACTGCTCATTTGGTTTAAGCGATGCAAAAGCCCTGTCAACAACAGTGTCCGAACTGAAGCAAGCTCACCGCAAGCTGAGCGAACAGAACAGCAGCCTGCTGAGGACGGTGGCTCAATGTGAAGACGTCAACCTGCAGCTCACCCTGGAGATCACTGAGCTGAGAGCAAAGCTGGCCAGGTAAAATATCTCCTTTGAGCGTATTAAACTCGAGACTTTATTATCTGCGATGAAGGAAGTATAATCTATCGTGCATGACAACACTCTACAGTACTATCAGTGCAGTTGCTGAGCTCCTTGGAAGATTTATGGTGGAGTTGAATATTCTTCTTTATTTTGGCATGAGTAGTTCCCAGCGGTCAGCAGTTCGAGCCCGATCCATAACAGAGGAACTCGAGGAGACCCGTCGGGCTTTTAAAGAGGCCCAGGAGAGAGCCAGCAGGATGCAAGCTACTTGCACCAAGCTGGTATCTCTTAAAAACTTAAAATGCTAACACAATAAAAGAAAAGTACATTGAGATTTTTTGGTCTATTTCAGAGCAATGAGGTTGAATGCCTGAAGGTTCACATAAGGAGGCTTGAAGACAAGGTAATGCAGATGTTCTTATGGAAATACAATGTTGCTAGAGTTACTTTTTCATGGCTTACCAGTACACCAATTTCACAGATATACCAGCATGATCCAAACAGAAATGAAGACACCGGAGAACTGTTTTAACTTGTGTGAACCTTGCAAAATGTATTTCCTTTACAAAATGGTCATCTCCACAGAATGAAAAACTCTCCTTTGAAAAGACATGTTCAGAGGACGGCATCAACAAACTTCGCAAAGTCAATGCTGAGTTGAAGGTAGGAACATGCCAGTCAAATTCAAGTTTCTGCGCTCTGGTTTTGTTTCATTATGAATTCAAATACCGACAGGCTGAGCTCCAAGAAGCACTGGTCATGCTGACTCTGAAAGACAGAGAAATGACGAAGGTTGGTTTCCTGATCAATAAAAGTGTATTTTATTTCATGTCCAAATCACCTTAGTGTTTGCTCCTGTGTAGAAAGACATTGTCATGGATAAAATGAAGAGCTCTCATGTGGAAAATCATAATCTCATCGAGGTTGGTTTCGACACTGTAATCAGGAGCAGGTCAGCTTAAATATGATGCAGGACTAATCATTTTCCATGCTGTCACGTCACAGGGCGTGCAGGCAGAGATGAGGAGGTTACATGAACATTCACATCAAGTTCTGTCCAGGTATTTCTGTCAAGCATTTGTTGGTCGATTGTAATACCCCCAAACCTTTTTTGAATAGTGTATCATTGCTGCAACATTGCCATTGTCCCGCTTGCTCTCACCCTTCATATTTTGATGTTCTAACAGAACCAAAACAGTGGATGTAAAAATCTATCAATAAATACCTACCCACCCAGTTTCAATCGCAGGTGCATGTTATGTTAAAATTGAGAGAAACAATAATTATTTTAATGGGCTTTTTTTTTCTGCACCACGAATGTGACCTATAACCTCTAGAATGCGATTGATTAAAAAAAAAAAAAAAATTCCAGAGGGGAAGTGTAACTGAAATTCTGTGGTTGTTCAAGTACTCACTTGGATGTGGCTCGGTCATGTTCAATGGATGTCAGCACACAACTGCCATCATTTAAAGTGCCCCTTAACCTCAAATAAAATTCAGCAATTCTAGTAGGATTTCTTTTTCCATTATTTCTTGCAGAAAGATTGGCAGAGTCTAGGAGAAGATAAAAAAAAATCAAGTGAGTCATACGGTTTGTAGGTCACATTAATGGTGGGAAAAATGTGATATGATTTATCTTGGCATCATTTGTTAATGTCCCAAAAACATGGACTTCAAACAGGGGTGTACAGACTTTTTTTTATGTGCACCCCACTTCACTGGTAATACAGTAATAGTTTGACTGCGGTTCATTTTCACCTGATAGGTATGACAGACTCTGCATCAGTCCTCAGACACTGTATGGTCGAGAGCCTCCAAACCTACGTTCTCTGCAAAGTGAGATGCAAGACTTGCAGCAGGTATGGTTAAAAACTGTCATCAGATTGTCTTTTGCCGAAACAATTCTCAGTCGCATGTTGACTGTAGCCGTCCTGTGTTCCTTTCCGCAGCAGAATCACAGAGCTGTGGACGAAAAAAGCCTCCCTCCTCTCCATACAGAATGTGAGGACATTCAGAGCATCATCCACAGGATCAAATCGTCAGAAATTGCTCATCTTTGGCGCAATAAGCATGTAGAAAAGGTGGGTTCAAATTTCACGGGAGACACCTATTCAATTCAAAAGCCCATAAATTGCTTTTGGGTTGTTCACCATAGGTCTCCTCCTCTGTTGAGAGCCAGGAGAAGCCTTTTCCTCAGCACCAGCAGCAACAGGCAAGCATCAAGCAGCGGCTTGTCAATGTGTATGTGGACTTTTTGCCTTTCTTTTCTCCTGTTATGGTAACAGAGCGGATTTAGTTGATGTTAGAATCCACTCTGAGCAGCTTCCTCCTGCTAATAAAATGTCTGCTTTCGACAGAATATTTATGGGCACCTCCCTTACACAACATCGTCGTCTGTATGTAAGACTGTATTGAGGCTAAGTGCAGTTTTAGTGGCCCTTTGGTGACTGAAGACATAACAGCGCGTGAAGGAGATATTTATAAAGCTGTGCTGGTGGTTTCAGGCTGCAGGACCTCGAGCTCCAGAAGAGTGTGAGGGAGGAGAAAGGGGAGAAGGTGGACGAGCGGTGGAAAGCCTGGGAGCAGGAGCAAAAACCAAACCAGACCGGCAAGTCGATACCGCAATCTAAGAAAGTGGCCATTGTGAAGTGGTGGAAAGCCCTTAGCGTTGAAGGAGCTAAAGCCCGGACTGGTGAGAGCAAGACCTTTCAGGAGCTCTCCGAGAGAGCTCGGCTTCATCAAGCAGAGCAGACCATCACTGATATGAGGGAGCAGGTCTGCCACCTGCAAACTTCTCTTAAATGTTTGGCTGAGCAAAAAAGCAGAAGCAGAGTTGTTCTAGTACACAAGGAAACCAACACTGAGAGGGAGGATACAGACAGCGCTGAGAGCAAACGCGCGAAGGAACAGAGGGATGCGTCGGTGGCCACTGGACCTGTTCACAGCCCAGGTGGAGGAGCCTCACAGCAGCGACAAGTCCAACTTACGGTGGCAGCAGACGCACTGCTTGGGGCCCTCAGAAGAACGGAGGCCATTGTCAAGAACGCACTGGATTCAGCCAAACTTGTCAATGAGAGCGAGAAAAGGCTGAGCCGGGTGAGGGTGAGGATGGAGGGCATCACTCAGAGGGTGGAGGCCGCTCTGGGACGGACAGCCAACGCAGACTTGCAGCTGAACTCGCTCGAGGTCCGGATCGTGGAAAAAAATAATCAGGTTGGTTTTGAGGGGAGAGGAAAATTGTTGTGTTTTTCTGCAGTCCAAACGGAAGCGCAACATTAACACAGATTATCTCAATGTTCCCTTGATTTATATGAACATACAATAATTAGTAAACTGTAACAGAGCAAAATAAAGACAATTAGTATTGTCACAGTACCAAAAGACCGACTTGCATACTACACTTATCGTACCTCGATTCCAATATTGAAATGATACCACAGCAAAAACGATAAAAGAGCATTGAAGCTGTGGGACAATAGATGAAAAAAACTAATTGAAATTATTTTTTACTTTTATTCATTTAAAACACCATTAGCATACTAATTATGGTACTCTTAATAAACTAAAAATATAAAAAGGCAAGGGAATGCAGTACTTTTTCTTACTATCCATACACCAAGTAAGATTAGACACAATAACATGTCATGAATGCTAAATAATTTAGCAGCATTCATATTTCCTTTAAGACTATTTCAGTGTTTGATTTGATTTAGATTAACCATTATTTTGTCTCGAAAATACCAACAACAAAAACAAAATAGCCCTTTGTAGCTGCTAATTTTCAAAAAATGTTTTTCCTCATTTTGCATAAATATATACAGTATTTTGATAGTGGCTTAGTACTCTACACTAGCAAACACAACCAAGATATTGGTCACTTTTGATTCACATTGTTTTCCCCACATGTATGTGCCTCTCAGACTGATGGTAGCATCTGCGGGAAAGCCTTTTTTATACAGCAGTTGTAATAAAACCTCATCACATTGTTTACTTGAATTTATGCAGTATGGATGTGCAAATGCCAAGCTATTTTCCTGAACTTCTTATATGAAAAGCAATGTAACGTGGAAAGATTGAAAAGTGTTCCCTGTGCACTTTTGTGAGGCAGTCCTGTCCCGAGCTGTCAACTGGTCCTGACCACTTGACTGAGTGTGTTGCGCCAGATAAAGAAAGAATGGAGACTCCCCCGACTCCACCTCATGTAATCCCAGAAGCCAGTGAGTCTCCGCAGCTTCCCATCAATGGTATGATGGCTGCATCACACTAATACTGCTTCGGATGCAGATGATTTAAGTGGCTGCCTTTTTTTTTATTAGTCACCCAAAGAGATGAATTCAGACACGACAGGCAGTTATTCACATCGCACACAACGGCTGGCACCATAAGTAAGGAGCGAGATTATTTTCTTTGAGATCACATGAAATCAATTACGAGCTATGGCTAAAATTGGAGGCGGTCTTATTTGTTTTTTATAATGGCAACCTACTGTCCAAGGGGAGGGTCAAGTATATTTAACTGTGTTGAACATCTCATGAGAATTGAATAGCCTTTATTTCGCTATTTATTGATTTGAATTTAAAAACCACACGGTGGTAGACCGCACCAATGTATGCCACCACATGGCTACCGTCTAATGCGAATGCACTGGACAATCTCAAACAAATTACAGACATTGACTGACACCCGGACGTCTGGGGATTGACCGTCGCCCAAATACTAACTCACTGCTACTAAAAAACTCTGACCCAGCGATGGCGCTACACTGGTGCTTTAGGAGGGATGGGTTGGGGGAGAGATATTAGCCCCCAGAAATCTGTGCATCTCCAGTTAAGACCCTCCAGCATTTGATTTGATCTTCTAATTTATATTTATAAATTATTCTCTCAGCCCCTTCCCTTGCTCGTAGCTCATCAGCAACTCTGCAAAAATGCCAACTGGCAAGAATGTTTTTCTGTCCCCAACTGCAGTTCAGTTAGAAAAGCTTCATACCCCTGCGTGGAACTCGGCACCAACAAAAGCTCAATTCAGCAGATGCTTCCGAGGGTGAAAAGGCTTTACTAGTTATGACTTTTGGTTGTTTAAAAAGATAACTTTCCCTGCCTTTGCACGCCTGCTCTGGGACTTTGATGTTTTGATCCAGGTTTCGTACTAGGTGGCCTTGCGCTGCATGAAGTTGTCAAGACCAGATCGTTTTGTTGCGCTTAGAGTCTAAGCTGTCAACTGCTGACGCCCACATATCGATCTGAATCAGACCTGAAACAAAATGAGGTGGGGTGACTGTAGATGCCATGCCTTAATAAGTCTTCTGGAACAAATAAGTCAGAGTCCTTTTTTTTTCATTTAACCTTTAATCAACCAGGAAATGTCCCATTGAGGTTAAAACCTCTTGTTAAAGGGAGTCTTTGCCAAGAGGCAGCAACAATGAAAAAAAAGTTACATACTGAACACAGAATTTTACAAACATATGAAAAAAAAGTGCATATTGAGGAACATGACTCAGAACCTCTGTTTGAATTTCAACATTTAAAAATAAATTAAATCAGTTAGTTTACATCCTTTTTGTAACATATTCCATGAATAAGGAGCAGAGTAAACAAAAGCTCTTTCACCCAACTCCATACAGGCACAGAGAACCGAAAGCAAAGAAGAGTTATGTGACACAAGAGAGGAGGATCAGCATTTTTCACTGACTAAGCCACAAATCTAGCTTTCCCAATATCGCCTTATAAATAAAATTGTACCAGTGACTGGCCATTCAAGTGGCCAAGCCTGCCATCGTAGTCAAGAATATACATCGATACATTTATTTCACTGCGCTCAAGAGTGGGCACTCCTTTCTCTTTCAGTAGCTCTTATATATAATACAGACATTTCTCTAATGTGGTACTCTTCGGTTCTCTGGCACAACCAATCCATAAGAACAAGGTCGGAAAAACATATCATTCATCCATTTTCTGTTGTTTATGCTTCTCGACTTAGAGTAATAGGTGCCTCTGGACAAGAGGTGGGGGAACACACTGTACTGGTTGCCAATCAATCAGAGAGCACAAACAACCACTCACATCTCACTGAAGGGCAAATTTAGTCTTCCATTGAGCTAATCTAAATATTTGTAGAACTTAGGAGGACTTAGTTTTGTGCCGTTTAGCTACAGCCTGGTGTCGGTGTAGGCAACCTGAGCAGATGATTCAATCATGTCTCTGGACTTGGTTGCCAGGTTGTTGTTGCCCTTAGTGATGAAGATGACGGAGTTACAGCAGTTCTACTTCGCTCTTGCCAACACCTGCCAGGACAGAACACTCAATTTCTTTCCAGTCAAATCTTTGCTGTGTCAGAGTGTCTCTCTCTCTCTCCTCTCTCTCTCTCTCTCTCTCTCTCTCTCTCTCTCTCTCTCTCTCTCTCTCTCTCTCTCTCTCTCTCTGTCCCTCTCTCTCCATCTCTCCCTCTGTCTCTCTGTTGTCCTGTCACATTTGCATTGCATATGATTTCCTGTTAAATGCAAATCAAATGTTCTGTCTCTTTGGCCACCACAGGTGACACAGAACAAGACAGCTGCGACAAGGTGAGAAATCTACTATTAAATAATACAAGAATACAATATTATACGTTTGCATAGAGGCAGAACTCCACATACAGTAAATTTTAAATAGCGGTATGCATCTTTACATGACATGCCTCTTCAATTATACAAGACTTCAAACAAAGTCAAACATTTGGACATTGTACAGCTGCAACTGAATGGAATACAGATTTTGCTCTTGAAATAAAAATGAGCTGACAAGCTTTCATAATAATGCTCCTCTTAACTCCACGTGATGAAGAACGGATTTATTAGGGACATTCATGTTCGTTTCCCACCTTCAACAAGATTTTTCACTCGAGCATGAAAAACGTTTTCATGAACAGAAACAGCAGTCATACCACATTCAAAGCATCCAATTCGATTCCTCTTGTTGATTTTAAATTGCAATTTGCGGGGAATATCAGTTGTGTATCGTGTGACTACTACACTCCCACATGTGATTAAAAAAAAATCTAACTCAGTATGGTTGCGAAACAAAAAAGGACAGTTTTAAAACTTCTAATAATTTGGTCTCCGCCTGACAGATTCTAATAGGTTAGAGAAGTAAATGTGGTTTCCTCCGAGCGGGTAGAGAACTACCACGCTGACTTTACACCCCCCCCTCACCCAAGTCTGAAGTAGCTCAAAGAGGCATACAGCCCTTCTCCTTAAATGGTCAAAGCTCCCAGGAGTCAAAGAGAGGCTGTTGCTGAAAAAAGACAGGGAACCGAGGGGATGGGAGAAGGAAGCGGAGACCAAGAGGCAGGAGACGTTTTCTGAGAAAAGGCAGAGCGTGGTGATGGTTGGTGCAAAGTCGGCCTGAGTCGGGAGGTCTGGGAACTGGAGCTGGACGCAGGTAACGCTCCCATCTGGCTGGACAGGTTCAGATGAAGGGCTTCTGTTGTAGGGGGAATGGGGGGGGGGGGGGGGGGGGGGGGTCTCTCTGTTGGTGGTTTATTTGAGATGTGTGCAGGATGAGAGGCAGGGTAACCTCCGCTGTGTCTTTTGGAAGGTCTTATTCTCCAGTCTGACTTCTAACTGGAACTTGGAATTGTTTTAATGCAAGTGTCGACTGTGTTTGACTGTGCTGATCTACTGATGCATCTGAAAGTCAGCAGATATATTGACTACATATCTTTGTTCACTGGCTCTCGCTCCTTTGGCTCGTTATGTCACATTGTGGTTCTCTAGCAGAGCACTTCCTCTGTGGGCCCCGCAGTACAACCAGAGAGGAAAAGTAAAG
>NW_017805824.1:2298531-2340044 GCF_001891065.2 Hippocampus comes
GGGGGTCTGTCTTATGTAACATCAGGATGAGGGGAACAAAGGTGACAATTCCCGCGTCTCTGTTCTTTGCTTGCTAAAAGCACTTTGGGTGATCTTATTGCACAAGAAAACAAGACTGCATTTGGACTGTGTATGCAGAGAAATGTTTGTACTGTCCCCTTGTCCCACAGGAAATAATCAAAGCGCTCATTTATCTCTGTCTCACGGTCATGTCTGCAGTGTGAAGCCTCCCTCATTCAGCGGTGGCTAAAATATGAAGTGTTTTATGTTTATGTCATGTTTTTATCTGCTTGGGAGGACAACTGCTGTCCAAATACACAACAAACACAAAAACTGACTTGCTGATGTCAAATGATTTGGAAGCTAAGTAAGACATTCTTTGTAGAACTAGCCTAAGGAAATGAAATTAAAATACCATTGCTGATTTATCATAGCCTTGTCCTTCTTGTGTTCCACTATGTCTTTCTATCCTATCCTCCTATCGCTCCTAAAAACTGATGAGAAGAAATTAAAAATGGTTCAACAATGGAAAATGGCCAAATGTTTTAAATAAATCCAAGTCAGGAGTTGTGGGATTTTTGCTGAAAGCAGGTTTAATCATCATTAAAATTTGGATCGTTCGAAATGATCCAAAACATTTAAGACCCCTCCATGCTGCCCAGCTACGGAAACATAAAATGGGTTATTTACTGATAAGCTTACCAGGCTAATTGCTTAGTTAGTTACCCGTATTAACTGAACAGCACATTTCTCCACCGTTTATTTCTTTTTTCTTCCCGGTGCTCCGGACACTTTCAGTCATTTTGGCATGTTTGCAAAGTTAGCTGGAAGAAGGGAGGGTGTGTGTGGGCTTTTTATTACCATTTGTAGTAATCTGAATTGGGTATCGATTTACATTTGAATCTATGCTAGCTTTTCCTTTTTCAAATGTAAAAGTAAGGTTTAGTCAAATGTTTCAGGCAGTTTTTTCCCCTTGATTTTTGTGGCTCCTTCTTGTGGCCACAGTGCCTTTAGCATTTGCCTTTGAGGTGTTTTCCAATGAACAAGTGGGCTCTGGTTTTGACCAGTCGGGATTTTGCATCTTGGACAAGTGGTGCAGTGCCTCAGCAGATCCAGAAGATGATGCTGTGGGGGGAAATTGGCTTCAGAAAGAGTGATGACATTGCAAAATAATTTTTGACAGGACTTGGTGTTACTGCGTTCCTGCCACTTCGCCGTGTCCCTTTTTCTGCTGTGTTGTGGAGGGGAGAAGAATAAATGTTAGCTACTTGTATAGTTTTAGATGATGTGAAGAAGAATATTGTTTTTGTCTGTGAATTAGTGTCCAGGTTTGTCAGGAAGGGTAGCGTCTTTTCCTGTATGTTGTCTGGATTTTAGGTGACAGGATAAAGTCTTGGATTAGTATTCTTGGTTCAGACACATTCTCATTTTGGTTTCCCACAAAAAAATGTGCAATGTTACACGACATGAGTTTTAAAAAAGATTCTGTAAGAAGTTCAAACGTGTTTTTTTTTTTTAACCAGTGTTGCTGTTTGTTTTTTGTTGTTTTTTTTTTCCTTCAGAAACTGTCACTGTTGCTCACTGCAAGGCCAACTTGTTTCCTCACCAGTGACTCACTTGGCTTTTTGTCCCAGCATGTTCCTGAAACATTTCATCCTGTTTGTGATGACAGGGAGCAGCAAGACAGCTCGCGCAGTGAAGCTGACTGAACATTTGTCAAATGTGTCTGAAAGAACCATGATTTTAATGTACTTGCCATCGACGCGCGTATTATGAGGCAAAGGCAAACGGAACCTAATGCAAATATTCCTGTACCAACTGATGTGGAGTACAGTGGCCTGGCACTGTGTAGGGATTTGCATATATTTGCTTCAAAGAGGGAAGCGAGTTCAAAAGAAGGTTTAAATTATCATTATTATCAAAACGTGGAACGTGTCAGATCACCTCCACCTGTATTATTATACTACATTTTGTGATTAAGTAACAATATGCAATGTATTTACCGAAACAACTGTTTAGAATTCCAAATGTTCAATGGACGCCTGTCTTGTTGTGTTGGTGCTAATGTGACTGTTGTGAGCAGTGGGAGACAAACAATTGTCATTAAAATTTATCATAAAATGTTTATTTCAAGACATTTTGTAAAATGTGTAGTTTGTGCCCATTTTCATTGGATTGACTTTTTTTTTATCTTAACCCTTTCAGGGACGGCAGTTACTGCAGTGGACAGCTTAGCATGTTATCAGGTTACAGGGTGCATGAAAGGGTTAAGGCCATGATTGCAGATTATGACCACTCCATATCTAGTTACCACAGTGGATTAAATATAGGCTAGCCCGGGAGCAAAATAAACCAATAACCCCTTACAGTACTTTACAATAGTGATGCTGATATTTTGAATGAATACGGCATCACAGGACGTCCTTTTACTCGTTATGCTCTTGCCTATGGCAATGAATGTTTTTCCCCGAGCAACCACTAAATTAATTGTTCTACTATACATACTATATTTTATGTATTACATTATATATTATGTATTCCATGATATAAAATCATTACTTCTTTCTAAATCGTTCCTGATTTTACCCCCTCAAAAAATGATAACACAGCTGCCGTTATGTAATTTCCCCCCTCTGTTACTGAATGTGTGATTCCCACACAGGATGTACGTATTAAATTGTGTATGTAAAAGCCCCTGTGTTTATTTTACAATGTCCCTCTGAAACTCATTGCCACAGTCAGCCTGTGGGAGTCACTCATATAAACCCAGATCCTTCTATTATTATTCTTTTTATTTTTCGAGAAGGAGGCAGCTCCACTGACGCTTGATGAATTCAATGTTTACAAGGGTACACTGTATTCATTTTGATTTAGCCTTAAGTCTGTTCACAGGCAAGTCTTTTGTATCTAATCAATTTAGTAACTGTTGCATGAAGTCCATTTCAGGATTTCTTTTTAAAGAAGTGCTCTTGTATCATGTTGAGCTGTGATTTCGCACACTGACGCGTCGCTGTGACACTCACAGTTCTCCTGCACATAATGCAGACGCTGCACAACCTGTAACCTGACAACATAATAAGCTGTCCACTGTAGTAACCACTGTCCCTGAAGGGGTTAAACTATTGATTATGGCGTAATTATTGTATCATTGGCAAAGTATTGCCAGAATATCAAAAAGCGAATTAATACGGTGAGCTGTCCTCAAATGCTTGTCACAATCTTTCAAAACGATAAAAATGATGACAACCATATGAATGGCTAGTCATGTGATATGATGGGGCTCTTATTAGGGATCCCACTTGAAGCCTCTTAGGCCTGTTGCCCTGTAGCATTCAATATGCTGTATTGTATAGTGCAATTTTTCTGGATTTATTTTTAATTGAACCCTGCAAAAGCATGGCCCGCCTGTCAAGGAATGGGTGGCTTGACATGAAGAGAGAAAGGAAATGGAGGATTTTGGAGACATAGACTCCCCTCGCTTTGCTTTCCAGCCACAACCAAATAAAATAAGAATGGGAGACCTTTTCAACTTTTTTTTCAGGTCGCGGAAGAGGCGAAGGACTCTCTGCAGGCATCTACCCAGCATAACACGAAGGAGTCCAGCAAACAGTCCACTGCTGAGGGCATCTTTTTTTTCCCCCTCACCCGCTCCCGGCCCTGTCTGCTCCCTGCCATGCCCACACTGCCTGAGGAAGAAGAGGACTCCCCCGAGGATCTGGACAGTTCTTCAAGCTCGCCCAGTACGGTGAGTATACAACACAGTGCCTTTCTATCAAGATGCACGTATTAGGCCATGTGAGTCATTAAAAGCTCCTCCAGAGTAATCAAATTGGCCATGGTGAGGAATCGCTCTCAGTGTTCCCACTCCAGGCTTCTTCCTCCAAAGAAAGTATGCTTTTGGGACTTTTTAAGCATTGACGAATCCCTTGTTGAGAAAATCCTAGTGTCCTCCTTGTTATAAGTGATGGAGGTGGTCATGCGTATACCTGTGTTTGTTTTGTTTCTTGCCAACAAAACTGAAAAATATTAAATCTTCACATATTCCAACAGGACAGGAAGATGTCATTGTTTACATTTTAAATGCAAAACCCGTTATTCGCTTCTTGAGATGTTAGTCAATTGTCAGTTTTTTTAGATACAGTACACACCATTTTCTTCCCTGCGATTTTTGCTTTGACTTGATTTTTGCTGTTATTTTGTGAAAGATGGCATGGATTAATGGCATTTCCATGCATTTCGATGGGGTAAGATGATTTGAGTGTGGACACGGAATGAAACAAACTTGCATCACAAGACACAACCGTCTTAAATTTGAATTACAAATCATAAAAATAGAAAGAATAACGATTATACTGCCTTCTAGGTTAACTACATTGTACAAATTGTTTTAACACAAACTATCTATAGACACAATTACCGAAAATTACTCCACAATCTAATCAGCAGGGCTTTTCTCATGAGTAAATGCATCTACTGTATCTACTCATCTGCACGTGACTTTTCTGCAATCCGTCACTATCATTTTTTTCATTCAAATCCAAACTGTAGGAATGAATTGCTCCTTGCATCTATAATGCCGGCATCCATGAAACAGAATATTTATGACCCTGACAAAAACGAACAAACCTGCAACACATCAGGTCTCACGTTGCAAAGATTTTGGACACCCAGCATTAATTTTCTCATCCACACAATTCTTTTCACAGATTTATTCATGCAAAATGCCAAAATGTATAAATGTCACTATTATTTTACCTTTCACTGACCTTTAGCAAAATTCTCCACATTCCCAAAGTATTGTTTTGTTTTTTTTGTCATTGCGATGGTAATGTTTCTCCATAGCCCCTTAATTAACGTCATAGTCATTTGAGTGATTGCAAATTCTGTATGTGTTTTTCATACACCCTGGATGACTTCCTCACAATGAGCTTTTTTTTTCTCAAATGTTGTCTATGTGGTGTTTTTTTGCACAGTGTGCACCTGCTGATAGCGGAGCTGTTGTCATGACTGGCCCCACTATCGTCTACCCACAGCAGGCCTCCATTGTCCAGCAAAATGGACGTCCTCTCGAGCAGGCCAAGTGAGCACAGTCAAAATCTGGTTCCATTGTATTACTCTGTCCAGTCACTTAAAGTGCAAATGTGAGTGTGAAAGTTTGACTGCCTCTGCAAGTGACCTGTGATTGACTTAATAATTTGTGTGCTATGTCATAGGCCACACAGCCCAAGAGCTCGTCTGGCCAGAAACTCCTCAGCAGGATCCATCACCACAGTTGGTAGATAAAATGCGCACACACACATATCAACACCTGCTCTTTTGAAGCAAAATACTGGTGGTTAGATAGATAGAGCGGTGTGATCATTTTAATGGGTATAGTTGTTCCCATTAAAATAAGTCCATAGATATTGGACAGTGACGGCTTTTTATAATTTTACTTTTATATCTTACCACAAGGGATCTGAAATACGGTCATTCTACAGAACATCTCAATTTTCAGTGGTTCAGAAGTGACATAAACTGGAAACATAAGCACAAATATGAATGCTTTGGATTAAAAAAAAAAGTTTGCATACTTCTGTACTTAACTGAATGTATGGATTTGTTAGACAGCGCAGGTCATGTGATCGACCTGGTCAAGGACAAACTGCCGGAGATGCAGCTCTCAGAAGAGGATCGCCAGAGGAATCTGGAGCTGCTGGAACAAGCCAAAAAGGTCAGCGACCGCTTCCTGATGCGACGGGGCCGCCGTTCTACCAGCAGCCTTTCTGACTCAACCACAGGTGACACAATCCATTGGTGATGGACTCTGTGTTCAATTCTATTCCATCCAATGTGTTCATTGTAAAATTTTATGTGCTGTCAGGTCCATGGGGCCTTGAACTCGTATTTTGTGAGGAGCGTTATGTAGAAATTATTGAAATTACTATTATGAAATTCTCTGAAACCAGGGATTTTCCAATACTTATATTTAAATTTCAAGATGCAGTTAATAGTGCAATTAATACATGAAATCCTTAAGACAAAATTACAATATAATTGAGTGACATTTCTGTTATTCGTTTTTTACTTTTTTTCTTCATTCAGTTGTGGGAGTGCCAGAGGTGCCTTGCACTCCACAGTCGATCAGTCAGGTAAATAGTCATTTTTCCTCTCTTTCCCTCGCTCCAATTCACCCCAAAGCTGTCTTTCGATTTTATCTGTGTTTCGAAGGTAGGCCAACACATACTGTACTGTATACCTTGCTGCTTGTAAAGTCATTGTCTATGTTGCCCTCTCCTGTAGCATCTGGACGTTGCCTCAGTGAGGGGACAAAAGGATGTAGAGGTCAGGTTTCCTTTTATTTACTTTATCGCTCAAACCAAACACAGGGGTGCCTTGAGATACACGCGACTCAGTTTACAGGTTTTTGAAGATGCCAGCCATCGTTCAGCAGACTTGAGAGCAAAAATTTTAGATACAAGCGCTATATGGTGGCAATGAATTAAATTCAACACACGTCACAACTCAACACACTTTGCCAGATAGTGAACAATTTTTCAAAAGAAAGGCTTCAAGTAGTTTCATGTCTCTCCCAATTGATGTTTCCTGTCAAACTACACTAAAATAAAGATAATTACACTTTGTACATTTTGTATAGTTTTCCATGGACTCTGTTTGCCTTTTTTTGTTAAATAGTTTTTGGGAAATTATGTCTCCTCCCCTTTAGTGCTTCTCCTGCTTTATTTGGGTCCCCAATTGCTTGCCCTCCACCACAACCAAACATGTTCTTATATGACATTATAACACAAATGCTGCAGCAACACAGCCACGCAGACAATGGAACAATGCACAGAGGCATCTATTTGTAAATAAATGACAAACTGGCTATTTATTTACATTCTGTTTAGTTACATTATTACTGTATGTTTTCTACAATACAAAAATACACTAGAAAAAAAATAGGGGGGGAGGGTGAAACAGCAAGGCAGCATGATATTACACTTCAGAAATGAAGTCATGTAGAAGAGGGTTGAAACTATGTTTTGTGCAGTTCTCTCAGTTAAGCATTTACGCACACCAATGGTCCTTGAATTCATGAAAATGTCATTGGCCTCCCCAGAGCGGCCGACTTGCAGTGGATTGGAAGCCCACAGAGAAGAGGAAAGTGTCTTCTGGGACCCTAACGCCCCGCTTTACCATTCCGAAGGAGAACTGTGAATCCAAAAGTCCCCCGGGATCCAATAAAAGTGAGGATGGAGGACGAAATTCCAACCAAGCCCCGGCTACAGGAGTCGCCAAGCCCGTCCCTCGACCGCCAACGCAACAGGCGCCGTGTACAGCAGAAATAAAGACCATTGGTGCCTTTCCACCGTTAATGAGGGCTGTTTCCTGGGATGCCATCGGGGGCATTAACTCCAGAAATGGAGCAGAAGACACAAGCTCAGACAAAGCTCGGGATAGCATTTTTAAACCGCCGGGGCTCAAAGAGCTCCCTGCACCCAAACTGTCCAAATTCAGAGAGGTAAAACATTGCTCTTGGGACTTCATGTACTGCAATTTTTTTCCCCACATTTACCAGTAAATGCATTAAGTTTGCATGTCTGTGTGACACATGCACAGGAGCACAAGCTGATGCGTAACCAAACCATTGTCGGCTCCAAGTTACCAGACTTGAGTGAAGCTGCTGAACAGGAAAAAGGTAAAAAGTACTTTCATAACAGAATTTTTCTGAGGGTGTGCACTTCCTCAATATCTGGGAAAATCTGATGATGCTGATGATGATGATAATAGTGTTTTTCCTTTGTTGGTCAGATGTTCTTTTCAGGTTTCCTAAGCAGATAATGTGATTGTTTAGACGCACAGAGTACCTGTGGCAGAAGAAAATGATCGTGGTCATGCACAAATGGGAGGGAATTTCTGATCATCAGAGTAAAATCTAAACAAAATTACCCACTAGGGCTGATGGTTGCAGTCCAATCGATTTCTGTGGGTAAAACAGTACAGTTTTGCTCTCAAGCTGTGAAGTCATGAGTGTCAAGGGTACAAATCTCTTGAGTTTTTGAATTGAGAGGAGGAGTTTCATTTAGTCAGGCTATCTTGAACAGTAAAAACCTCCGGGTATTTGCCACCATCGTGTGATCTGGAGTTAATGACAAATTTCCTGCAGATTGTCCCTATTTGTGGCAGGACTTTTTCCATCTACCTAAATTGCGAAAACGGTGAGGTTCACTGTTGTCATAGCACGCAGTTGTGAACTAGTTACACATTTGCTTAACTTTTAACATGTGAGGACAAATATTGTGTTAGTACATGGAACTTAAGATGGTTCTCAAAGATATACCGTAAATCTAATCCAATTTACCGTATTTTCTGCCCTCTAAGGTACACCTAAAAGCATTCACTTTTTTCCCCAAAAAAATTTGGTGTGCCTTATAACCTGATGCACCTTAAATATGGATCAATATTGTGATTTCTTGGATGTAGTCTTTTAAATGTTTTGTTACTGCTGCAGCAGTTGTGAAGGCTCTATAGAAATAAGGCTCGTATTGTATTGTATTTCCTTTAGCATAGTTCTATCTAGTGGATGCATAACACAAACGCAGCCACTACTGTAGCTTCTATTCTATGCGTATTATAATGTGGTGCACCTTATCTATGAAAACTGTTTTAAAATAGGCCATTCATTGAAGGTGCGTTTTATACTCCGAAGCGCCTTATAGTGCGGAAAATACAGTATCCATAAAGTCATTTGAGCACTTGCCGCTAAAAATGTTACTCTGCTTCTTTTTATCAGTGTGCTAAATTATCGTACATGTGAAATCAAACTGTGTATGAGAACAAGTATGGACCTTAAGCTGTATTTCAAGGATATCAAATACATTTTTGTACGCAGGACCTGCTTCCTCTCCAAACTCATCACCGAGGAGCGAGGAGACCAAATCGGACGCTATGCCAAACATCTCCGACATCATGCTGAGAAAACTCAAACTTCATCGCGGCCTTCCCGGCTGGTGCGTGTCTCAAAGCAACAGCTGCTCAATTGGATGTTTTTAATGTGCCTTTACCTGCATCTGTACTCCTTACCAAACCACCTGTTGTCTTTGATTTCATTCCAGTCCACCCCCACTCACCGAAAAAGAAGTTGAGGTTAGTAATCTTTCCATGTTTGCAACATAATTCACCTGAAAAAAGCGATGCAGAATTTTAAAAATGTTTTTACAGAGAGTCAGCCACAAATTTACAATTTCCATCATGAATAAGTCATGCTAGCCATCTAACAAGACATGAGACCATCCGCATTTGACAGCTGAGACTTTGCAGTTTTTGAAAGCTTTTCATTTCCTGCCTTGCCTCGCCAAATGACACCGAAGCAGAGTTGCAAAATTGCAAAAAAACGTTTTTCTGTCCCAGACTGCATTTCGGTGTCAGTTTGAGAAGCTTTATGTTTGAGAACTTCTTGTCTGTCATACTGTCATTCAACACGGAGTACAATTTGTGCTATATACAGCAAGTTTCTCCAAGCACGATCTGATATTGAAAAACCACTTCGCGCACTGGAACTCAGCATCAACAAATGCTCTATTCAGCGGGTGCATCGGAAAGTCTTAAAGTTTTACCCTTACCGATTTCAGGTTGCTCAGCATCCTAATCCTCTGCTTGAAGCGTTTGAACTGAGATAGCGTGTGTGTTTGAGCGATTTTAACACCTCTCAACCTAGCACTGAACTGCAATTGAGGAGTGCGCGGTGACAATTTTGAAACCCTGCTCCAAAGTCAGTTAATGAACGACGAGCAAGGGAATTTTTCCCAAACCCTAATAATGTTTGAATAAAAACTGCAAAGCCTTGGTTGTCAAATGCTGATCGCCTCACATCTCTCAGAATGAGTGATGAAATAAAAAAAAAAAAGAAAATGTGACACGACTGTTGGGTGACCCTGTACAAATGGAAAGCTTTGAAATTTTATTTCACAGTAATTGCCCTTCAACAATAGTTTTGCCTGTAAATGTTTCAAGAGTCCATTATTACTACTTTGACGTTCTCAAACAGTCGTGTAAGCACAAGTCTACATTCGGTCATAAAATGCAGATTTTTTTTTTTTTTTTTGCCAGATGCATCCCACGACTGACGAAAACCCGTTTTGTTACCATAGTAGTGAATTCCAGTTACAAACACAGCTGCTCGGATGTTGCGGCGTCACATTTTGTCAACAGGAAAGTGATTTTGTGGTCACGATCGGCCAAAAGCGACTCGGGGTGATTTCCTGTGGAGAAGATGCAAAATATGAGTGACGTTGTCTGGTTCGGGCAGTGGCCCGTCTGGTCGGTCCCACTGGGCTGTTTGTGCATCAGAACAGTCGAAGGTCATATGTTTCCTCCCAACCATGTCTATAGTGTGTTGGAAAATGTGCAGCTTGGCTTTGATGTCTTCACAGCACAAGGTGAAAAGTCAGAATCACAGCGGGTCCCCCGGGTTGCTTGCCTGCCACGCGATAACGTGAACATTTAATGCACACAGTCAACAATAACACGCAATATGGCTTTTACCGTGGGACACTTCCTTTGCTCTCCGCCTACTCAGTGTTTTATGGGGAATATGTGCTAGATAAATTTCTGTGCCTTCCTCCCGCCAGAATGCATTCGTCCAGCTGTCTTTGGCCTTTCGTAATGACAACTACACCCTTGAGACGCGCCTCAAACAGGCAGAGAGGGAGAGGAACCTGACAGAGGAAGATACACAGAAAGAACTCGAAGAATTCAAGGTTGCGCTGAAGGTTAGTCCTTGAAAAAAGAAATGCGTCAAAATAGTGTTTCCCACTTATGTTTTCACCATTAATATTTATACTGTCAAGTTAGTAATCCTGATATATAAGGTTAGGTAACTGGTTGAGTGAGTATAAACACTTAGTACAGCTCTTAAGTTTATTTTTCAGAGGTCTGTAATTCATTTGAGTGTTAATTTTTTCTGATGCCTTTTTACTTTAGTTCCCTATATTTAAAATCACATACCTACTTTTCCCTCTTTTGTGATGAGTTACTGGAAGTGTCGTGTATAATTGACTAAAGTACAAGAGTTGAATCAGTACTTCTGCTTCAACTATTTTTTACACATGCATTTATAATTTTATTTACCTACAGTGTGCGAGTACTTTTACTGTACACTGTTTTGCTGAAATGTTTTTTTTTTTTTTTTTGTTTTTTTTTTTTTTTTTGTTTTTTTTTTTTTTTTTGTTTTTTTTTTTTTTTTTGTTTTTTTTTTTTTTTTTGTTTTTTTTTTTTTTTTTGTTTTTTTTTTTTTTTTTGTTTTTTTTTTTTTTTTTGTTTTTTTTTTTTTTTTTGTTTTTTTTTTTTTTTTTGTTTTTTTTTTTTTTTTTGTTTTTTTTTTTTTTTTTGTTTTTTTTTTTTTTTTTGTTTTTTTTTTTTTTTTTGTTTTTTTTTTTTTTTTTGTTTTTTTTTTTTTTTTTGTTTTTTTTTTTTTTTTTCAACTTTCAGATGACTTCCCCACAGTGGCAGAATCTGGAGCAACGTGAGGCCTACCAGCGGCTCATTGATACGCTGGCAGTGCTGCACCGGTTGGCTACGCGCCTCTCAAGCAGATCCGAGATAGTCGGAGCGGTTCGACAAGTACTGTCACATTAACCTTTGTCTACTGCACACTCACTCCTCTCAACATTAGGTACACCTAATATGAAAGCTGACTCCAAAATTCTTCCTCAGTTTGTTTGACACACAGCAGAGTGCTGCATGACAGCAAACTGCATTCACGATAACAAAGCATTGTTAAATTAATACTCGGCATTATTAGCTTTGTAAAGGCAGACAAGTATTTCCATGCACAATATTCATACATCAACACGTGTCTTCACAAGTTAGTTTTTTGCCAAAATATATGCAACTATATAGCCGCTGTCATATCGACAGGAGCTCGATCTGAGGTGGGTAAAAATTGACCTTTGCCCCTAAAATGTTTTCCAATTTTCCACAGGAGAAACGCATGAGCAAGGCTACTGAGGTCATGATGCAATATGTTGAAAACCTCAAGAGGACTTATGAGAAAGACCACGCTGAGCTGACGGAGTTTAAAAAGCTTGCCAACCAAAATTCCAATCGCTGCTATGGAGGCTCCGTCGAAGCTGGAGGTCAGACAGAGGAATCCATAGCAAGTTAAATTTGTCCACTTTAGAGTCTATCGCATTTTATTCAATGGAAATTCCAAAATGCAATATATAGCGCTTCCAAATATAACACTGAATGTTTTGTCATCTAGATGATGGAGTTTCTCGGGCTTCAAGATCCATGTCGCTCACTCTCGGAAAGGTGGGCAACAATCTCAGTACAAAATTCTCATCCTTTTTTTTGTACTCAACATGAACAAGCTGATATCCTCTCTCACGAAGGCATTGCCCAGACGTAGAGTGAGTGTTGCTGTGGTGCCCAAGTTTAACCTCCTGAACATCCCGGGTCAGACGCCGCCCACCGCCACCGCCCAAAATGTGCCAACAGCTTCCACGCCTGGTGCAGCTCTTCCTGCCTTGGTGAGTCTTTCCTTTCCTGCGCTCAACCAAGTGGGACTCATCATACTATTTGCTTTGCCAGCGAGGACATAGCAAAAGACTTTCCTTTTTGTGGTTGTTAATTTGTTGGAAAAATGATGATCAGTTCAAGTTACAGGTGGAATATGGTTTCTTTCAAATATTTTGAGTGTGTGATAGTAAGATCATGAAACAACTGGCGCTAAAAAAAAAAATACTACCACAAGCCTCAGACATGACAGGGCAAAGAACATTTAAATTGTGGTCACAAAACAGGTATAACATTGCACAAAATAAAACTTAAGACGTGATGTCTCTTACCTACCTGTTTCTGTTCCCAGAAAATGTGTGCTCGATTTGCTTATGCAACTGTGGTTTAACGATACTACAGCTAATTCATGGCCACAAGTTAATAATTTGGTATATACTGTACCACAGTTTATAAATAAAAATACCCCTGTCATGAGTGGTGCTCTGGACAGTTCAACACCAAAGAAACAAAATTACCACTTGTGTCAGAAAACGATTGATCACAGTTCTATACATGTAAATTAAAAATCTGGAAAATGTAAGGCACAATACTTTGATCTCTCAAGTCCATTTAAAAAAACATCATTAGCCTAATAAGATTATTGCGCAATATTTGCAGAGCAATAGGTAAAGAAGAAAAATATTTTTCGCAAGCATGGTGGTGTTTTATTATTGACGTGATGGTAAGTTAAGAAAGACTTGGGCAATTATACTATTAGGCTAACAATATGTCACTCAAGGTCTTTATATTATCCCATGGTAACTTCGGGAAGAGCTCACGATGCCCAACCTGACTGAGAAAGGACTGGGAAATTCACCACAGTTAGACAAAATCAGACAGACACACACTTGGCGGCATGAATCCAAAACAACACACACAATCATTTTTGTGTGTTTTATGACCCCTTCTGAGTCCTCCCACTGGAAAACCACTGGCTTAAACATTTCTGTTTATTTTGACGGATGAACATCTGCATTGGCCATCGAGAAATTTGAAATTGTGTCAAATTGAGATTACAGGATGTTTTAATAATTTCATGACTACTCCCATCCTGGCAGAGTGAAGCGAGTGATGTGAAAGGAAACTCCTCACCAGAGTCGACACAACAGGCGACAACAGAATGGTAAGTTTTTTTGTTACACTTTTACACACACACACACACACACACACCAGTTGATTCCTGAGGTCACTGATCATTCTTTCAAACAATGGCTCAAAAATGCCTGAAAAAGCATTTTATGTGGCACTGGGAACTTTTATCTTGTTTGTGTGACCTAGAGGATGTGTTAGAGTGCGGCAAAGCTTGAGAAATGTGGAAATGGAAGAATATCATCAAATGTCACTGAAGTTGCTCTCCAGGCTCATAATCTAACCACAAGCTTTTGGCCAAGTGCAGACTCAGTGCTAGAGTCGTATCCTGGTTACGGAGAGAGCCCAGTGTTGTGCCAAAGACAGAGAAGAGGAATAACAAACAACTTGCTTCCAGCATTTTTTCGCTCTATGGGCCTAATTTACTCGTAATTTACCCTGCGCAATGTGATTAGTCGAATGGAAACTGATCTGGCGTCAAATGAGTCATCTAAAGGCAGGTGCATGGACAGCACTTTTTTTTTTGAAATCTCAGAAAACAAAATATTGCAACATATTGCCTACTCGACAGAGTTTTGGAGTTTCCGAATGTTCTAATCTCAGGGATGGCTTGGAGTCAGTCACAAGATGGAGTCATGCCATATCACCTAAGACAAAATTCCTCTTAACTTTCCCTTGCATCTGGGTAATTTCTGTACACTGTGACAATTGGTACTGGCATCTCACCGAGCCATTTGCAGCAATTGTTTGACATGGCCTTTAATCCATCTGCACCTAACTATCCAGCTCAGTGATTCTCAACCTTTATTGAGCCAAGGTACACATTTTGAACAAAAATGTCACGTATGTGGATACACGTCAATTATATAATATCTGCCATTTAATAAAAGATTAATTTGTTCCGCCTCTGTAAAATGCTGGCAGAGATAGATAAACGAAAATACATTAGATGTTATAAATAAAAAAAATTTCGGTCAGTCAAATGACATTTGAGAATTTCCCATGACATACAAGCGCTATTACACTAATGTGCCCCAACAGTGGCACACTGGTTGAGAATCACTGACCCTTAATTTTTGCTACTTGCGGGCTGGCCCTGTCCTTATACCCCAAATTGTGGCGGTCCACTGTACACAAATGTATTTTGTAGCAATATTTATATTTTGTCTTCATTTGCATATGTTGGTAGGATAGTACAGTATTTGGGGTAATTCACAAGTACAATACAATACATCTTTATTTCGATAGCGTTTTCACATCAGCTACAGGTGTAACAAAGCCCTTTTCAGAACATCCACAAAAAAGCAATGGGAACGAATATTCCTACTGCACATACGCCTTGCTGTTACTTTAATATTATGCAGCTTGGATTAAGTTACGAACTCCCTTTTTTAACAGGTATTTAGTTAACTGTACATGCTTTTTAAAAGTAACCATCCCAATCCTCTATAGTTGTAAGAAAGAAAAGCAGAATGCAAGTGTGCAGTCAGTGAATGAGGCACTCCATCATGACCAACAGCCTCTCGAAATATCTACATTCTCTCCTTTATTGTCACCAGTTAACTGTCTATACGGGAATCGGCTTCATCCTTGACAATTGCACAATGTTTTTGTGGTTCATCAAAATACAGTCCAGTATTATTGTATGTGGAGCCTCACAATCAGATAAGGGGCACGGATAGATGTGCAGTGCGCAACCGATTGGTGTGCGGTGAAAAGTTGTGGACTCTCTAGTATGTGACGGGCCTTAGTACATCTCATGCAAAGCATCCACTGAATAGTGAACGCAGTATTTAGTGCACGCTTTTTGGGATCTTAGTAAATCAGGCCTTTTGTGTTTTGTCTGTTTTTTCTTTGGGAGTGCCAGTGTTGCAGTTAATCAGGTTTATGTTGTGATTGACGCACTTTCAAAATGATTGCCGCGATGTAGCCGAGGCCTAACTGTGCTTTCCTATGCAAAACAATGCAGTGGAAAGAGCGCGTCGGAGCAGGAAGGAGAGCCGGCCAAGCCCGCTGTCAACTTGGAGGAGATCAGAGCGGAAATCAGGGCAGAGCTCAAGGCAAAGATTGAGGAAGTGGCGTACAATAAAGGGTGAGGCCTCCTCTCTATGCACATGCAACTTCTGTGATAAATAAACACACCAGAGCCATTATGGCTGGTCATCCCAAACCAACACAACAATTAAGATTAAATTTACGTGGTAAGATATCATCCTTTTTTTTTTTTTTTTTTTAATGATACCGTGTAACCTGTGAGGACAAACGGTTCATTCCAGAATGTTAATGAGACTTTTTTTTCCTCCATAGGAAATAATAGATATACTTTCCAAGGTCCGTCAGTGGCCACTATAAAACCTGTCTTAACTGTCCATTTTTTTTTCCTGTAACATTGTACTTCTGTGGGGGTGTTTGAACTTGCTGATTAATGGGATTATATAATATGTTCACTGCAGCTACCAAGAAGGGCTAAAGCAAAATAAAGCAATCCAGGAGGAAAAGCATGAAGAGGAGAATGAAGCTGCAGAAAAGTTGCTGGACTCAAAGATAAGGGATGAAGAAAGTGGAAAGAAAATCAAAGCAAGCCGGTATGGCACACAGCACAACACAGTACCTTTAAAGATGGCATATACAGTACACAAAATCACCCATGTGTAAATGAGAACCGATTTCATTTCTGACACAATATCATGGCTCACTTTAATTGCTTGTAAATATCCATAAATATCACATTATGCTGCTCCAGAAATTTAGTATTTTGGTATGTTTGCAATTAATATTTTGTTTGTAGTATTTTTGCAATTTTAAACATTAGCCTAAATTCCATGTGCAATTACTGAGTAAATTCTGTGCTGACTGTTGTTCTCATTCTTTGTTCACACTATTTACAATTGTGTACTTGTTACTCTAAGTAAAGATTTGTCTTGATTGAACTGAAGGGAATTAAAAGATGAGGTCCATTCATTTTGATGTCACCTGATGTCCAGGACTGTTGGGAAACCTTGCACTAAAACACGGGAGTTCCTGACATGATCTGCAAATAACAAAAGAAAATGATGTCGACTTTCGGCCATTTAATAGAGAAAAGTGAAAATGAATCCCTCAACTGTTGGGCAATCTATCCCAAACACACCAAGGGCCAGAAGGGAAAAATGCAATTTTACAGGGAGTCAGTTTCCAGAAATGTGACAGCAAAAGTACAACAACAACAAAAAAAACACAACAGGACTGTCAGGAAACTTTTCACAAACGCACAAACATTTTGCAAGGGTGCCTATTTCCTGCGATTTGACAGGGAATTTGCTGATACTAAAAAAACAAGCCTCCAAGACAACATCAAGATGATGGTACCCAGGGATATCCTGCTTAGTGCCTCATGCAACAGTAGCACAGCTAGAAGAAGGAGCCAGATGGACTGTCATGAGAAGACAAGCTGATGCATGGGGTGTACCACTACCAAATTGAAGAAGTGCAAGCTTTGTAAAACAACCTCAGAGCTTGTGC
The DNA here is from genome assembly GCF_001891065.2 of Hippocampus comes. Classification (NCBI taxonomy): domain Eukaryota; kingdom Metazoa; phylum Chordata; class Actinopteri; order Syngnathiformes; family Syngnathidae; genus Hippocampus; species Hippocampus comes. The sequence continues at coordinate 2,315,662 of NW_017805824.1, forward strand.
AGTACATCACACCAGGGACTAGATGGCAGATACCTCCGATGGTGGTTGAGAACAGCCAAGCCAAGATCCCGTGGGACTTGAACTCATACTTTTGTCTGTTTTGTTATATCTGTGCCTGTCGCAAAATCACACATTTGTAACTTAGTAAAAAAAAAACATTTTTGGGGTATTTTTTTCTTCTCCACAGGAGGATGGAGGAGATCCTACTTCTTCTGAGTCGCATTCGCCCCAAGATTTCTTGGAGCAAACGGCTTCTCTGGATGGCGCTGATGGTTTTTCTGGTGATGTGTCTCGTTATCAGCATTTTCACATTCTTCTCTGGGTACAACAAGCGCGATGACACATAAGAGCATAAGCACTTTAATAAGAACCAAAGAATTGCTTCACAGACACTCACGTCTCAGTCAATTTACTCCATAGTGGAATATAGCTGAATGCAGTTAACAAAGAGTTTTCAGCAGCCTTATGTATAAAGTTTGTTACAGTTACTACTTGTTCACTTCTACTGAGGGACCAATTACAATTGTGGTACATGTTAAGATGATAAAAATGGCACTTTGGATATCAAGTGCTGGCGTAAAATGTATCTTACACATTAATCTGCAACCATGTAAAAGTATAACGTATTTCTCAGGTCCAATAGATTTTTTTTTCTTTTGAATGACCTTGAGTACCAGCTGATACATAGAAGATATGGAATATGTATGTTATGGTTATTTATATAAAGTGTATTTAAATATGTTCAATTCTGAAACATTGTGAAAAATAAAATCAAGTTACTGCTGTTCTATTTGGCAAGATATTTGCACATTTGGATTATTTTGTAGGTTTTTAAAAATCGGGATCTGTCTGGTTTCTTGCTCAAATCTGTACTAAAATTGAGCCACTAAGAATGAGAGTGGGCCAACTCCATTTTTGTCATTTAGCAATAAAACTGATTTCTATTTTGACAGTTTATCAATCGAACTTCACTTTTGTTGCACAATGAATCAGGGAAGGCAATGAATGAAATAATGTAATACCCTATACAGATTTTAAAAAAATGAAACTAAACCTTGATTTAGATCAGTATTCAATCTGAAAGTGATGCCTTTTCTGTATTCTGTTCTGTACTTCAATTAAAAATTGCAAACATGGACTTAGCCCAGTCTACAACGTAGTTCGCAGTGGCTCAATTACAAATTGTCTTCACATTTAATAATGTTCGGATATTGCAAGCATTTTTTTGCCAACCGCCTTTTGTTAAACAAACCATTTGTATTGATCTTGATAGTTGTGCATTTGTTATTATATGACGAGGCCATTTTGCATATACTGTATATTCACAGTCAGAATGGCTTTCAGAGAAAAAACAAATACAACGTGAAAATGAGTTTGACACCCCATAAGTGGTCAAATTCGGAGTTCAACCCCAACTTTGTGCGGGTCATTCCTTCAACGTATGTGACATTACAAAAGACTTCTATCGAGCACATTCTAACATAAACCCACTTATGACTACAAAGCACTTAATTCCAGCTGTAGCTATAAAATGCTACAACGTGACAGCGTCCCTCTGTGTCTGTCAATTGTGTACAAAGCACAAGTAGTTTTGCTTTATTTTAGTTTTCTTAATGATGGTTATTATTATACGTATATGACATTCAGGAATGTTAAAATGTTACTTAAAATATTACCCGTATAGTGGTGCCTTGAGATACAAGTATTTGAATTCATTCTGTGACCACCCTTATAACTCAAAACACTTGCGTCTCGAATAATCTTTCCCCATTGAAATGAATGGAAATTACATTTTCATCTTCCCTAAAAGAACACAACAAAACAGTTTTTGATGATCAGATATTAAGAGCTGATATGGGCCAGTTAAAGCTGTCAGTCAATCGGTCGGGCCCTTGTAATATTGTTTTTCGCAGAGGATAAAGAATACATGCCTATTCGCTTTGTAAAATTGTATGTCGACGTGTGTTGCTGTACAGCTTGTGTTCCAGTACCTGTTGCTTCAAGGGTTATTATAACACCTCTACTATTAATGCTATTCGTTAGGATGTCTGTCATATTTAGCATTGCTTGTTAGCATCAAGCTAAGCTGATTTTCCTGAGGCAAAGCTATGTGGTTTTAAATACGGAGTTGTGGTCACTTGTATTTCAAGGCACTACTGCACTGAATGAAGGTTTTATGACAGTGATAGATCTAAGCCTTAACAAATGATGTTACTTTCCATTATTTTTAATGGTCAAAATGCTTCGAAATTAGGACAATTTAAAAGTCAGTCAGGAAGGGCTTGTTTTAGACTTTGCAGGTTCCATTGTGGTTTGCAGAGTGCAATACGTTTTGCAATCAATTAGTCATTTGTGCCATTTTGGATTGTGTCCTGAAAATGTTGCACACTGTTTATTTTTGACTGTCTTTACACGTGTGCCTATTTGTGGTGTCAACTCCTTGCAGGGATTTGCTCTGCCACTTCACCTTGAAATAAAGGTTTGTCAAATCGATCAATTACACCGTCCGTTTTATTGAGAAATGTGATTATGATGTGAATAGAATGCTTGCAGCTCACACACACATGGTGTATTGTTAGTGGAATAAGCAGGCAAGCAGCTGGGGCTGCAGGATGTTATTGTGCTTAGCCATGAAATCGTGCTCCAGATAACATTCTGTAAAATGGCAGGGTCAGTTGATGAATTCATGCTACAAACAATACAAAAATCAGGACTGTCAGCGAAAGTAAGACGAGACAGGAGGGGCAAAGTGGAGGGCATATGAGGACATGTATACTGTAAATCTTGATTTAAAAATCCTGGAATAAACATATTTGGGTGAAAATCGCATAAACTTGTCATCGGAGGTCCAAGCTAAGAGCTTGTTAAGTTTAACCTCAAGAGTATATTTTATTTTACTTCAAAGATTTCCCCTCCCTCTGAAATTGTATTATCACTTTGCAGCGAGACGAAGCAAGATACTGTATCTGTGGATGCAGCGGGGTGCCAATTGCATGACAGGCAGATGAGACCTGCCAGGAAAAAAAATCACAGTAATGTCATGGTTTGCTAACAATGCTTCTTCAAGCTTTGTGAGCACATTTCTTTCTAGAAAATGTCTGTGCAGGTATCAATTAGGTGTGCACCGATCGATCTTCCGGGATTGGTATCGGCGCAGATTTTTTTTCATTGTGGAGATCGGTGATCCGCCGATCCCTTGAAATAAGACCGATCTTGTCCACCGTTCTCAACTCCCTCCCCAGTGTTATGAAGAAGTCGACCACTGTCCTCTTCTGCTTTGAGATGACGAAAAGGCTTCTCATTTTTACTCAGACAACTACTTCATGTACAGATAGTATTTATTTAATATTTAAATAAAAAATAAAAGACAGTTTTATGCTTCCTTATATTTAGTCCCGATCTTGGAACTACTGTTACTTTTAACTTAGCTTCCATGGTGTTTGACGACAAATAAAGTGGGGGGAAAAAAAACTCACTGGGTGACCTGAGTAGAAAATGTTGCTGGTGAAGGATCGACCACAAGAGTTCTGTGCCTGCGTCATTTCCCGTGTTGCCGTGACATGCGGGGAGGTGTTTTTGTGGAAGCAGGATCATGGGAGGATCCTGAGATCACGGGCATGTTCATGGACTTTGGAAAGCTCCCACGGGAGGAAATCATTTGGACCATACGCATAATGTCAAGTGTCAGTCACACTGAATGTGTTATTGTGGGACAGTCTGTGAAACCTCATGTATTTTTCATGAGTACTGTTGCACGTGCCCTAGATTTGTGTTTTTAACTGCTTTACTGGAATGTTACAGCAGTCAGGATTGAAGCAACCAGTCCCGTATTGTTCACTGCCTGGGAGCAGTGTCGTTCGCAGAAAACTATTTTGTCTGCCTCTCTGCATAGCTTCTGTTTGCGATGTTAATTTCCTTTGTTATTTGGTTTCGGGCGAGTTTGTACAGTGCCCGATCTTCACTTCTGAAGGCAGCCTCTTTCGCTTTTCGAAGTTGCCTGAGTTTGGCAGTGAACCATGGCTTGTTATTGTTGAAGGAGCGGAAAGACTTTGTTGGTACACACATGTTCTCACAGAAACTGATGTATGATGTTACAGTGTCTTGTGTATTCGTCCAGGCTGCCAGTTTGAAGTTTCAAAGACGCCCCAGTCAGTGCAGTCCGATCATTCTTGCAATGCCAGCTTTGCTTCATCGATCCACCTCTCTGTCACAGTCTTGACAACCGGTTATACACATTTGAGAGTATTTAGGGATGAAGTGTATTAAACAGTGGTCAGAAAAGCCCAGTGGTGCATGGGCAGCAGATCGGTTTGAATCTTTAAACGTGGTATAGCAATCACCGTGTTGCTTATGTATGGCAAGTTCATGGTTAAGTTGTGCTCGATTAACCCTTTCAGGGACAGTGGTTACTACAGTGGACAGCTTATCAGGTTATCAGGTTACAGGGTGCATTAAAAGGGTTCAAATCACCCAAAACGGTAAGGGGTGACTCTGGATGCTTTAGCTCGAGTTTGTTTACTTGGTCAGCCAGCGTTTGTAGCACTGTGTTCACATTAGCTTGCGTTGGGATGTAAACACCCGTGAGTATGAAGGAGGAGAACTCACGTGGTGAGCAGAATGGCTTCCAGTTGAGAAACAGCGACTCCAAGTCCAGGCTGCAGCGTGCGTTGAGCTTCTTTTGCCTGCTGTTGAATTTCAGTGTCCTTTCAATATGTTTTATCTGCTGGTCTCGTGGGCCTTACGCTCAATCCTTTGACCTGACTTCCCACTTCCCCTTCCTTTCCGTTCTGGCAATGGGCAAAGAGTCCACACAGCCCAATGAGAGCAAATCTCCTCTATTTAACCCTGACGATTTGGCTGGGACTCACACAGAGTGCTCAACACTGTACACGCATTCATTCGTCTCAACCGCCAGAAGCCATGAAGAGCGTTTTGCTTTCTGTCGCTGTAGCGCTGTCGATCACGACGGCCTTCTCTCAGGAGACAGTCACAATCAACCTGAGAGGTAAAGCTTTTCCTATTTCATACGGTCTTTGCGCTTCCAAAAGTGACATTGCGTATGCTGTTGACAGTTTTTCCGGCAAAGAGCATTGCCGGAGTGATCCAACTCAGCTTTCTGAATGACCAAAACCAGCCCGAGTACGGCTTCAATGTCACCGAAGCGCGAGACATTTGCACTAATCTTGGACTCAACCTCGCCTCCAAAGACCAAGTCACCGAAGCCCTCAATAGGGGTTTCGAAACATGCAGGTCAGACCAAAACACACACATAGTGAAATTTAACCAAGAAAAATGCATATTCTTTCAGGATTCTTTTTTTTACTTCAGGTTTGGCTGGATTGATGAGCATTATGCAGTCGTCCCCCGCATCAAGGCGCTTGCGATCTGCGGGCAAAACCAGACCGGCTTGGTCTCGTGGCGAGCTGCACTGGACAAAAAGTTTGATGTCTTTTGCTTTAACCAATCAGGTAGGATTTATTTGTTATTTAAGAGTGCACAGAGCATCGTTTAACATCATAAAAATAAGAATCCAGCATCATGAAGGGCTTTAATATGGATTATTTTAATTTTACAATTACCTGCGGGTCAAGATCAGGGGATGTGGTTAATATTTGTCAGTTGCGGGCATGAGAAGCTCTTTGAAACTTTTTGTGCTTAAGGGGTATATAAATAAATGTGACTTGACTTAAAATATTCACATGCTTTCCCATTTGATGTTTATTATTGTGGTTGTTTGACACAAAAATGTCAGTTTTTTTTTTTTGGTAATGTTAACTGCTCCCATGCAGTTGTATTTTCTATGTTCAACAAAAAAAAAAGGCTTAAAGAGATGCCACATGTAACTGGTTGACAACTAAAATTCATATTAAAGTAAAAGTAAAGTAAAATAATACTTCCAAGTCAACAGACTTGGAAGTATTATTTTATTATCAGCCAGTTCTATTCCAGGGTATGCTTTTTTTTTTCTTTTCAGATTATTTTGCAATTTTTTTCTATGCGTATAATACAATAAATATAGTTGTGCAGACAAGAATAGACAAAAAAAAAATATTGGTGAAACTGCCCTGCTTTAAATGACGTTATTAAGACTTTAGTAACCAAAACATTCAAATCAGTTCTCTGTATGAGGCAGCACAACAATGCAAATTGCAACCACAAGAATAAACATGTTGTTAAACAGTTGCAGCAAAATGGAACATCGCTTTCTTTTTCAGGGCAGAGTTGTCGAAACACACGTGCTATTTTTTTTCATTTCATTTTTTCAAACACCCAAAATTGAACCAAATACTGAATACATTTCTTAACAATGTAATTTCAGAAGTAGAATTGTATGAGCAGCTCAACTGAGGATGGACGCAATCGGATCGCTGCCCAAGCATCGTAGTTTTATTGAACTTTTAAGTTCAATGCATTCAACTTTCAAGGAATGTTTGTTTTTGAATAATTGTTTAGCTGCAGTTTTATTTCACTTTTATGTGCAACGCAATTTAATTTTATTTCCTATACTCAGTGCCAATGTTCATACGGTGATCTAAAATAATAAATTTACATTTTCGGCAATACGATTCCTGTCTCGCTTTTTAGGTGGTTTAGGCAGTACATTTTGGGCAAATTTTGACTGACTTAGATCATTTTAGGAAGTTGTCCCTATATAAATTTGAACCTTAATATCACGTGCAATACTGATTTGTTTTGCTAATTCAAAACTAAAATCATATGTATTACCGCATCTCTATCATTTGACAACCATAACAAAAGTCTGAACATTACTATCGTGATATGTACTTTATGTAATACATCTCTCCTTGTATTTTTGCCATATACAGATTACACAGCTCAACCCGAGGAAGAAATGACGACCATGATTTCCAAGTTCGCTGATGCCCCAGGTCCTACCGCCTCTCTCTTTATTTTCAATCTTTCTTTGACCTCCGACCTCACATTGCTGGACAGTCTAGATGGGGCACAGCTCGCCCGTTTAGCCGGCGGTGAACAGAGCTCTGGGAAAGGTTTGTCACTTGTGTCCATTACACAAAACTCATGATTGTTAAGTCCCGCATGGGACCAATGTACCTGTCATGTGTCATTGTTCCAGGAAAAGTGGTGCTCATCACCTCCGCATGTGCTGTTCTCCTCGTTGCCATAGCCGTCCTTGCATACATGAAAGTGTAAGTTGCCTTATCATCGGGCAATCATTTTTCAGCTTAGTCTCTAGAAGTACTAAATAGCGGAAGTCCACAAGTAATTGACTCAACCAACTAAAAGAGTTTGTGATTGTCCATAGAAGCCACAAAATGGTGATCACTACTTTAATCTAAACCAGGGGTGTCAAACTCATTTCACATTGTGGGCCACATACGGACTCGGTAGATGTCAAGTGGGCCGGACCATTAACATTATACCATACTCTGCTAGAAATAACCAAAATATCATGACTTTCCTTTGTTTTGGTATAAAGAAGCATTGGCGCATTGATACCGTCTGATGTGTTGCGTCTGTCTCAGAGTCAGACTGAGACTGCTGTTTTCTTCTTTGATCAAAACAATGTTGTCTTCTACTCTGATGAAAACAGTATCCCCCTAGTGGATAATCCATGAAGTGCAGCTTATGAAAAATATTCATTCCATGTCTTTAATGTATTTTTTCACTTTTAAATTATCCTGCGGGCCTGATCGAACCTCCTTGGGGGCCGTTTTCGGCCCGCGGGCCGTATGTTTGAAACCCCTGATCTAACCGAAGGTCTTCAATCCACTTCAGTAGACTACGTTTAACTGCATTGTCTTTGTCAAATCAAGAGATACATAACTTAAATTGAGTGACATCTTGTGAAGCCTGCCGATGCCAGACACTGATACTTCAGTAAAAAAATTCAGACATCAAGTCAGTAGTTGGCATTAAAGCGCAGCAGTTTGACACAAAAAGAAAGAAGGAAAGAAAGAAAGCTTTGTTCAAAATTAGCTGTCATTGTTTTAAAATTTCTGTACCAAAAGCATGAGGAATATCTCAGCATCGGTGAGTACTTGGGCATTTTGGTACCACATGTAGAGCTTTGCCGCCATCTTGGTGTTTCATTAAATACACTACATGTTGAATAGTGTTGCATCTGTAGGCTTATAAACCTGTTTCAGTTTTCAGTTACTATAATACAATGACTGTATTTGCTATTGGTATCAGGCATTCAATGTGACGGTGTATTTCTGAACAGGAAAAGGCGCTTCCAGAGAGCTGACGTGACTCAGGAGCGTGGAGACATCGTCATTGCAAGTTAAAATGATCACTTACAAGATATAACCTCTCTGATTTCATCTTTAATGTGTTAGAGTGACACACATCTGATTTTGCACCGTGCATATTGTTTTATGTCTATTGTTAAAGGCAGCAGCTTTTTGGAAGGATGTACAGTAAATAGGTAGCCTCTCCATAACAATCACAATACTTGTTTGCATCAGTTTGATATTGCAAGTAAATATGAGTAAATGAGACTTTAAAGACATCGTTTGTGTGTAATCACATTGGTACAAACTAAAATTCTTGGCAAAAGCTTCCGCAACAGCTTTCTTGTGTTTTGTGTAAACGGCTCTCACACATACCCCCATCACACAAAACAGTCTGTAGTGCAAATGTTTATACAGTGTGGCTTTATGTGAAGATGGAGTGTTTGCCCTTGCTATCGTGGTTCTTTACGCCTATGATGAAATTAATCATACAAGACATTTTCCCTCTTGTCTGCTTGGTGAATAGTTCCTATTCAAGGTTGCATTCTGTTACAGCACATTTGGTTTCTCTCCTACACACTCTCAAAGTCAAGAACAATAATGTACTGTTAATCCTAAGGGTCCAATATGAGACGCTGTTGTAAATTTAATACTACATACCTAAATTACCCAAATACCGAAATGCTCTCATACACACTATGGAAATGCTCCCAAATGTACAGTTCTGAATTTTACAGATTGATCACTGGGCATAAGCGAACCAGGCAGTCGCCAAGGGCGCTATCTGCTGGAAGGAGGCGCCAAAAGGCTTTGAAACAAAAACTGATCGTCATACTTTCCAACTTCCCGATTCAGACTCCCGAATTTCAAGCCTATCTCCTGCAGGTCCCAATCAGCAATTCCTCCCGCTGATCTCACCATTTTACAGTGAAGTCAACAGTTGACATCGTGGAGGAATGTCAACTGTCCCCCTCTTTCCTGGGAGAAGTGGGTGAAGGGGTTTGCTTGCTCGGACTCACTGTTAGCCAAGCATCCAGCGACAACTCATTTCTCTAATGATTCCTCTGGCAAGTTTCCCCCCCACTTGTTTTTTTTACATGACGCCCCAACTTCAAAAATGACATCCTCCTGGTCAATGACACTGGAGACCATGTGTGTCTGGTTTTGTTACATTTAACTGCAGTGTTTGATCCGGTGGATCACAGTATTCTGTTTGCAAGCACTAGGTAGGCATTAGTGGTAGTGCCCTTGAATGGTTTAGATCCTATTTGGCGAACAGATCTTTTTGTCTGTGATTGGCTGGCAACCAGTTCAGGGTGTCCCCCACCTACTGCCCGAAGACTGCTGGCATAGGCGCCAGTACCCCCCACGACCCTTGTGAGGATAAAGCGGATCGGAAAATGGATGGATGGATCTTTTTGTGTTAAATTTGGTTGTTCTGAGTCCCACACTGCCTCACTGTCATATGGTGTTCCGCAGGGTTCAATTGTGGGGCTTCTGCTTTCTTCATCATATCTGCTCCCTTTGGGTTCCATCTTAAGGAAACATGGTATTTTTTTCCACTGCTATGTGGTCAGATGTATGTACAGATACTTTGAAAAAGTAATTAATGCCTTCATCACATCTCGGCTGGATTACTGTAATGCAATTTAGTTTGCCAGCCAATCCTCCATCAAGCGTCTCCAGTTGGTGCAAAATGCTACTCCTCACCTCTTGACTGGTACACGAAAGAGGGAGCACATAATTCCTACTCTGGTTCCCTTCACTGGCGTCCTGTACATTTTAAGAGTTCTTTATAAGATTCTATTTGTTTTCAAATCTTTAAATCGCCCCGCCCCACCTTACATCTTTCCTGAGCTCCTCCACCCCTAATCTACTGCCCGGTACCTCAGGTCTGGGGACCAGACGCTATTAGCGGTACTGAGGACTAGGCGAAGGCTCAGAGGAGATTGAGACTTTTCTGTTCTCGGTCCCTGTCTTTGTAATGACCTACACCTAGATGTGAGACAAGCCGCCAAATTTGTAATGTGTGTGAAAGAATTTTATAGGTGTGTGAGAGCATTTCAGTGTGTGTGTGTGTGTGTGTGTGTGTGTGTGTGTGTGTGTGTGCGTGTGTGTGTGTGTGTGTGTGTGTGTGTGTGTGTGTGTGTGTGTGTGTGCGTGCGTGTGTGTATGAGTATTTAGTAATCCCAAATAATGTCCCTTATTCACGCAAGAGAATTTATGGCTTCTGACTTGACAGCGTCCACAAGGAAACTGAGTTCATTGCACAGAGTTTCATGTCGGTAGGCCATGCGGATCTGAGCCACGTTGGTGCGGCGAATGTCATTTCCTTCGGGTCCATCTTTCAAGTAATCCACCCCCAAAAAGTGTTTCTTGTCCTGGAAATTAAAATACCAAATGATCACTCCTCTGGCACCCGAGTCAACAGCTTATGGTCTACTGCAAAGTCATAGAAAATCGGTAGGTATTTTAAAGTAAAATAGAATGCAATCAGCCTTTATTACTACCGTAATGGGGAAATTCTGGTTTTACGGTCGTGGCAGAGAAGAATGCTAATATTTTGACTCTCTGGGCTCTAAGCTGGTCTTTTGTGTTCACCTTGCTTCTTTTTTCATCTAACCGCAAAATTAAATGTAAAGTATGGCAATATTTACAATCGTATGCAATGGGAATGAGTGGAATGAGCAGCAATGCATGTACAGTCCTTATGCACAAATAATACATTTGCAAATACATGTATGAATGCCTAATAAGTTATTTGCCGTATACTGTTCATACAAAAGTGAATGTGAACAACAAGAACAGCCAGCATCATTACAGCTAACAAAACAAGGTAAAACTCTGATTTAATTTCCCTATTATCACAACAGCCAACTTTCATTTTGTAAATTTTTTCCAATTTATTCCCATAAATTACTGTTAATAATCGTTTCCAAGTTAGAAAATTCCCATAATTTTGCAACCCTGCGTGGCATAGGTGTCAAAGTCAAGGCCTGAGGGCCAGATCGACTCCATGTTTTTATCTAAAATACCCAATTACTAATTGTCTTTACTTTTAAAAACACTGAGCTATTGAAGGCATATTTTGTTACAAAAATGAGTTTGACCCACCTGCTACCGAATACAACCTGAAACTGTACCTGGTCAGAGAGTCCACATTGCAGCACGCTGTTTCTAGCTATTTCACACACATCACACGTGCTGAGCTTCCACAGCTGAGCTGCTATTGCGTATTCCTCCATCAGTGGCTCCTGTCAACACAGGAAGCTCAGTCTTAGTAGTTGTAGATTCTTGTGAAATAATGACATTATACAGTTCTAATAGTTGTCATCGAGCGCCCCACTAGCAGTACAAATAGCGCAAATATGTCAGCCAATCAACAAATGTCAATCTTCCGTAGTTTTATTCCAGTGACTTGAGTCACTGTGAAGTGAAATGCAGGCCTGAACCCATACAAACAATTACTGCGGTGTTACCTTAGTGTAGTGGAACTGCATTGGGTCGTCTGTAGACAAGGACACGCAGAGACCTTTGTGCAGGAACTCTCGCAGAGGGTTTTTCGAGTATTCCAAGAACAGGCTGTTGTTACTCAATGGAGACATCGCAATGGGCACTTGGGCCAAGTAGTACAGATACTGAAGCACGGGGCTCTAGAAGTGGGCCATAAAAACAAATGCGCTGTTTTATGTATTATAAAATGGGGCAAGTTAATTTGTGTTGATAGCTGTTGCGCAAATTCCAAATCTAGATTGTTAAAGTTGTTTATTTTAGTCAGTTTGCTATGCTGCAGTGGTGACCGGTCAATGGAGGGCGCTAGGGCACTCTGCCACCACTGGCGGTGGTCACCATCTTTGCTTTTTATGAAAACGAAGAGAAAGATACAAATTTTGACAGTGAAATAATATTTTGAATTGTGTTTATCTATTTTATGAGTTGCATGATGAAAACTAGATAATCACTATAATGACTAAAGTTGTTTTGCTGTTGTTTGAAATCATGACGCGCTTCAGGTCTTGGGTGCGCATATCTTCACCCACTGACACCCATTAAATGGTGGACATGCGTAGTACTTCCTCTTCAATGCAATGGATAAGGCCAAGGTGGGGTACTGAATTCCAGCGCAACGAGGTGACTTCCTGGCTCGTTTTCTGTGCACACAGTGCTTTGGCATTGACATGTCCATTGTTCAGGAAATACTGTTTATGTATTTCAAGTTTGACATTTCATTCCACCGCTGCGATTTAGAGGGCATGCTAAGATTGGTCACTAGTTTACTCTTCTGCGGACTTGGTGTAGTCGTGCTTACTCAATCATATTAGTCATTCAGACTACTTACTTAGTTAATTACTTACAAGACAAGACACTGAAGATAAGACTGAAATGTTGGTAGGGGGGTTTCTCTGTCTGACGGTTGCTTAGTGTGAAGCAGACATGTTTTATTAAGTTGTTGCTTGCACTATGCCACACCATGTAGGCCCTGCTATCCAGCTGCCTCAGGAGGGTCGTTGGAAACTGACTTGTTATCACTTGTGTTAAGTTGAGTGGTCAGTGCCAAAGCCAACAAACCCCTGAAGCAGTTGACGACTTTGCTAGTTTGGAAAACTCCTTAAACTGCCGCTATGATGTTAATAACATTCAGCTGATTTTAGTCCGTGCGGGTCGTTGATTAACAGAATACATCAGGTCAGTGTAAAGTACCTTCTTCAAGTTGAGCCCATGTGAGATGTTGTCTGCTGTGAGGAAGGCAGAGACCAGATGAGTGACAGAGCCTGCTTCTCCACAGTGCGGACGAAACTGGAAGGTGCTCAGACCACGTTCCCTGCAGACCCCACAAGGTGAAAACTACATGCTCTCAACAACACAGATTATCCGACAAGATCCTGGAGGAATAAGCTCTTACTTTCTGAGATTGTTGAGGACCATGATGTTTGCATACATGTGAAAGACGTAGTAGCTGTATGGAGGGTTGTCATCTCCGGTCCACTGTTCTGGCTTTGGGCTCCTGAATGAGAACATGTGATCGCTGTGTTTGGACTCATCATCTACACTGTCAAACCCCGATACCTGTGGAGGGAAAACAAATGCGTCACAGGTGCAAATGATTATTTCCTTGTGGTGAGTGACAAGGGCTGCCTGAATACTGACTACAAAAGATCATGTTTTTTTATGTGTGTGACATGAGTGTGACTCCTTCAATATTTTTGGAAAACAAGAAAAAAACTCAATTTTTAGAACACACGTTGGTATTTTTTATTGGGTCTTTTTCCTTTTGCATACTTGTTCACCCATCGTGGATATCAATCCATCCATATTCCAATCCGCTTTATCCTCACGCGGGTCGCGGGGGATGCTGGAGCCTATCCCAGCTGTCTTCGGGCAGTAGGCGGGGGAAACCCTGAACGGGTTGCCAGCCAATCGCAGGGCACACAGAGACAAACAACCATCCGTGCTCACACTCACACCTAGGGACAATTTGGAGTGTTCAATCAGCCTGCCATGCATGTTTTTGGCATGTGGGAGGAAACCGGAGGACCCGGAGAAAACCCACGCAGGCCCGGGGAGAACATGCAAACTCCACACATGGAGGCCACAGCCGGAATCAAACCCTGAACCTCTGCACTGTGAGGTTGACGCGCTAACCACTGGATCAGCGGGCCACCCTACAATATCAATTTTTTTTAAATCAATGTGTTTCTTAAAATGTTGTTTTTTTCTTATTTTCCCTAAATATTGAAAAATTACTCGACGATATATCAAAATGGTACATTTGTAAAGGATTTAAATTTCATGGTAAATTCTCAAATTTGGAATTGGTACAGCCGGCAGTTTTCCAATGTTCCAAGTTGTTAAACTTAATCTTGTAAACTCATTTTATCAAATATGCTGTCAGATCAATATATAGTACATCAACATTTATTTTACAATCAATGTTATCGTGCACTGATTTGGTGGAATGGCCTTGATCTAGTACTGCAGATTCTGAAAGCCTTGGGCAGATTACATTGAAATGCTTAGAAAGGAAGAGAAAAAAGTATTGGGAATAAATTAGTACAATGCAATGGATCAGATACTAGAATGTAGGTTGTAAATGTCAGTACTTCTAATAGTGTGTAAGCTGACAAAGAAGGCATCGAAACAGGGGGTCTAAAATGTATTATAATTGCTGATCATTGTGGAATTTGGATGAAATAACGTAATTCTATTAAGAAACACATTTTTTTCTATGACAGCAAATGTTAAAATGACCAACAGCATACTGTACTACTTACATATTTGAGGAAAACATGAAGTTCTTTATGACTCTGTGGGTGGATGGTTGCCTCAAAGAGGGGAAGGAATATATTCTGCAGCATCTTGGCAAAATTAGGCACCAGCTTCTTTGACTTAAAAATGTCACTAAACACATACAAAATACTTTCTCATCAAGGAAATCTTGAAAATCTTTGGAACTGGTCCGATAAATAAAGAGGACTCACTATATTCTCGGCACTTGAATCATCCACCTCATGTTGGGAGAGTACACTTTGTGGTGAATGAACCACTTGGCCAGGTTATGCCACTCCTCTGGAGCGCGGCCGTAGATGGATAAGCGTGGCTCTGCGTGCTGGTATTTACTTTCCTCCAAGTCATGGGACACTTCCTGTTCATGGGAGAGATGGAATGTGACCAAAACAACGTGCTCTGCTCTGTATATTTAACCCTTTCAGGGACAGCTGTTACTACAGTGGACAGTTTATCATGTTATCAGGTTACAGTATATCATTATTGGTGCAAGGAATGGTTAATACAGTGGTGCCTTCACAGACAAGTCTAAATTGCTCCTTCACCACATTGTGTTTCTTCATAAGAAAGAAGGCACTCTATAATATTGTACTTCATCAAAAGATCCAGTAACCGTAAAACTTTCAGGTGGGCACAAAACTGCCAACTATGACTCTATTTACCTTGATTATGCGAGCAAAATACTCGCCATTGAGATGGTTGTCCGTTTTGAGAAAAATTTCTCGGAGTTCACTGGCTCCAACGGGATTATACTTGGAATTGAATTTATCAAAGCGATGGAATGTATGCCTTCCCTGTAGAGATTAATGAGCAGTCACAACTTTTTTAATATAGATATATTGGCAAATAGTGATGTTCTCTTCCTTACAGCATGCACATCCAGGGAGTCCACAGTAAGGTCATAGGGGTCCATGTTGAGCCTGTGGAACACCTGCTCAAGAGTCATCTCCTGCCCAGCGTTTTCCATGACCACCCGGTCGGAATCGGTGTTGTATGTTTTCTGAATGAACGTCAGCAGGTGCTTCTGAGACATGCATGCAGCTGCATGAATGTGTGTATCCACCTGTATGAAAAACAGTGTTATTTTTTTATTTTTTATTTTTTTTCAAAAGAGGGCACGATTGATGGTCCCATTGCCCATGTGTTCGGAAGCATATCGACCTTTCTCACGTTGTAGAAATCTCGGTGTGGAACACTTTTTAGTTCCTTGAGCTCAGCCATCTCATTGAGCATTTCATGGAGGTGGAATTTGGAACTCAAGAAATTGAGTCGCCTGTGACAGTAGGTTTTCCTAAAAAAAATCAGAAATCGGCAGGTTCAGGAATTTGGGGGTTTTGAAGTTGCAAAGTGTCAAAAATGGAGAGAATAATCAAAATCAAAGAAATGCTTTTGTTGGTATGCTCAACAAGGTCAAATGTGTCACATGGTGGATCGGCGGCATTTTGGGAATGGTTGCGAATCGCAGGTACGGACAACTAAAGTAGGGCTCAGTAGAATAGGAATTGTTTTTGTGAACCCGTTTCCCCTATAGTGATACTACAACATCAATCCAACTGGCATAGGTCATTAGCTGTCAGTTTGTTGTGCAACTTACGTGGGTCCATCTGCAATCATTGCCAGCACATGACCAAGGTCGATAGCAAAGGTCTCCAGATTTGGATAAGGAAGGTCATGCGGACGATTTTTTCTGAGATCCTCAGCGGTATCATACACGTGCACTATTCCATCCAACAGTCGTAGTTCATATGTCAGGTTCTCTGGGATGTTTTCCAGACTGTATGGATCCTCATCCTCTGTTGGACATGGGCACATATCTGAAGACCCAAGACAAAGTTAGTCTTCCACCAACCCAAGTCATCTTGTTTGCTCACGAATTTTAAAACCTGGCTGAACTTCCTCCTCTTCACTCCATCTGACGTTTTCAGCCCTGCGAAGGAACTGCGCTGCAGTTCTGCAGAATCTGTGGTAGGCCAGTTTGGAATATTTCTCCCGAATCAGCAGAGCCTTGAGAAGACTTTTGGCTGCCTGTTCATAGTCTTCCACTGTGATCTGAATCAAGTATGAAGATGAGCATTAGTAATGAGTTAGTAGTCATGTGAATTCAGACTTTTTTTTTTTTATAACTTGATCACACGATAAGAACAAAAGTATTCATACACCGTTCATATTGAAATAATCTGTGAAGATCTGTGTTGTGTTGCTTTAGGATTTAGAGTTTTGGTTTTTTTTGCCATGTTTCCCCGGTGCCCCTTTTTTCATGTCTTGTCTTGCTCATTAGGTTTTTGTTTCCACCAGTTCTCATGAGTTTGCTCTCATGTGTGAACGAATCCACTCTCTGGAGCTACTCGTGTCCTCATTGCCTCGTCAATTAAGGATTTTCTTCAGGGTTGGTAAAATGTTGGACAGGTAAAATGTTGAAATTGTTCAAAAACCTAAAATTTGCTACGCTGGCAGACATTCGCTGCTCAGTGAGATACAAGCTTTACTCACAGAAATCTCAAATTGCTTGACAAATTCAGTTGGTTGCTGTCCTGTGAAAAAACACTTCCGAAATGCGGACATCCCATTAACGTTTAAAAAAAATGGACATAGGTATTTTTAACAGCATGAGTTGACACATACTTGTGACATCCTCTGATCTAAACTTTTTTTAAAACGCACATTAGTTTGTTTTTTTTGTGGGAGAAAGGCTTTTAATGTGAAATATTGAACTGATATTGCATCTATAGTCATCACTGTATAGTGTGTGTGAGCCAATCCTGCTCTTCCTGCTGCACTCACTCCTGCACAGTAATCACCACTAATTGTGACCCTTTGGTAATCAGGACAGTATTCTGGCACAGATGAGCAGAGGGAGCTGGAGCTGGCTGACATGTATGGCGTAGCAGCCCCTGGCCATATCCAGTCTGGATTCCCTGAGTGCTGTATGGACATGGACTGGGAACGAATCATCTTCAAGCTTTTGCGCCTGTAAAATGAAAAAAACACAATTAAATCACTATAAAGGTCAGTCTGGTGTCTGAACTTCAAAATGGACATATGGCCACACAATTTAGAAATTTGTCAAAATCAAAAGTCTACCTTTTTGTAGGTTCGCAGTTTGGAATTGACTTTCTTTATGCAACCGATTCTCTATTTGTTGAAAAACTAGCCTGTTTGTTTCAACTGTTTGTGTGCCTGGGCCAAAGTACCGTACTGAAGAGTATTAGTTTGGAGTCTTGGTGCAAGTCAATTGATGAGCTTCATTGAAGCAAAAGTAGCGTAGTGAAGTTAAATTATGAATATCGTATATGTGGTCAATGTTGAGTCCAAGCCGCTTCTGTCCAAATTTGGTCAGTTTCATTGTTTTCCACAAATCTTTTCTATTGGTCAGGCCTACAAGTGAGGTATACCTTTTGGCGCTTTCCTCAGAATGCTGTTCCGCCAACTCCTTAAGCAGTTCATGCTCTTTGGCTTGCTGCAGGCCAATGGGGCAGTCCTCGGGCACCGTGAACATAGATAATGCATCCTTATTGTCCTCTTCTTTCAGGGCCGACGCGTACACCTTTTCCGCCAGGAGTTGGGTCTCCTCCTCAGCCTGACTGAGAGTTACCTTGGGGAATTGGCGAGGCATGTCTGCACGTTAGAAGAAGCCAGAGAAAAGTAAGTGGCAACGTATAAAATTGCGTGTGTACAATACAGTGGGCGAGTCCTCCCCCCCTTACTCAGACAGGAGTTTGACTAGGTTGTACTGTTTTGTAAACAAGAAAATCCTCACATGGGACACTTTGTGACATGATGAGGGCAGGCTGCTGCCATACAGCACCGCCTGGGGATAGTGAATTGTTCCTAATCTCCTGAAGACCTCACCATTTCTAATATGCATGTAGTACGCGCTCGTTCTAACCAGTAAGACAATTCAATGCAGTAGCACAGTGACAAGGACACATCTGGAGAACCACTGTTTGTTACGAGTAACATTTTTCCACTACTATATGACATTTCTGCACATTAGCAGGACAGCTTTTGCATACTAGTAGGACAGCTACATGTTATAAGTGAGTACGAGTGAAGCATTTGATGTTCGTGAAATTTTGGCTGGTAAATTAGTAGTATACAATTGTCAACTAGTGCGTAGTTTTGCCATGTAATTGTCCTACTAGCATATCACAGTTGTTCTTCTAGTGAAGACAAAGAGCATACAGCCCGAACGGACAACGTGAGTCCCCCTTCTAATGGGAGGGGCCATAGGGGCCGGGTGCAATGTGTGCTGGGCGGCAGCCTTGGCGCTCCGATTCTTGGCTACAGAAACCAGCTCTCGGGAAATGAATGTCACCTCTCTGGCAGAGAAGGAGTCTCAGCTGGTGTGAGGCGAAGAAGCTCCGACAAGACATAGTCGGGCTCACCTCGACAGCTTGGGCTCTGATAACAGTCCTCTTCAGAAGGTTTGGGCTCTCTTCCACTCTCAAGCGGCCCACAGAGAGACGCGCCCAGCAGGTGTGAGCATACTTATTACCCCTGTAGTGATTCCCCTATCCTGGAAAGGAGGAGCTGACACCCTCACCTACGGTCATGAGGTGTGAGGTCGTGACCGAAAGAACAAGATCCCACACACAAGTGGGGTTCAGGGTTTCTGGGCTCTCCATTAAAGTTAGGATGAGAAGCTCGGGCATTTCTGAGGGACTTAGAGTCGAGCTGCTGCTCCTCAGCATTTAGAGGAGCCGGCCGGGTGAGGTGGCATCTGGTTAAGCAATGTCAGACAGTAGTGGAAGGTGACGGAAAAAAAACACCAATAGACATAGTCATTCGATTAGTGGACCAGAGTTGTTCTAAGAGTGTGTTGAACTGTCTTACTAGTGAGGACAAAGCGCGTATGAGTACATGAACAATTCGGCGCACTAACAGGATATTGAATAAATGTTCAAACGGCTCGCCATAGATCAGAGACTGGCTGAGTTGAATGTTATTTAAGCCAGTGTTCCACTCTCTGAGAGTGCATCCGGGAAGAACACTGTCCAGACAAGTGTGTATTGCTGGAGCGCATTATCACGAAATGGGATAGGCTCATATTGTTGTATTGATCTGCAAATGGCGACCTTTTCAATTATTCAGTAACACGAATGAGAATATATATAACTTTCACAAGCAATCTCTTTTGCTGACTAACTTTTGGTCGTCACGTTGGTGATTACCAACTTGCACTAGAGGGATAGAATGTTAAAAAAAAACAACAACAACAAGAACCTAATATACAGTATTCCACAAACATGAGTACAACACCCTCACATTTTTCAACCTTCTGTCAAGCATGGTGGTCAAGCATTTGCTGTGTCACTGAAGTAGAGCATTATCAACTTGCAGCAGGGCAGTATCTCACACACACACACACACACACACACACACACACACACACACACACACACACACACACACACACACACACACACACCTGTTTAGACATTAATGTCCATGTGTTGAGTTACTTTTTAGGGGACAGTAACTGTTATACGAGCTATACATTCCCGCAGACAGGCTACAGTAACACTGAATAAAAAAATTTGAATTCTTCAAAATGCACTCATTTTAATACAGTACAGTATAATTAATATGGGTTTCTTTCATCGTAGAGTCAGTAGATTCAGGATTTCTGTTGATGACTGTCAAATCACAAGGAATGGTTCAAATACTTCCAGGAAACATGTTTTATTCATTGTTACTGTTGCCTGTCAGCGGCAAAACGGATATGATTTAATGGCACAATCTTTCGAGGAGCAAGCTAATGGTGCTCTCTCTGTTCCTCGTAGCAATTGTGGCAAAGACTGCTCTAGCGTTGGGTTTGTTTGTATGCACTGTAAATGTGAAATGCAGACAGGACCATAAATTTCTTCATTCATTATTTCCCACTGAAATGTGTTAATCCCATAGGAGTCAGTACATTACTGGGCCCAAAAGCTTCATCACCAGACAAGCACTAAGGAAGCTGTCGAGAGGAGTCGTTTCACTTTTTCCAGAGGCACCACTTGTTGCTTTGAAAAAGTAACGATTCCTCTTCTCATCTGTTCTTTCCCAGGAGACATCAAGATCATTGCAAAATACAATAAACTGCACTGAGTCGTGAAGATAGGACCGCCTGACTGTGATTAAAAAAATAGAATAATTTAATCAATACATACACTACTAGTATTTGTAATAGTTCTTGTTCACACAATTATTTCAGAAAGTGGTCGGTGCACAGAATAAAATCATCTGGATCCAGATACATTTGATATGCAGTCCACTTAAAATATATATTATGCCTGTCAAAGTTCAAGCATTAACTGTGGAGATTAATTTAAATTTTTTCAAGTTTTTTTTCACCCAACTCAGTTAACTTGGTTTTATTTACTTACTGTAACAGCATATAACCTCTGCTCAAATGTGCAGCCAAACTTTGAGGAATCACTGGCACGAACGTGGACAACCACAGACTTTTGGTAGTTTTTCTTTATTTTATTTGATTGACACTTGTTGGATAAATGTAAAGTGATATGCACACTTTGCAAAGTCAAATTGGTATACCATATTACTTCTATGTCTTTCGTCTATCATGTTCGAGCAAAATACACTGGAAGTTTCCTCTCAACTCAACACTGCTGGATGATGGTCCTCATGGGCAGAATTAAACATGGGAGCGAGAAGTTTTGAGAATTGATTAAGAAGAATTTAAGAAGGATGCCTGTAAAAATGAGACGGTTTTGATTGTTTTGTTCAACACTAGTTTTTTACAGGAGAAGAACTGTATTCAAGAATCAAAGTAAGATATTAGAACAGTGTTTGGATTTATGTATACTTTAATTGATGATTTTACATTCGGAAATTGGAGTACAGTACTTGAAGAAAACACATGAATGCCAGGGGAGAACATGTAAACTCCACACAGGACCCCCAGACCTCTGCACTGTGAGGTGGACGTTTTAACCAGTCCTCCGCCATAATAATTTTCTCTGGTATTCATTTTACAACCACTTTATTGCTGTGCTTGTATAGTTGTGAACTACGCAACATCGGTATGAGAGCCGTTTCTAATATTTTTGGTAATCGGGCTGTTACCTCTAGTGTGAAAATATTTTGAGAGCTGTATTCTAGCTTTGGGTCAGCAGGGGGCAGCTTAATATCATCGTGACTAGTCCGTTTTAGAATTGCTGTTAAATCTGATTGTAAACTACATTCGGCCATAACATGCATGGCCACTTTCAGTTTAATGAGAATCACTCCAAAATTCTCCCGTTACAGTCTCATTCTTATATTTGTTGTCCACATTTAGCGACATGGCAGTCAATTAGAAAACACGCTAATGATGGTGCAATGAGGGTCAAGTAGAAGCAAAATAATAATCCTTCCTTCCATTTTCTAACTGATTTATGACAAAAGGCAGGCTACATCCTGGACTAACCAGGTTGCCAGTCAGTCACAGGGTGCGAACTGTAGGCCTATGGACAGACAATCATGAAGACATTGCTCACACTCAGTGGCGACAACACAAATAATATATAAACTTATTGGTACTGTAGATGAATACCAGTCTGGCAGTGTGCATCAAAACTGAGCATTATTTTGTTTGTAAAGACAGAATTAGATTTCTGTTCTATACATCATTGGATTGTGCATGTAAGAAGAAAGCAAATAATGAATAAAAACTTACCGTATTTAAGCCTGACTGTTGTGTTGAACAACTTTAATGGTATTAATCGTATTCAAGATTATGCATTCAAACTAGCACCAAAGATGAGCCTTTGTAAAATTTACTGTGTTGTATCTGTTTTAAATATCATTAGATTATGAGTGAAATTTATTACAAGTCAAGGTCTACATCCTTGGTTAGTGTGAGAATGTTGACTAAATTGAATCACTCCAGAGATGCCAACAACATACTGCAGTGATCTTTCAGTTGGAATGTGGATTGTGCATGCATTATCACAAAGCTTTTTTTGCTAAACAAGACCCGTCAGCACGATTACAGGCAGGATTTTTCAAATGAGTTCACTCACCGCTTCAGATTTTGAAGTGTTAATAAATAGCGGACATGTCTCCTTTTGAGAATCAACAACTCACGCCTCATTCAAGTATTTGATACCTCATCCACCACCCTGCAAGTCCACGTCAGTCCACCCTTAACTCCTTCATTGCCGTAGCTTGCTGCAAAAACATCAGCCTGATAAATAGGGCTCAATAAATGGGAATATTCTCATAGTATTAAAGGTTTTGTTTCAAATTAAAATGTGCGGCTGAAATATACACGTGAAAGAGCATACTCCTTGTAAGGACATCAAATTATATGCCTATCTTTTCAGATCGATTCAACGCAGATGAAGACATTGACAGTAAAGATTTACCTGATCGGTGTACGGAAAGATTTCATCAAACATGATGAGTGTGTGAGAGTGTTACCCAATTGAACACCCGTTTTTCCTGTTCATACCACCTGAAACCTTGTCACTCTGAGTCATGTGACCCCAGGAGGGGAAATGGCCAATTGGCCTCAATTTGGACATTTGCCACTCAGGGGTGAACTCACCCTTGTTGTCAACCGTTAGACATTTCTGGCTGTGTCAAGAATTACTTTGAGATGTACTTTGCAACGTTATACAAAGTATACACCGACTTGTTTACATCATAGCAAAGTATCGTTTCTTCATCGCTGTCTCATGAGAAGATGAAATCAAATTCAAACAAAAATTTGAGATACTGTAGGGTACTGTGCAGTAAATGTTGTATCTATACGTGAATAGAATTCCATCCCATGTCAGTGTGCATGATCCTGCTACATGTATCCAAATTCCCAATTTGAAGGCTCCCTCAAATGCATCCCCCAAATTCCGACAAAAGAAAAATCTTCTTTTCCTTCTTCATCAAATATAGCACGGCAGGGTGTTCGAAAGATTGCACTATGCCCTTTCCTTTTTTCATTCATTCATTTTCCGATCCGCTTATCCTCACAAGGGTCGCGGGGGTTGCTGGAGCCTATCCCAGCCATCTTCGGGCACACCCTGAACCAGTTGCCAGCCAATCGCAGGGCACACAGAGACGAACAACCATCCGCACTCACACTCACACCTAGGGACAATTTAGAGTGTTCAATCAGCCTGCCATGCATGTTTTTGCAATGTGGGAGGAAACCGGAGTACCCAAAGAAAACCCACACAGGCCTGGGGAGAACATGCAAACCCCACACAGGGAGGCCGGAGCTGGAAATGAACCCGGTACCTCTGCACTGTGAGGTTACATCCTTTTTTTTTTTCTTTTCATTTAATTCTCAGGTATCATTGAGATAGATGTAAGGCCACCCACATTTGACAGTTTGGGCTGAACATTTCTTTTAATTGGTTGCCATAATGCCTGAATAGAGCTGATGAAACATCATCTCAAGCTGATGTTCACTTCAAAGCTCCTTGTGGAGTCCCTGTAAATGACATAGACTTCCTGCTGGGGCCATAAGCAGCCAAAGGCCCCATAGTCCCTGATTTAGCCGGCAGTGTTTAGAATATGAGGCTAATCCTCTCAGTCCAGGTTATCAGTGTACTTTAGAGTTGGCTTGAGAGTACTGACGTTGAGCCGCTCATATCGCCTTAATGGACATCAGAGTTGGCACAACTGATTATGCACTTGCCCTCTCCTCCCATTAGTAGTGCGCCGTCAACGAACACATCAGTTATCTGAAGATTATTATTCTCTTTAACTCAACTCAACTCAACTCAACTGTATTTATAGAGCACTTTCAAACAGCCATCGCTGCATACAAAGTGCTGTACATGGAGCAAATTAACATATACAACAAACAGTAAAGCAAATCGGTAATAAAAACAGTAGAAAGCACCAAACAGCAAAACCAAGAACAATCTAAGTCATGCTGAGTCAAATGCCAAA
>NW_017805824.1:2359943-2405453 GCF_001891065.2 Hippocampus comes
GACTGGCTGACTCCAAAGTAAAGGGCATTGCAGTAATCGAGCCGGGATGTGACAAAGGCATGAATTACTGTCTCAAAGTGTTCATGAGAGAGGAGAGGTTTTACTTTGGCCAGCTGTCTAAGGTGAAAGAAGCTGGATTTAACAATGGCACCAATTTGCCGGTCAAGTTTGAAATCACTGTCCAGTTTAAGGCCCAAGTTTGAGACTGTTGACTTAAGATAAGGAGACAGGAGGCCCAAGTCAACAGGATGGGATGTGCAAGGGCCACTGGGACCGAACTAACAACTTAACTGAACATGCAGGTTGACCTGCCCGGATCGGCGACTCTGTGCTGTGACACACAAGTAGCATCATCAGCTCATTGGCTTACTCGAAGCAGTGACTAGTGCACTTTATTCGAGTACGGTGACTAGGCCACATCCAGGTTAATTGAGTCTAAACATGGCACACCTTTACCCATCTACTATTCACACGAACGAACACTTGAGGCCACAGTTAGTGTTGAAATATAGATGAATGTCGCTCTATTAACTAGCTAGTTTTAGATTTTGTGTTTTTACCAGTCCTGTACTTTACAATATAATGAGACCCGGATGCTATTTAATTAAATGAATGTCTTTATAAGTACAATTTATGCTTTGTTTTAACACTAATGAAATGCCTTCATAAAAAATACAATAGTCTATAGAACTGTACTGTCCAGCATTATAATGAGAAAAGTCTTGAATGTTTTGCTCTCATTTAGCAAAAATTACGATAGGTTTGGATGCAATATTAGTACAGTAATCCCAAACCAGTGCGCCCTGGCATATTAGTGTGCCAAGAGAGATCAGGTGTTTCACGGGAAATTATCTAATGTCAATTATTTGGATTAAATTTTTTTTAATTTTCTCGATTTTCTTGGGGGGGGGGGCAATTTCATAATCAACCTGTGTTTCCTATATATGTGAATGGATTTGCTAAGTGGTGTCCCATAATGAGATTGTTTTCCGATGTGAACTATGTGCACTGGCTCAACAAAGGTTGGGAAACACAGTATATAGTAACAACTCTCAAAATACTGCAGTGTAGATTGACTATGCTGAAATCTGGAATACAGTAGTAGGAAAAATGGGGGTGAACAAGAACTCTTTTCGAAAAGAATCAAGCATTATTACGACCGGAGAGAAACATTTTTTTGTATTGGTGATCAATAGATGCAATCTACTGTTGAGTCCTATGAATTTAGGAGGTGAGGTGAAAAAGTTCAAAAATGGAATCTGTATACATATACCTGTTTGACAAATTAGATTTTTAATTCCATGTATAGATCATAGCCAAAATTTTAGAAATGTGACAATTTTGAAGTTGTAAGAGGTTTTACACACTAGATGGCAATAGAGGATATGTAATTGAAGTTATAACTAGGTCACACACTGTCACACTTGCATGTTCGGATCATCTATTTTTTGGTTTTGTATCTTCAACTAAATCAAAGAACATCTCCAGCAGATGTTTTTAAAATCAACAGCAATACAACTGTGATTCTAATTCAAATAAATATGCTGTGCTTCAGAACCGATAGTAGAAGCGTGATAGGCGTGGGGACAGCTCCCAAGCAAGAGAGTTTAGGTTGGGTTTTACTCATGGTACGACATAAACTTTAGGGGTTACACATACCAAAAAAAAAGTTGAGAAACACTACCCTTGAATTGAAATGTTTCACCATACACAAACCAATCTCAAAAACGATATGCAATGATTAAAACACGACCTTATCATGTTCATTTGACCCTATAGCATTTAATGACCCCCTGAGTTGCGATAGCATGTTTTTACCTTCTGGATGACCTCAGTGGGTTGTCATGGTCTATGACCATGGTCGTGCTGCGACTACTTTGATAAATAAAATACAATAAGAAACATTATTTATATATCTCGTGGTTCATTTGCCTGACCAACTCCCCGCTACCCTGAAATAGATAAGTGGTGTAGACTAGAGAATAGCATATTTACGTGAAGTCAATGCTGTTGTGTATTTATTTTACGTGACGTTCAGTAGTGTCCAAGGTCTGGCCCAGAAACCCCTTTCACATTTTTTTATTGGCCTGCTGATATTCTAATATTAAATTTAAACAAAGCCCACATTAGAATATGAAATTATTTTTTGAAAAAGTTATCAAGTTTTTTTTAAACACACAAAAATGTTGATTGTTACAAGATATCACAATATTTCTAACAACTTCATGCTTTGTCAGCAATAAAAAAATAAAATAAATAGCAATCATACATTTTTTATTCCTTCAATGCATTCCCGAAAAATGACTTTGGCCGCTATGCTATCAGGCTAATGATATGTTGATCCACAGTGTACAAGCGGACAGAGCTGGATTTGTTTCAGCATGTTTCCTACACACAGGGTGACGTGGCCCACTTCCTTCCATTTTTCTACATGTGGCCCCCCAGTGGAAACATTTTGGATAACTCTGCTGGCAATAAATGAGATCTGCGGCCCTTTTGGTTATTCTTTGGCTGCTTAAATATGAACGGAATGACCAGCAGTTTGCTCCTTCGGGAATGTGAGAGCCCCCCCCCCATCACACCACCACATCCTTCTACTTCTGTTCTAGCCATCTTTTACCAATGAAGCTAAAGCCTCAGCATCCCGAGGCGGCTCTGAGATGGCTTAGTCAACAAATATGAGCTGAATCAAGCAGGAATGCACCTCGCACCCTGTCTGCCCTTTTTTTTAAAAGAAGGGGCTGCAGAGGTGGGAGGTCATAACTGAGGGAATGTAGTGAGACGAGGGAAACTCTAATGAGAGTCTGTAATCACTTAACAGAGACCAGGTGCTGCCTGTCTTGCTATATTCTAGACAATAGACCGCGCCACTTGTGCTGGAATTTACGACGGCCGGGAGCAAAAGGAAGTCGGGACAAAGTCAGGGTTTTGTTTGCAAGTTTGTTTTTTTTTATTACATGACAATATTATTGCTTTAACACAAATAAAATAGAGAACATTTACAAATATATAATATACCAAATAAAACAGTTATCTTGTTACCACATTCTGTAAAAGAATACAATGCCCATATACCGTATATTCCTTTCTGTACAAAAATAGTTCTATGTGTATTTAAATGTAAATTCTATATAATATTAAATAAATGAATTCCTATATACATATGCTCCAATTAAAAAAAAAACACACAAATATAGATTGCACGTGTTTTTGTACAAATAACAACTTCAAGTATATTTCAATCCACTGTGGACTTGCACATAACTCACAGAATCTAAGGCATTCATTTTCCTTTATACAGTGCCCAAAACTTGATAAAGGCTGAGAGCATCTATCCCCTTATTTGGCATCGTGATGCACATCATCTTCTCCTGATCATTCATTAGAGTCCAAATGGAAAAGTGCTCACAGTTTTTTTTTTTTTTTTTTTTTTTTCCTTGCAGGACATTGGACAGCACTTATCAAAGTGGAGGAGGAAGTGTGAGACTTCGCTCTTTTACACCAGAGGGTAAGTCCGCTCACTTCGGTAGGAAGCAACACTCTTGGGGTCGCCCAAGTGCCAAGCAGAGAGCGGCACCTGTTGTTGCTCCATGCTGTTCCATCCAGTGTTTGCAGCTCCACATCACTGAGCAGCGGGGCTCAGCGCTTTTAAGAAACTCAGTGCAGACAGTCTTGCTCTGACCTGGTCCCCAGTCCTGGAAAGATTCTGGAGAATACTTGGCAAATCTGAGGCATTTGGAGAATTTGTGAACAGAGCGGAGAGTGCGCGAACTCTTCGACTGCCTTGGCTTTCGTTCTTCTTTTTTGCAAAGTTCCATTCATGTTTGCCTGAGCAGAGCCTCAAGCTTATGGACTTGGGAGTCAGTGGTGCTCCACACAGGCCTGAGCCTGCCCTGCTCCAGTCTCAGTGCGACTCTGCGGTCTGGTAGGGAGCGACGTCTGCGGCCGTATCCTTGTGGGCTGATCTTGACAGGTGGGGCGCTGCCAATCTTCAGCGTGTTGTTGAGAAGGTGCAGACGGTGCGCCAGGTCGTGCACTGAGCAGGTCCCCAGATAACAACCCTGCCGTCTTGACTGGTTGGCAGAATTTTTGGACCTCTTGGTTCGCACATGGGTTTCAGTGCTGCAGGAGAAACACAGGGAGGTTGATTCCAAATCCTTATTTCTCTGACAAATGCATTTCAGTGGCAACTGGTGGCTTCAGTTGAAGGTATATACCTGGAATGTGGCAGCATGGTATCCCTGATGTCATCTTGCCTGACAAAGTGCTCAGAGTTTGCAGTCTTGCTGTCCAGATCCCGTCTGAGTCTGCTCCCGAGCCATATGCTGAGCCTAAATGAAGGAGGGCAAAAAGCCATTAGTCTTAAGGCAGATCATTCTGACAACTGTCGTCTCGACAATCAACCCTATCTTTTACGAGTGCACGTGAAAGACAGATGAATCAACTCACCTCTTTTTTAACTTGGGTTTCACTTCAAGTTCCATACAGTGTGCTGCTGTGGCCACCAGGCAGCAATAGAGGAAGGCTTGGAAGATTAGTTTCATTTTTCCTCCTGTGGAAGCAAGGCAACATCTAGTTAGTCATTTGCAATATCACACGCACATTACAATTTAACTTTTCAAACTCCCTACTGTGTCACTAGTACAGTATGCCTGTAAACTAGTAAAGCTTACACAAGAGTCCAAAAGCCAAGTTATTTGCACTTATCATTCATTTATTTGAGAAGTTAAGCTCGGGTCACATTTTCCTCCGTTAAGTAAACCTACAACCATGCTTTGGGCCCATGGCCAATAATGTGAAGGACAGCGTCTACCAATAGAACCTCCCAAAATAGACTTGCCACAATAAAATTAAAATAAAAGCTATTAAAAAAAAAAGAAAAAAAAGAAAAACAATACTTGAGATTGAAATGCCCTGTTATTATGTTGCAAGCAAAATCTTATACGTGCTACACACACCTTTAAAGAGGTTCTGCCACAAACGCACACACATTAAGAGCTGAACTGCTTATATAACCAGACAGATAACCTGTCCTTGTCTATACACTTGTGCCCTGACCTCAAAAAAGCAAGGATAAAGCCATCAGCTGGGAAAGCAGCAACCGTAGGAAGGTGCTCATGAAGAAAAAAGAAAAAAAAAATCAAATTCACATACCTGGAATTCACGTGGGATAACAAAGCTCTTCTTTTTCTGGTCAGATGTATAGACGAGTATTCCACAGGTTTGGGGAATATTGCCACTGGTCCTGTAAGGCAGCTGTGTCACTCTGCTAATAGCTGCACACCAGACTGGGAGCCTTTATACAGAAGGTGGGAGGGGCTCATTGACTCTCATCCTTTACCCCCCCTCCTACTCCCAGTGGTGCAAAAAAAAAAAAAAAAAAAACAGAATAGTTGAAGAACGTTTTTTCAATTTAAAAAACATAACGTACACCAAAGTAATTTCACAACTTTGGCTCACTTTTTGAAACATATCCTTCAAGGGAAATGTAGCTTGTCATATTTGAACTATAAGGTTGATTTGATTGTGTTCCATAATTTCGCAAGTCAAATTGAAGGAGTGTGTCCATTTTCTCCTTTTCATGCCACTCCTTGACACAGTGAAGTTCCATGTCAGCTTGATGAATTAGAGTGAGTGATTTTTTTTGAAATGAGAGAAGCATTAGTCAAGTCAATAAATAGGATAAATATGCCTGACTGTAGATCCAATATACTCAAGGTATTGTTTGGACAAGGTAAATAACTCGCCTTACGCCTTGATTTATTTTAACCTGCCGACTACAGTGAGGTGGAATTTTACAATAATCTAAGAATAAATCAAGAGTAACAAAAAAATCAACTTGAACAATATTGGTCCAGACATGTTTTCAATAATTTGGATGAGTTGTTGCTTTCAGGAAAGAGTTGGCAAATCATTTCGCCACACGTTTGCCCTGAGGAATGCATGCACAGGAATTCATCAATGAATAGAACAAAATGGAATAGATAAATACTGCCATTTGTACGGGTTTTTGTGCTTCTACTTGTGTGATGCGTTTTAAATAGAATATTAAAAAACAACAACAAGGTAGAGTAATGTCAAATATTACATTCAGAGGAAGCAGTAAAATGTGGTAAACAAATACAGCATTTGTGTGTATGTACTGTATATATATATATATATATATATAAGAGAGAGAGAGAGAGAGAGAGAGAGAGAGAGAGAGAGAGAGAGAGAGAGAGAGAGAAGTTGACATATTGTCGTCATTCTTTTGTACTTTCTCCAAAATGTAGCACATGTAGTGCTGTTGAACCCGGACGGTTTTAACATTGCAGAAATTTCTGAATGGTTTCTTCACCAAGGTCCAGTGAACTATAAATTTCTTTTATCGATCGCAGAGGAGTCATCCTTTCAGCTTTGAATTTTTCTTTTGAGTTTGGAATCGAATGGGGTAATGTGTTGCGACATGTTTTCCTAATTTGACGCAAACCTGACACTTGACATTCCACCAGCATCTCAAAATTCTATAAATAAATACAGCAATAAAACATATTCATTTTAGTATCGGGAACTGGGAAAAAAGGGGAACCCTCTGCTAGCTCTTCAGAGCTTTATATTTATGACTACATTCGACCCTTTTTACACAAGACACAAGACAAATGCCAAACACATGTGCTGTAAAACAGTAACGACAGTTGCCTTAAGTGATGCACTTACAGGAAGACAACAATTCGAATTGTGAAATGACGACAGTAAAGCACCGGCTTTCTTTTTGGCTCCTTATAAAGAAATCTTTTGGCAATGGTAGGATGACTGACACGGTGTGTCCCGTCTTTCACTGCCAGCTCCAAAGTATGTGTGGCAGGAAACGTGTGTAATTACACCCTTGTATGTCAGGAAAAAGAGCGCTTGAAGCCTGAGGACACGCTTTTGATTGATGATTCATGATTTTTAATTGATTAACCGTCAAACATGAGCGTTTTTGGGGATAATTCTTGGGTAACTATCAGCAGTACATGAAACATCCAAGGTCGATTACCTCATATTTTGGCTCAAGTTCAAAAATGTTTCTGCATGTTTATTCATTGTTTTTTTAATTTATATTTATTTTCTTTAACAAACGTTGCGGTGGCAGCAGAAAGAGAGGGACGAACATAAAATCATGGAAAGATTGAAGATAATAGTAGCGATTGTACTTTCATGTGTTCCGGCAATTTTTTATTTTTTTTTTGACAACCTCAGTTGAGTTTGAGACAACTTTTTCTGTTCTGTAATATAATTGGCTAACCATTTGCACAGTTAGAATAGCAAAACTGACGTCCATTATGCCCCATGTGCAGTAGTTGGGGCATCTGAATATGTTATAATAATTGTCAATAAATGAAAGATGCAATATGCCTATTTTTTTTAGAAAACATACAATATAAATATTGTCAGGTTTGGAGTTTGCGTGTTCTCCTTGTTCTTGAGTATTCAGTCTTTCTTTCACACCCTGACATATGCAGTTGGCCTGTTAAACTGCCGCTTCTCTTCTCTCACACCCAACCCACGCCTGAGCGGAGAGGGGACTCGGTGATCATGATTGAAGTTCGGCTGATACTGTAAGGATTCTGCTTCGAGCTGCTGGGAGAAAATCTGAGGAGGGCCACTTCCTTGGAGGAGTCTACTTGTGGTGATTCATTTCATGAAATGACCACTCATGCCACTTCAAGGGTTCTTACGCTTCCATCCCCATCACTCCACCCCTAAATAGGTTTTCTGTGTTTGTCGGTGCCTGGATGGGGTGTTCGGGACCTAGCCATATTGTTGTTTTTTGTGGACTGTAGGCCCTTTGAGACGCTTTGGTGATTAAGGGCTCTATAAATAAACTTTTAAAATAAAACACTTCTCCAGGTATTCTGGCTTCCTCACATATTTCAAAAATATGCATAGTACATAAACAAGTTGCGCACTACTAGTATGAGCAGTAGTACTTATACAGCACAGAGGCCAACTAGTACACAGTTATACCTCACTGGTAAAACTTCGTTGTCCTCAAAGTATACCAAACTTGTCCTACTAGTGAAGACAAAGGGCACACTACAGAATGATGATAACCAGTTTAAGACCCATGTAGTAGTCATAGATGCTCTTTGTCCTTACAAGTACTGGTAAGTCACTTGAGCGCACTAATCGAACGATTGTGTGTCACTAGAAATGCCAATTCCACACTGCATGACATGGGCTGCAATGTGGTCAACTGGTTAGCACGTCCACCTCACCATGCAGAGGTGCAAGGTTTGATTCCGGCTCTGGGCTTCCTGTGCGGAGTTTGTATGTTCTCCCCTTACCTGCCTGGGTTTTCTCCCACATTCCCAAAACATGCACAGTAGGTTAATTCAACACTCTAAATTGTCTTTAGGGATGGTTGTGAGCGTGAATGTTTTTTTGTCTATGTGTGCCCTGCCATTGGCTGGCTAGCAACCTGTTCATGGTGTACCTCGGTTGCTGCCTGAAGACACCTGGGATAGGCTATGCCGCTACAGCATGCCTGCAACCCTCTGAGTAAGTGTCACTTAGTGCCATTTAATTGTTTCCCTCCTTGAGAAATATTTAACATAATTAGTGTCTTCACACAAATGATTATTAACTAATAACAAGGGGGAGCAATGACCAATAACCAAAAAGTACCTCTCAGTTTCAAAAAAGGTGGTGATCCCGGGCTGTTCCACCAATTTGAGGGCCAAAGCGGCGTTTGTATTTGCCAACTCGCGGACCCACGCCCATGGATTTCGTCCACGCATGCGCACTGACGGCCCTTCTGTCAAAAATGGCTGTGCTTTGGAAGCAGGAAAAATGCTGAATTGTGTTGGCACAGCTCGGGAAAAGCGGCAGACATGGCTAGATTGGCTGACTACTTTGTTGTTGTGGGATACGATCAGGAAAAAGCCGGTAAGTGTGTAAGTTGAGCTTTGTGGCCAGGGCGACACTCACTGTGGGATGATGTTGATGCTACATAGCTTGGCGACTAGCTTCTGGTTAGCCGCAAAGCTAAAAAAGCGAGTTTAGGGACGCCTTCGTTTTTCTCATTAACTCGCTCAGTGCCGTGGATCCTCTGGGGGCACCGGTGTTTTTCAGAGTAACACACTTTTATGTGCTGTTGAGGTTGTATACCAATGGAATCTTCACGAATCCAAAATGAGTCACATCCTGTCCGCGACGGTTGTGCTTGCTGGGTGTCAG
Organism: Hippocampus comes; assembly: GCF_001891065.2. Lineage (NCBI taxonomy): Eukaryota > Metazoa > Chordata > Actinopteri > Syngnathiformes > Syngnathidae > Hippocampus > Hippocampus comes. The sequence continues at coordinate 2,369,145 of NW_017805824.1, forward strand.
TCAAGGAAAAGTGTCTGCACTGCAGTTACTGTATGCGCAAAGCAGTTTACAGGCTGCATAAAAGGAACAGATTGTCATAAAAAATAGCTATGTTGACATGAGCGAGTTCAGCAGTCCATGATAGTCAAGCTGTGCATGCATTTTTTATTAAGTATTGGCTGCTTGGCTTAGTCCTGCCCCCTCTGCTATTTATACGCTGCTGCAAAAGCGCTTGATGATTTGTTGTCATGTGTTTGTTTTTGCGGAAGAAAGCTGCACGTTTATTTCCACGATAGCAGCTATCGTGCAGCTGTGAATAAATGCATTCATTCCGATTCCCTCTTTTTACCCTCTCAAATGTTGATCTGTGCTCTGACAGGAAGTTTACCCTGCTTCCACTTGTTGTGCCTCAAGCTCAGCTCCACTTGTTCCTTCTAACTTTGGTTCAGAGAAAAGTTATTCTCTTACACCAGTGTTTAAAGGACAACCACAATGTTTTGTCAAGCTGGTCATCAAATAAAAATTTCCATTTAGAAGGTTTAGAAGAACTCGCCTTGTAAAATCTGTCTTACGGTACAGACAACGTTTCAGGATATTTGAATTAATGTAACACAACCAGTTCTTTGTTTTGAGATTGGAGTTTCAAAAATAAAGACACTGTAAACTGCATTATGACATTTGTTCCTGAATACATTGTGTATGTTTTAAGATAATTGTTGAAAACATGTGCAAAGGCTAAGAACTATGTCGATTCCACCACCAAACGAGAGCTTGAATACCTTTGTATCAGTGGCAATCTGGCGCAGTTAGCTAGCTTGACTACAAAAATGCATCTTCCCTGGGATAGTCTGCTTGCATGACCGCTTTAGAGTGCCTCGTTGCCGAATGTGAATGCGTACGAGCCTGGCTACTCTACACTGTCTCGTTGTCATGGCACAGAAAAAGCCAGGGATGTTTCGGCATCAGAAAGATGGTACAGAAAGAAGCATCCATTTTGCTGGTCGTAGTTCACAGATGCGCCGAGCATGACTTTAGCGCAACTCAGCAAACACGCTCACAACAAGAGTAGAGACAGCATCTTGCTTTTGTATGATTTTGGAGTCCCGTTTTACACACCTTTTTAATTATGCAAATTTGTCAGGTTTATTACCAACACACTTTTTTGTGGGTTGTAAAATTTACATTTTGGAGGACTTCAATGTACCATGTACGGAAAACGTTAAAACATACCAGCACATGTACAGTATATAATTCAACCTTGGTATGCAGCTAACTGTTACTGAGCATAAGATGCTAACATTGCAGACAGGCTACATCTTCACTCAGTGCTCCTTCTTGCCATACTGTAAACAGATGTGCCTCAAATACATGACACCAGTGCAGTCAGAAAAGATCAAAATTGAAGTCTGTCTCAGTTTGATCAAGCCCGTTGAAATAGGAAATAAAATGAACTTGCCAAAATAAAACCAGTCGTCGTTAAATGTTGCTAAACAGAACTAACACTTCTACTCGTTTAACCACATACCTGCAGACGATCATGTGAGTGTCATTTTGATTGAAAATTCATAAAGCCGGACAAAAAATGAGTTTGAAATGAGTTTTAGGATCATCATCATCTGTGGTATAGTACTATGTTGTAATGTTGTATTCTTTGTTCGATGTTGTTGAAATGAAGAATTGGAATAGGCCGCTAACACTCGATAAAATAAATTTCCTTACCTCATGCAGTGGCATTCAAAGTAGGGCCAGAGCAGGTGAATCTGCTTTGCCACCAGAGCGTGCCTGTTATGCACAATAGCTGAACAGTGACTTTGATCAGTTCTGTGGATGCCATCACCACTGACAAATGATTTTTTTATACACTCGTGGGACAAAATGTTCTTGGCGTCATTAAAGGAGTCTGAATAGAGTGACGCTCAGAGAGGGAGGGGATTATTTTTTTAATCTAGGGTATTTTTATCCACAAGACTGTTGGACATTGTGATGGTAAGCAGATGCACTTGTTTCCAAACAGGTGTGATGCAAACATCCAGTCATCTTTTTATGGCTTGCCTGACATGGATAATTATGCGTAGTTCAAGTCAGTTTTACGGTTCTGGAGCCTTTGGGGCATATGTGGGTAATATATATTCTGGTTTCTGGAAGCACAAGCACGTCACACTTCTAATCAATCAATATCCTCATTGACCAGAAAAATCTCATCATTAACAGGCTCTGTAAAAGGGTAGAACGCTATGTAGGGTTTTTCCTGGCTCAAATTGAGGCAGAGGTGGTACCATCCTGACCAGGTGCAATGACGTGCTTGTATTCTGTAAATTCAACGGACTCACTTTCTTTTATAGGAAATATACTTTCAGTTAAGAGTTTCAATAAGAATATGACTATATTATTTTACTTTATGTTAACTGTTTTGTTAAGCGCTTTGTTACAGCTGCCGCTGTTGTGAAAGCGCTATATAAATCAGCATGTATTGTATTGTATTATCATGTTAAATAATTTGTTTATTAAAACTTGCAAAATAAAGGCCTCTTCTCAGAGTCCACAAACTCTTGCATGAGGAAAAAGTGCACTCACAAGTACTGCAAGGTGAAGAAGTGCAGTTTAAAAAAAAAGTCAATACAGTATGCAAACATGCTAGTTTAAAGAAATATCTTTTTGAATGAAATCAAATCTTGATCCTTTTTTAAGTGATTCATTGGCCTGACTTGCATGCCGGCCAGTTGGGTTTAGGTTCGGCTCGGTGACAGCCCAAATGAATTTCTGTCGCGACGCATGCCCTTGTGCTTGACTGGTGACCAATGCAGGGTTTCTCTCCAAATCAGCAGAGATAGCACCCTGAACAGGATATGTGATGTTGAGACAATGGATTGATGGATGGAAAATGAAATGTTAGCACACAGTGTTGTCTATTTCATGTGTCTTTCCGATCTGGTGTCCTCTGGTCTGAATCGGGGGATTTCTTACGTACCACGTTGCCATCAAGGGGAAATAAGTTTGCCCGCAAGCCAATTTGCCCCATAGTTTGTTTTGACAGAATTATTGAGCTGAATCAGTTCCAACGTGCAATCATGAAAAGGTTAATAAATGCCTCACATGAACTGACAACAAGTTGTTCCCAAGTCTTTATCGTCTGAAAGCATCATGAATTGGATCTTTGTTGCAAAAACTCAAAGAGGGTTTGCTTTGTGCTGCTGGCACACTCTGCACACCCACAAATGAGTGCTTTTGTTAAAAAAAAATGCTTTTGACCTTATGTCAATTTTTTGTCTGTGAGTACTGTGTATTCACACTTGTATAATGACATTAGAATGATTATGTGGGCATCTTGGGTTCTCTGATTTCGAACATTGGCTAGGTCAAAGAAGCTTTGAGTTGTCCATTGGTGCGACATATATAGCTCTCAGTTTCAAGAACATTGGTGAGTACAACATCCTCCCTCTCGTGTGATAATTGTTGTTTATTTGGTTTTATGTAATCATTACACAATACCAGATGAAAAAAAACAATAATTTAAATAATCTAGAAAAAATATTTTGTAATGCATTTTGATTCAATATACGTTTTAAGCCGATCAATTGAATAATCAATAGAATAAGCAACTTTTAAAATCTAAAATAGTGACAGCCCTATGACAAAGTGTCAATTTTGTAAAATCAATCAAAGGTTGTATTTGACAGATTTAAACATTGTCTGAGGCTCTGGATTCAAAACCATTTCAGAAATTTGAGATTTGGATTTGATCACATTTATCAGTCTAGTTTATCAGCAGGAGATTTGGAGTTCTTCAAGTGCTCCCACGTGTAGTGGTTTGAAAATAGATTATTTGAATCCCATCATTTGATTTGATTTATAAGGAAAAGACAAATAAATGTTGAAATAATGGTTTGACAGGACTGGAAACGCTGTTCACTGATGCCGTTTGAATACGATGCTTTTGTTTTGTCCTTTTACATTTCTCAATGAACAGCGCTTTCCAGTTCTGTGTACGATTGTATAAACATTGTTCTTCATTGAGCACATTTTGGTTTTGCTCCCTTTGTTTTCTTTTCACATTTGGCAATTTATTGTCGGATTCAGACTGGGCAGTGAAGTGGCCTTCGCCACGATGGAAGAGTTCCTTCCTTCAAAGTAGTAAAGTTTAAAACTGATTGCCGACTGAGGGAATTTCCAGTTCTCCACTGACAACTATTACCACCTGGTTAATAAGATTGAACACAGTCAGATCCTTGTTTTTCTTTGACAATGCAAATCAAATTCAAATTCAGGGCAGGGAACATTTGACTCTACAACCATTTAATCAAATATGACATTTATTAGGCATGCGATAAAATGAAACAAAAGGTCAGATTGAGAATATGTTGATATGTTGCCATTCAGCCTCAGAAAGAGGAAATACGGACTGCAATTACACCTGGGGATGTAACTACATCTGAGCATTGGGGAAGTTCGGCAATTTGTCAAGACATTGGCATGTTTTCTTTTGTCCAAATCAGCAGAGTTTCTGAAGATGCCTTAAAAAAAAAAGCTCAAGTTTTGTCATTTGTGTTGTTCAATTTTGGACAATTGGCCACATGAAAAAACAGAATACATTTTTTGCCCATATCTGAAAGGACACAATTTTAAAACTCAACCATTTCCCGAGCACTTCTACAGCAATATCTGTGACAAAAACAAAACAAAAAAAGAAAAACCCACCTCCCTCTCTCTCTCTCTCTCTCTCTCTCTCTCTCTCTCTCTCTCTCTCTCTCTCTCTCTCTCTCTCTCTCTCTCTCTCTCTCTCTCTCTCTCTCTCTCTCTCTCTCTCTCTCTCTCTCTCTCTCTCTCTCTCTCTCTCTCTCTCTCTCTCTCTCTCTCTCTCTCTCTCTCTCTCTCTCTCTCTCTCTCTCTCTCTCTCTCTCTCTCTCTCTCTCTCTCTCTCTCTCTCTCTCTCTCTCTCTATCTCTCTCTATCTCTCTCTCTCTCTCTAACATATTTTCTAATTGAAATATGCCAGCGCTCCCTTTACATTTGCATTTAGCACACAGAAAGTTTTATTTTGTCTTCTTGCACATGTTGTGTGAAGCTGTTAGTACACAGTCAAAAAAAAAAGGGTACTTTAGGGGTCCATTTTTGTTCTCCAATGTACAAGTTTTGTGTCTACATTTGAACCTCTCAGTACAATAAGTACTCTTTATAATACAAATAAAATGTTCCAAATGGGCAAAGGGATCATTTCTGTACATTTTTGTTTGAATATTAGGGGTACAAACAAGTGCTAGGCCTATGTGAATGCCTTTCGAAAAAGCCCACTTCTGTGTGGAATACAGTTTTTAAAAAATGAACAGCGAGAGTCGTCATCTCGAACACGGGTGCCCAAGTCCGGCCCTCGAGAGCCCCTATCCAGCCTGTTTTAGATGTCTCCCTCCTCCAACACACCTGATTCAAAAGATCAGCAAGCGTTGCGGCAGCCTGATAACGATCCTGATCATTTGAATCAGTTATGTGGGAAGAGGGGAAACATCTGCAACGGGCTTATTGGGGCCAGACCAGGCAACGAATAGCCAATATTGAAATGTACTGTATTGTGAAAATATAATAACAATTAAACCTTAACAATTCTTCCCAAGATGCTGCTAGACATTCTACAAATGGAAAATGGGCTGTGTGTGATTGGTATACTGTATGATGACACTGTTCTTTACCATAACGGAAACATAATGTTTGTGCATTTTCTACACTGTCAATTTGTTTTTAGATTAAAAAAGGAGGGACATTTTGATACAATGTTTTTTTTAAATCATTCATCAATTATTGAAAAAATAATAATTGACAGATTAATCGATTATTCAAATAATTGTGAGTGAGCAGCGCCACAATTGAAAAAAGGTAAGCTAATCCATATGATCGCTATCAGCATCGGCAGAAGTTTCATTGTTAACACTCGACGCTCACCTCTCCCATCATGTTGTATTCAGACAAGTCAGAACATGTCAGATGCTGGTCGTGATGATGTCACAGATGAAGTTCTCCGGTTGTTTGCTCTTCAGAATAACTTCTGCTTAAATAGCTTTTCTTTTTTTTCTTTTAAAGAGTTCAACCAGGCATCCTGTGAGCGGATGTTAAAAATAGCATGTCTTCTCAGCTTGGCTTCTGTTCTTCTTTCTGATGTTCTTTTTATATCAGGGAGATGGCTTTGGAGACTGCAGCTTGTTTTAATACGAGAGAGTCGCCTCATGGAATGTGAGGAATTCCGTCATTTATTATCATCCTCGCTCGAAAATTAGAACTCACTGCATTCCGAACATACGATTTCAATTAGGGGAACTGGAAAATCCCAAATACAACAGCACTGTCATGCAGATTCCTCTCTGACTAGCATGACTACTATTCCCGCACACACGCTAGCATCAAGATGCTCCAGCTTCTATGTGTTTAAGCTATGCATATGAAATACAGAGCCAAAAGCCAACAGTCATCATTTGTGCCCTCTTTATATATATAAAATCTCCCCAATGCAAGGTAAAGGAGGATTTTACAGTGAATGAGTTAATGATTAATGAGGTGCGATAGTAAACATTTTGCTGATGCAACTAATGCATTTAATTTTTTTATTTATTTTTTTACCTCTAAAACTGTTTACTTCAACATCAACTGTCACACAACTGTAATATAAAAACAACTACTAATATTGTGTTAAAGTTAAAACTGATAGGACGGCGCGCGGTCACGCAGAAATGTCTGTCGTGTGGACGGGGCGAACGTGCCAGTGCGCCTTGTGGTGCAAAACATTATTTGCCTAAGGGAGTCTTTTTTTTTTTTTTTTCCCCCTCATGTTTGTGACTGGGTGACGGCGGAAAAACTCTTCCTCAGCACATAACTCCGTCAGTATTTCAATTTTTCCGTCAGTTGTCAATCCGCCAGCAAAACGCAACTTCCTCTCAGTACTGATGGACTGCCCACCATTGTTACAGAGTGTGCAAAACAACGTCTCTTTTTACATATTTTTGACGTCAAATGTCAGCTGCGAAAGGCTCCAGCACGTACAGGATAAAGCGATTCAGATAATGGATTGATGACTGTTACCGTTGTAATGCAAAAATGAAGGAAATGGCCTCACTGCTCCAGTACTTTTACAAGAAGGCTGAACAAACCCTATGAAATGGATTTATTACGGAAACATGCGCGGAAAAACTCTTCCTCAGCACATAACTCCGTCAGTATTTCAATTTTTCCGTCAGTTGTCAATCCGCCAGCAAAACGCAACTTCCTCTCAGTACTGATGGACTGCCCACCATTGTTACAGAGTGTGCAAAACAACGTCTCTTTTTACATATTTTTGACGTCAAATGTCAGCTGCGAAAGGCTCCAGCACGTACAGGATAAAGCGATTCAGATAATGGATTGATGACTGTTACCGTTGTAATGCAAAAATGAAGGAAATGGCCTCACTGCTCCAGTACTTTTACAAGAAGGCTGAACAAACCCTATGAAATGGATTTATTACGGAAACATGCAAGGGGTACAAAACCAAACTCATGTTGACATGTTGTGTAACAGCAAAGCAAACAAAAGCCTTTTGTGTGGTTGTGTTGTCTTGTTGCAAGTAATGGGGCATTTTGACACGCCTTTTTCTATGTTCTTAATTATGCGCTTTGTGTGCAAGAAATAGAGAGCAACATTAGGGCCTTTTAAGATAAGATAAGAAAACCTTTATTAGTTTTATTGATTCGGGTTGAACAACAGTTCGGCCTGATTCATCGAATGTCTTGTAAAAAAATAAATTCCATCTCTGGTGTGGATTAGGCAAGCGCCAAAATGTCGCCCATAAGTAGTGTCACTCTGCGTAATCGCCAAGACACAGAGTTTAATTTGGCACAGACTGACCTGCAACAAAGACTGGGGTGATGATAGTAGGAAGAAGTTTCTCCACATGCGTTGGTCAGTTTTTTGTTTGGCCGTCTGACTTAAGGGGTTGGTTTGAGTTCAACTTTATGGAGTCACGTGACACTGGACAAAGAGGATGCCAACTGAAGTTTGGGGCAGTGTCGTTTAAGCCTATGTAAAAAGGCATGTACCAGTAATAGGGGGAATTATATCTGAGCGTTGTGGAAGTTTTGCATGACTTTGCAAGTGTCTGTTTGAGCACATCAACACAGGTTCTGAGAGTTACTCAAAAAGGTTAGTTCTGTCATTTGTATTTTAAGATTCAGACAATCAGCTGTGCATAAAAATCAGAATCCAAATTTGCCCTGGAAAATTACATCTTTGAATGGACGCAACGAGGAACATGAACTGATAGATCAGAATGTTGTGCAGTGTGTCATTTCTAATCTCAAATAGTAAATATTTTCTATTTGTTTATATTTAAAATAATATGTGTCATAGTGCTTTCGGTGCATTCATTTGATATATTTCTATTGGCACTATAAAGATAATGATGATAATCATGATGCAGAATTTTCGTACTGTTTCCTTTACTGCAGAGAAATAAATTAGCAAAATATTTTTCTTTTAAATTAAAGAAATGGAAAATGCAGTGATGGGTTTTATCTTTTACGTAGCACCAATTTGATGTCTACATGGGAAATTGAATTAATTGACCAGCCATTATTCCGTTTGGAATATGATGAATCTTCGGGTTGTTGTACATTGGAAAAACATATTTAATTTGCCGCTTTAGCGTCATATGATGTACTGAACATTATCTTGTCAGATTGATATTATTTATTGTTCTCTTTAATATTATGCCGCTCTCTTTGTCCATTTTAATTGGCAGGTTCTGGAGAGGGATGTGGGAAGATTCTTCAGCGATTCCCCAAGAAGGATTGGGATGGGACAGCCTTCCCTCAAGGGGTGGAAATGGTGAGTAATAATTCCGTAAAAACTAATGGAATTTTTTTGGGGGGGAAGCGGGGTATTGTCTGATGATTGAATGAATTTGCAAGATTTATGTCAACGCCATAATCAGCTCTGTTAAATGCTTAGGGAATAATAAGCGAGCTTGTGCATGATTTTACATTGGTTATGGGACTATTTGAATTGTCATTTCTCCATCGGTGAGACCAACCCACTTCCAGTGAATTCACATCGAATGGACAATGGAATTTCCTGCCTCATTCATCATGAACTGTTTACTCAAAAGCACTTCCTGTGCTCAGTAATTAGCAAGCGCTTCAAATTTTTTGAATAATTGACCCTCTTGGTCTTGTCTTTGGTGATATTAAGCTTTTCTTAGTAGCTTCTTCCATCTCTGGAAGGCCATTGGGGGTCTGTGACAGGGGGTCTATTACCCATCTTGCAAACACATTCCATTGGAGCAATGTATAACTGCTTATTTGAGTGGACAAAAAAAAACCTCTCAATCTTTCTCACAGAATATCTGTAAACTTTCTTTGTGCAAAGGATGTCAGTGTCTGTCTTGCAGTATATCAATTTTGTTCATTTGTCTTGGCTGCAGCACATTGGTAAGCTCAGTGGTCTTGGCAGTGAAGGAGCGAAAACCACATGATGACTTCTGATCCCAGTACAGCTCTTGGAAGTACTGATCATGATATACTGTTGCAGTGTTTTGGTTTTTGGTAATTCTTTATATTAAGAGCCACAATGTGGTTTTGTTTAATTTACTCAAACACTTTGGTATGTACACTTAGTTGCTTGTACTTAGAGAACAAAGGGGTGACAACTCTGTAAATGTCAATGTAAAAAGCCCTAGTGGAGAGACAGTGTAAAAGCTTGCCCCCTGTTTAGGGTTTCAGAAGCGACAGTTTCTGTTTCACTCTGGTTTTGTTTCAGTTTATTATTTTATCCAGACATATTTTCACCCTTGGCCATTTTCTCAGAAATCATAGTGTACACGTCTGAAAGGGAAAATAGGCTGAAGCTCTTATAAGAGGCTGAAGACTTTTGTTTTTTTCGCAACATAGTCAACATTTGTGAGTACAGTTGGAGCCAATACGCTAATCAAAACCGCAGAAAACCTCTGAAGTATGACATTTCACTTTTATACTATTTGGTCTTGAAAGAGACGACTGTGCCAAAGCAACAGATCAATAATATAGTAATCGCAATGTTAAAATAAGCAATAGAGCCGGTTCAGGTTCCGACGACTTACTCCTGTCTGGAGCTTTGTTGCTCTCTGTTCCTAACCCCGCCCCTACCCCACCATGTCTTATGCGCCGGGTGTTTTGAGTTTGGGGAATGTCAGAGATCACAACCTGAGGTGTTAGGTTCAAGAGCTAAGTGATGTCGAGAAGAACAGCAGGTGTCAAGGCCAGCGAGTTGCATAATATGAGTCCGTCATCTAAGCCAAGAGAGCAAACCATCAAGCATTCTTTAGAATTTCACTTGATGAGGCTAATTGTAGCCATACGCTGTTTTGCCCGAACGGAGCCTTCAGTCGCTGATATAAGAGATGGTCCACAATCAGCGGCGCAGGTGGGATTTTGGTACTGGGCTTTGACGGGGGGAACAAGCTTGTAAGAATTAATGTTAAAATTAATATATCTGCGCCCATGCCCACAATTAATATAGCTCTAGCAGAATTCTGTGTGAATGTTGTCAAAGGGATACCACGGGCCTTTTTCCTGCAGTGGGAATTACATGCACTTGAGGTCAAGTGACGGTTATTTAAACGCAAATAGGCAAATTGTGAGTGGGTGAGGTCAGCAGCCTGCAGGGTCTTTCAATCTAAGGCAAAAAGTATGTGGAGGTCCGATTATGAGTTCATTGTTGATGACTCTCTGATAAGATATTAAGGGAAGGACCGATACCACTCTTTTTAAACCGATTAAGAGTACAATTACATTTTGAGGTCTTACTGATATTTGATAATGCAGTTTTGTCCTGCAATCGTTTTATTCGATTATTGTTCAAAAACACATTTCACTGAATGGAGCCTGTAACACAAGGAGTTTGCGTTACACGGTGTCTCAGTCTGAACACTAGGGGGCTGTTTTACAAAAAATAGCTTTGAAAGAAAGAAGAAGATAGAGTTTGACAAGATGCCATGTTACTTTCCTATGTGTTAACTACAAAATAAAGTGAGTAAAAAAAAAAGACAAGGCTGCTTCCTGAAAAGACCACCAGTAGAGCGTGTCACCTGCCTGGCTTTCTCCGTGGGAGCGGAAGGGCTGTAGCCTGGCTGGCTTGACCGGAGTTGACAACGTGTCTCAAGAAACTTCGTAATTTGCCGGGTGCGATGGATTTGTCACGACATGAGCCCTAAAGTGGAGTTCCAAATCAGAACATGATTTGCAGCAAGCAGTGTCAGCGTGTTATGTAGTCTTGGGGCAGAATCTGTGATTTCCTTGAAAATATGCAGATTTCCACTTAAATTAATTGAATTCATTTTAGGTTTGGATTTATTTCGTCAAACTTCAAAGTGCAACACTGGCCTTCAAGTCGCTCTGGGTGATAAACCATGTTGGCTGTCCTTTCTGAGAATCATCTCTCAAGTATCATGTGGAGGTTTCGTCACATTTAAATATAGTAACACGGCCACATGTTTGACAAAATCTATTTAGTTTAGCGTTTCCAGATGTCACTTGAGGATCTGCACGTTGTTTTTGCATCCTTGTGAGCGTGTTCATTTATTTTGTTTTCTGTTTCAGCAGGGTGACTTTGGCATTTCATCTTCACTGTGCTGTAATCTGAAGGCCACACAGAGAGCATTTGATTTGTTCCTACTTGTTATAAGCTAGGAGCACGTGTTTTCAAAATAATTCAGTCAATGGTGCACCTGCTCCCATTTTTTGAAATTAAGCAGAATGTACATGAACACAATGAAATGCATAGATAACTGGCAGAATGGGATTCGTGTGGTCTCATCATTGTTTCGCAGCAAGTCCAAGGGTCTCGGACAGAAAGGTTTCGTCCATAAATTCTTCCTTCCTACTATTTGTTCGTGTGTGACAGTGTTTGGTTGAGTGGTGCCAAATGACATGAATCCATCTTTGAAGCTTTATGAAGATGAACCATAGTGTTTAGCGGACCCACTCAGCAATTTGCATTTTGGCTGTGTTCTGCGCTGGTATGTTGACCATTATTCGTTGCAGATTGTCTCTGCTCCATGAAAAAGAAAATGAGTCATTTACAAACAAGAAACACATCTGGTGAAAACAGCGCATGGAGTTAAGCACGCAAAGCATTTTGTGGTCACAACCGGCCCCCAGCAAACTAAATAACCACAGATGAGGAATGCATCTCCCCAAAAAAAGCGTTTACAACTCGTGCGCGGAAAATGTGTTTCTAATCTTATCAGGCAAGTGATGATGATAGGAACCAGCTCAAATCCTCATCTGTTATGGATGAGCCATGTCTTTCAATGGAGGTCAGTACATTTCCATCACATCGTACTCTGATATAACAATCCCAATCTCATTGGGTGCTGCAAAAGGATGTTCGAGAACTTGTGGGATGCTGATGTTTAAGAAACCGGAACTCAAGGAATCGAAATAAGTTGCGCTAAAAATGATGAATGGAAAAGCTCAAAAAATTCAATGACATAAAAGATGGAGGGAAAATCCCTCCCTCAAAGCTTTGCAGGAATCAGATTTCCACACGGACTAATGTACTACTCCCACTACTCTGTGTAAAAATACATCAGCTCGATGGCAGCGAACCAGGAGGAAAGAGTCCACTGTAAAAGAAAGAATGCAGTGCATATGGGCTATTAATTTTATTGTCGACGATTTTGATTGTCAATGTCATTGTGACTAGTCGGCTAATCGTGGCAGCCCCAAGACACACTGAAAGTCACAGATAATACAGTAGAACGTGAGGATGGCGACCAAGTGGACAAAACTAACTGCTCCTCACATGCACTTTCTTTGTGTTTGATAATGCAGATTCTTTTTTTTTTTTAATATTTTTCATCGATGGAGCAATCGGTGGAATACTTGATTCTAAAAGTATGCAATAGCTGCATCCTTGAGATTAAGAACCACTAAAACGTGTTTGACCGCGAGCTCTCCTCATGAGACTCATTTTTATTGTTAAATTGTTTTTGTTCCTCTTACAAACATTTTAGTTGGCTTCGCTAAGGAGGGTGGGGGGGATCCCAAGGGGGCATGGTACAGTGCATGTGCCACATGCTCTACAGTTGAACTAGATAACTGTTTTATGTTTGTGCTTGGCTGGCCTTGTGCTTGTGTTTGTGTATATTTTGTGAGTGTTGTCTTGGATACGACACCTGTGATGTTCGAATGCCACATATTTCGGTGTTAAACATGAGGGTAAGTCTTTTACATGTAGCCTGCAGACATTATTCAATCAGCAGACTCATTCCTGTTGTCTACACTGGGGTCATGTTTGACTGCGGGAGAATATATGAAAAACGACATTTTAAACAGAAATGGATAGCCGAAGAAAAAAATCTCTGTAGTTATTTTGAGACATTTCTGACCTCCAAGTTTTTAATTGTTAAATTTTGTTGTAGTCCTTTGGCGAAGAAAAACTGATCTGGAGTTTGACATTGACCTTTTATAATTAACAAGACTTGCTGATTCACAAACATTGACCTTCCATTTGTTGCACATTCCCCCCCCTTGACATATTCTCAAGTTTGTTTTTAGTTTTTGACGGTGACCTGTAACCTTTCCAAACGGTATTTGAAAGTGCAAGTCTCAGACTTACCTTGTCAACCATTCATCTTGTGCCTGTGGGTGAGATGCTTCAGTGCTGGAAAAAAATCACGATCCTGTAGCAGCCCAATCAAACACGCTTGATGTAGTCGTGGGTTTTCTCTTCCACTCAGGCGTTTATCCAGCCGCATACCACAGATATGATGAGGTAGATACGATACACCCCGTTTGAGCTGCATGCCTACGGCAACAACGCTAGGAAGGGTCCAAGTCACAAATTCTGTGTGTGTGGATGGCAACAAAACAAAAAGGTTAAGAATACTGGTACAGTATGCGGCATACAAAAAGGCCAAGAATGCCGGTTCATTATCTGGTTGTGTACAATGCCGTACAATTACTACAATGCAATTGAAAGCAACCTTTTACAGGTAAAAATATTTTAAGGGCGCTTTTTTCCCCAATTTGTTGATATTGATAGCACATACATTGACCAAAAAAATGTATATTATGACAACCAGTTGAGAAATGAACAAGGTCCAATTTCTTTTCAATGGGAAAAGTCGCCACTAGGCATTGTGGTTACTTGTACTGTATATGAATTGACTATCAATAGGCCCCTGGAGGCTGAAGCCAGAGACAGGCCAGCCATCTTACGTTGCCACTATTACTGACAACCGCTGCTATATAATGAGAGCCTCTCAATGAAGTAACTTCACAGTTTGACCATTCAGAATATATTATCTCAGTAACGTGAATTGTAACTGACAGAAGGTAAGTTTGTATTTTGCAGTGGATTTTGTCCAGATCGGTTTTGCTTTCATTTCAAGGCGAATCTTTGATTAGCACTAAGAGATATACCATCCATCCATCCATTTTCCGATCCGCTTTATCCTCACAAGGGTCGCGGGGCGTGCTGGAGCCTATACCAGTCGTCTTAGGTGCAGTAGGCGAGGGACATCCTGAACCGGTTGCCAACCATTCGCAGGGCACACGCAGACGAACAACCACACACGCTCACACTCACACCTAGGGACAATTTAGAGTGTTCAATCAGCCTGCCTTGCGTGTTTTTGGAATGTGGGAGGAAACCGGAGTACCCGGAGAAAACCCACACAGGAACTCCACACAGGGAGGCCGGACCTGGAATCGAACCCGATACCTCTGCACTGTCTGTGAGGTTGACGCGCTACAGTGGGCCACCTAAGAGATATACTTTGAAAGAGTACATTTAAAATCATCAACATGTTTCTTTCAGCTCAATTAATACGGTTGTGAAGCATAATGGGAGAGATGTGTTATTTTGATTCTTTTTTTTTTTTTTTTTACAACTATTACTTTTAATACTCCATCCAACAATTCCTTGAACTCATTATTCTTACAAGGATTGTGTGCGTCCTTGGAATTACCCCAGCTGTCCTTGGGCGACAGTACACCCTGAAGTGAATGCCAGCCAATTGCAGGGCATAAATAGAGTATCAATAAATTACGTCAGTATGTCAGGCAGTGGAAAGGGGAATTAAGAGGGGACAGAGATGGCATTGCCTCTGTTACAGAGTGATATTTTACTGTTGAAATTGCCTGTATCTATATCTATATAGGATGCGCATTGCAACAATCGAAAGAGAATAAAGTATTTGTCTTTCATTTAAACAGTATATTTACTGTAAGTACACTCAACTAATGAGCACACATGAGTATGTTCCACACCAGCACACAACGTAGCTCGTTCATCTAATGCAAAAAAAATAAAATAAAAATTGCGCTCTGAAATTGTTAAAAATTCTTCTGGAGGGCCAGCTTCATATAATGAAGGAATTTGACTTCACTTGACCAGCCTGTAAACAGTTGTGTAATTTCTCTTGTCTAAAATGTTGACCCCTTCTTTAATGAGGATCATGGCTCCGACTTCCGGGAAGGACGCTGATGTGATCCCAAAAACTTGCAAACTGCTGGCTGAATACAGACAACAGAACATTAAACAAACCTTTCACATTTGGTCATGGCTATGAGAGTTAGGTAAATTATATTTTCAAGAATTGCTTTCAGCATGACTTGACAGAGGTCAGGGTCAGTTCAGTAGGAAAGAAATCTCCCTTAGGACTGCAAGCAATCATTGCTCCGGCCTTGTTCTCCTTGCAGCTTCACCATGACACACCTTTGTTCATCTTGAGCCACATTATTAGTCATTCAAGCTCCCCAGCATACCGCTGACTCAAGAAAGAATGCAGCAAAATTTTATCACTTCATGCTTTGAGTCACGTCACCAGAGTTTGACATGTCGCACTGCACGTCTGTCTCATGATGTTTGTAAAACATTCCGAGAAAGTCTAAACAGTGCATTCCACATAGCAGGATGCTGTCCGAGAACTTGTGGGATGCTGATGTTTAAGAAACCGGAACTCAAGGAATCGAAATAAGTTGCGCTAAAAATGATGAATGGAAAAGCTCAAAAAATTCAATGACATAAAAGATGGAGGGAAAATCCCTCCCTCAAAGCTTTGCAGGAATCAGATTTCCACACGGACTAATGTACTACTCCCACTACTCTGTGTAAAAATACATCAGCTCGATGGCAGCGAACCAGGAGGAAAGAGTCCACTGTAAAAGAAAGAATGCAGTGCATATGGGCTATTAATTTTATTGTCGACGATTTTGATTGTCAATGTCATTGTGACTAGTCGGCTAATCGTGGCAGCCCCAAGACACACTGAAAGTCACAGATAATACAGTAGAACGTGAGGATGGCGACCAAGTGGACAAAACTAACTGCTCCTCACATGCACTTTCTTTGTGTTTGATAATGCAGATTCTTTTTTTTTTTTAATATTTTTCATCGATGGAGCAATCGGTGGAATACTTGATTCTAAAAGTATGCAATAGCTGCATCCTTGAGATTAAGAACCACTAAAACGTGTTTGACCGCGAGCTCTCCTCATGAGACTCATTTTTATTGTTAAATTGTTTTTGTTCCTCTTACAAACATTTTAGTTGGCTTCGCTAAGGAGGGTGGGGGGGATCCCAAGGGGGCATGGTACAGTGCATGTGCCACATGCTCTACAGTTGAACTAGATAACTGTTTTATGTTTGTGCTTGGCTGCCCTTGTGCTTGTGTTTGTGTATATTTTGTGAGTGTTGTCTTGGATACGACACCTGTGATGTTCGAATGCCACATATTTCGGTGTTAAACATGAGGGTAAGTCTTTTACATGTAGCCTGCAGACATTATTCAATCAGCAGACTCATTCCTGTTGTCTACACTGGGGTCATGTTTGACTGCGGGAGAATATATGAAAAACGACATTTTAAACAGAAATGGATAGCCGAAGAAAAAAATCTCTGTAGTTATTTTGAGACATTTCTGACCTCCAAGTTTTTAATTGTTAAATTTTGTTGTAGTCCTTTGGCGAAGAAAAACTGATCTGGAGTTTGACATTGACCTTTTATAATTAACAAGACTTGCTGATTCACAAACATTGACCTTCCATTTGTTGCACATTCCCCCCCCTTGACATATTCTCAAGTTTGTTTTTAGTTTTTGACGGTGACCTGTAACCTTTCCAAACGGTATTTGAAAGTGCAAGTCTCAGACTTACCTTGTCAACCATTCATCTTGTGCCTGTGGGTGAGATGCTTCAGTGCTGGAAAAAAATCACGATCCTGTAGCAGCCCAATCAAACACGCTTGATGTAGTCGTGGGTTTTCTCTTCCACTCAGGCGTTTATCCAGCCGCATACCACAGATATGATGAGGTAGATACGATACACCCCGTTTGAGCTGCATGCCTACGGCAACAACGCTAGGAAGGGTCCAAGTCACAAATTCTGTGTGTGTGGATGGCAACAAAACAAAAAGGTTAAGAATACTGGTACAGTATGCGGCATACAAAAAGGCCAAGAATGCCGGTTCATTATCTGGTTGTGTACAATGCCGTACAATTACTACAATGCAATTGAAAGCAACCTTTTACAGGTAAAAATATTTTAAGGGCGCTTTTTTCCCCAATTTGTTGATATTGATAGCACATACATTGACCAAAAAAATGTATATTATGACAACCAGTTGAGAAATGAACAAGGTCCAATTTCTTTTCAATGGGAAAAGTCGCCACTAGGCATTGTGGTTACTTGTACTGTATATGAATTGACTATCAATAGGCCCCTGGAGGCTGAAGCCAGAGACAGGCCAGCCATCTTACGTTGCCACTATTACTGACAACCGCTGCTATATAATGAGAGCCTCTCAATGAAGTAACTTCACAGTTTGACCATTCAGAATATATTATCTCAGTAACGTGAATTGTAACTGACAGAAGGTAAGTTTGTATTTTGCAGTGGATTTTGTCCAGATCGGTTTTGCTTTCATTTCAAGGCGAATCTTTGATTAGCACTAAGAGATATACCATCCATCCATCCATTTTCCGATCCGCTTTATCCTCACAAGGGTCGCGGGGCGTGCTGGAGCCTATACCAGTCGTCTTAGGTGCAGTCTTCTTCTTCTTCGTGTCCGGCCATCTTCTATATCACGTCCTTCCAGTGGGTGGCGCAGGCGAGTGCAGCAGCATTTGGCTCGGCCAGGTCATGTCCAGTACATTTTGGAGCAGTTCTACATCTCATGATGTGTTCCATTGTTTGTGGTTCACCACACACACAAGCATCGGAAGTTGCTAATTTCCATTTTTTCATGGATGCCTTGCATCGTCCTTCGCCGACCCGCAGACGGTTCAGTGTCTTCCAGACAGCCCAAGGTTGGTCATGACCAGTAGCGAGACATTCATCTGGGGTGATGCCTCTCTCTGTCCATTGTGTTGTCTGGCTTCCCAGGCTATTCCACTGCTTGTGCCACTCAGTGATCCTGGCAGCAGATGGTGTGGTCTCCAGTAATGCAGTGGTATCTAAGAAGCTGCTCCTGGACTTGAGCCGTTTCTGGGGGGCATAGTGTTCATGAAGTAGGTGCCGGTTGTCGTTGGCCTGCTTTGTGCGCTCTGCTTTAGCGATGACTGCTCTACGGATGTCAGGGGGAGAGATGCCAGAGAGGGCATAGAGGCAGGGGGTAGTCGTCTTAGGTGCAGTAGGCGAGGGACATCCTGAACCGGTTGCCAACCATTCGCAGGGCACACGCAGACGAACAACCACACACGCTCACACTCACACCTAGGGACAATTTAGAGTGTTCAATCAGCCTGCCTTGCGTGTTTTTGGAATGTGGGAGGAAACCGGAGTACCCGGAGAAAACCCACACAGGAACTCCACACAGGGAGGCCGGACCTGGAATCGAACCCGATACCTCTGCACTGTCTGTGAGGTTGACGCGCTACAGTGGGCCACCTAAGAGATATACTTTGAAAGAGTACATTTAAAATCATCAACATGTTTCTTTCAGCTCAATTAATACGGTTGTGAAGCATAATGGGAGAGATGTGTTATTTTGATTCTTTTTTTTTTTTTTTTGACAACTATTACTTTTAATACTCCATCCAACAATTCCTTGAACTCATTATTCTTACAAGGATTGTGTGCGTCCTTGGAATTACCCCAGCTGTCCTTGGGCGACAGTACACCCTGAAGTGAATGCCAGCCAATTGCAGGGCATAAATAGAGTATCAATAAATTACGTCAGTATGTCAGGCAGTGGAAAGGGGAATTAAGAGGGGACAGAGATGGCATTGCCTCTGTTACAGAGTGATATTTTACTGTTGAAATTGCCTGTATCTATATCTATATAGGATGCGCATTGCAACAATCGAAAGAGAATAAAGTATTTGTCTTTCATTTAAAACAGTATATTTACTGTAAGTACACTCAACTAATGAGCACACATGAGTATGTTCCACACCAGCACACAACGTAGCTCGTTCATCTAATGCAAAAAAAATAAAATAAAAATTGCGCTCTGAAATTGTTAAAAATTCTTCTGGAGGGCCAGCTTCATATAATGAAGGAATTTGACTTCACTTGACCAGCCTGTAAACAGTTGTGTAATTTCTCTTGTCTAAAATGTTGACCCCTTCTTTAATGAGGATCATGGCTCCGACTTCCGGGAAGGACGCTGATGTGATCCCAAAAACTTGCAAACTGCTGGCTGAATACAGACAACAGAACATTAAACAAACCTTTCACATTTGGTCATGGCTATGAGAGTTAGGTAAATTATATTTTCAAGAATTGCTTTCAGCATGACTTGACAGAGGTCAGGGTCAGTTCAGTAGGAAAGAAATCTCCCTTAGGACTGCAAGCAATCATTGCTCCGGCCTTGTTCTCCTTGCAGCTTCACCATGACACACCTTTGTTCATCTTGAGCCACATTATTAGTCATTCAAGCTCCCCAGCATACCGCTGACTCAAGAAAGAATGCAGCAAAATTTTATCACTTCATGCTTTGAGTCACGTCACCAGAGTTTGACATGTCGCACTGCACGTCTGTCTCATGATGTTTGTAAAACATTCCGAGAAAGTCTAAACAGTGCATTCCACATAGCAGGATGCTGTCCTAGCCAGTGGGGGAACGGGATCATGTGTTTGTCAGGAAGACCAACTCATGAGTAATCAATGCTTTATGTGCCCGAGTGATGCTAAACATACCAGGAAACAAAACTGGAGCTGTCAAGCAAGCAGGACTTTCCATGCTGAAAAGTTCTGTGAGATCACCCGGAAATGGGACAAGATGAATTGAAGCCACACGACACTGAGCAGCGCACATAGTATTTCTGTTCTTCTGGCAAAGCAAATACCATCTTGAAGCAATTGAATCACTTCTAGGGTATAACCACCAGTGACACTGTTCATTCCCCCTCAACTAGTTTTAAGGTCTAAATGAAGAGAAACGTGACATTGTGAAGTTGTGGTACAGTGAAACTCCTCTACAACGAAATCATGTTTGCAGCAAGAAATTTTTCACAACGGGGTTTTTCACTGTAGCAAATTTGATCTCAGATGTAAGCACACACACACCCACACACACAAACGTATGTGTACACGCACACACAAACGTTTGTGTACTCTATTTTTATTCCAATAGTACATAAGTATGAGCACACACTTATTTGACACTTCATATTGTCAGTGTAGAAAGAAAAAAAGGGAAAGAAATTGCGAAATTTACGATCAGCATTCACTTTCACTTACATCAATTTCTTGGAAAATGTATTTTATTTTGCTTGCTCCGTCTTTCATTTTGATCACTTTTACCCTCTCTTCCAGCATCAGAGCTCTTCTTGTCTTAGCTGCTTGACATCAAAAGGTCCGTTTTGTAGCCATTTTAGCAATGCAACGTCCATCCTCGTCTGAATCTAACAATAACAAATACTTCCTGACATGCAATGAACTTTTAAGCCAGCCACGGGATGCTTCGTAGTCCTCGATGGCCATAGTTAGCTCTCGAAGGCTAAAAACCTTACGCTAACTGCAGCGCTAATGAGAGAGAAGTGCTCCAGTTAGCGTAAGGTTTTTAGCCTTCGAGAGCTAACTATGGCCATCGAGGACTACGAAGCGTCCCGTGGCTGTTTTTAGCATGATAACAAGTAAAGCATTCGAGGAAACGTTCGTTTATTTGAATGTCCGTCGAGCCACTGGAGCGCTAATGAGAGAGAAGCGCTCCAGTTAGCGTAAGGTTTTTCGCCTTCGAGAGCTAACTATGGCCATCGAGGACTACGAAGCGTCCCGTGGGTGTTTTTAGCATGATAAAAAGTAAAGTAAATGTCCGTCGAGCCATAAGCAATTTACTCTGAGCAGCTAATCGGATGCTACGGATCTAGCTTCAGTATCTACACACATAGACAGTGAGGTCTATGTGGCCTCTTGGCCAATCGGAGGCCAGGATGATGCTCGGTAAGCCAATAGCAGAGCAGCTATGAGTATGTTGAGCCCAGGAAACTCGCAGCTGTGACCGAAATAAACATCGTTCACTATGTAAACCAGTGTGGTGGTTGCTGTTGCCTTTTTTCGAACGAAGCAGTAGAGGTCGCTGTTGGATAAGACTTCGTTGTAGTGAATGTCTTCGCGAGGCTGGAGCAGACAAAATGATTTCGTATAACGCAACAGGGGGTTTTTCGTCATATGGGGGGCAGGAGAATGGGAATTGTGTTAATGCATGAAGATTTTTTCACATAAGGGGGTATTTTCGCCCATGCAGGTTTCGTTCTAGAGGAGTTTCACTGTAGAAGACGTCTGCAAAGACAAGTGCTCAGGGCGGTCTTATTCACCACAACACAATACTCGCATCATTTTAGAGGTCTGGAACCATCTGAGAGGCAGATTCTTTAATGGCATTAAAATATTTATGGAAAAAAAAATATATAAATATATTTAACTCATTCACTGCCATGGACGTTTATATTCGTTCACTGGAATCCAATTGTTTACTGCCACCGACATGTAATATGTATATATATTCATCAAACACGTTTTACAAGAGGTAGGCATGGCATAGTGCCTTGCTCCACTTGTTTGTGAACTTCAGAGCTGTAAACCTCTGTAATGACAAACAAATCCTTGTAGATGGCATCATTGCATTGCTTTGGATTTGAGATCAGTACAGCTTTTGTGTAGAAGATAAAGATTAGGCGGTGCATCCCGGCTTGGCACATCGATTATGAGGGAGTCTAAGTTTAGGCACCTCACACTAAAACAGAGTATCTACAGTATATGTCAGCCATAAACAGAGTGCGTGTCGGGGTTATGACAACTCCCATGTAAAAAAGCCACTGAAGTTCAACTTAAGCCGTGCGGTCAGTGTCACTCGTGGCATGTTTCATTGTTGGCATATGTCTTAGTTTTACTGACAGTATTTTTTTGCACAGTCTACTGTAAGCCAAATCATGCCACTTTTCCACCCCAAAAAACTGTGCTTAGTTGGTGCTTAACAAGTTCTTACGAACTTTCCACCAGCAAAGAGCCAAGTAGGAGGTATGTCATTACGTCATCGGAAAGCGCCCAAATGTCACCGCTTATGTCGACGTTAACCCAAGAGTGCCTGCGCTAATAATATTAATAATAATAATAATAATAATAATAAATAATGCGCTGTAAGCATCTACCAGGCAACTTAGCACAGCATCGATTATATCTAGTATTTAACAGTCAGGGACATGCAATTAGCAATCGCTTATATCGTTCTTAATCATTGTATATTGACCACGAGGCTGGCTGCAAGTCAGAGATCCCATGCTATCAGGGCACATCTGCGATCGATATTCTGGTGGAACACAACTGTGAAAAAATTCACTGCTCAACATTTTGTGCAAAACTTCCCGTGTATCCAGGGAGTCATTCCTCTACATCTGCGATCGTCATTATAACCCCACCCCCCGGCCCTTGATGTAGAGGATGCCAGAGCCCAACAAATAATTGGGGCCATTTTAAGATCCTCTTAAAGCACCAGAGCTTGAATTTAGAAAATTTTGGTGGTGGAAAAAGAAAGAACTGGTGCTAACCTGGGCGCTGGCCCGGAACTAGCACTAACACAAGCGTGGTGGAAAAGGGCCATCAATCATCCTTGTCATCATTAAACTCTTTAAAGTAGATGCTGTAAAGTTGCCTTTTTGGCATATATTCCCAATCCCAAAAGATGGTTCAAGAAATACTGTGTTCATATTGACCTGAGAGAGATGTTTGAGATTCTTTTTGGAAAAATATCTCTAGATCCTTTTGGACCAGCGTTCGTCTCTGACAGCAAAATAACATGGTGGAGCAATATATTATATCCATTGTTGACGTTTTTAGTTCTCGTGGCTAGACTGTAGGGCTCTTGGGATGACAGTGTTATGGGGTTGTCGAACCTTTGACAAACAGCGAAGCAATTGAAGACCTTTAAGGTTACTGGCTTCCTTTTGGCTATATGATGAAATATGATTTCATATTTACCACATCCTGCCGCTGTCCCAATAGTTAATAAAGAGACATATCAGCACAAGAAGATTCAGTCAACTGTATTGAAGCAAATGATCGCATCAGCCATGTTCAGGCAGTTGTTGTGGAACCAGATGCCTCCCACTTGGTCCTCACATGGGTACCAAAATTACCAAGAAAGAACGGTCTTGCTTTCTATTAAAACACTTGAGCTATTTGTTTCTGACAGGGAAGCTGTAAGCGCAATCAAATCAACTGTAAAACATGTGACCCCAGACATAGCACATGACTTTCAAAAGTTAAAACTTTGTGGAATGATGTGGGGCCCGGTTGAGGAAAGGTATTACATATAGTTTGATAAATATTAAAAGCAAACTTTCAACCGCTATATGCGTCGCAAAACTGTTGCACAACCTCTTATAGGAATGTGGTTTGTGTTGTCTTTTTGTTTTAAGCCGTTACATTTAAAGCCATTGTTTACCATGTGCGTACCATCCGTTCTTCATTTGGAAAGCACGGAACAGCTGTGGAATAATTAAAGGCCTCAAATGACACGTGAAATGTCCTGTTGTGTTTTTTTTTTTTTTTTTTTTTTAAATTTTATTTATTCTTGGACTGCTCTGTGTAATCCCACATTAAAAACCTCCCCTATGATTGAGGAGGAAAGGCTGTGCTATAGAGCTGGAACGAATAATCAAATAACTAAAAAAATTTGATTATAATAAAATGTTGGCGCAAAACCTCTACCTCGCGGCTTTGCAGTGATCATTTTCCCCACACGGTCTAATGTTAATGAGAACTCATGCACCATGCCGTGTAAAAATACGTTGTCACAATGGCAGCAAGCCAGGAGCAAAGACTGCATAAAAGACGAAATGTCTAAAGTTTGAGATCATTTTTCACTCTTAAAAAGAATATTCACATTCCAATGCGTCGACTGCAAAGCAGAGCTAACTGATGCACAAGAGCAAATGTACAATCTCTAAAAACGAAGTGTATATGTGAACTAATTTTTTTATCATTCACAAGCTAAATGTTGTTGTAGTGCCCCCACGTGTGATAGACACAGCCACCCTTGCACTTTCAGTTGTTTTTTAAATTAAACGCAAACATTCATCCATGAGCGCTTAGAGCCGCAACTGACACACAGACAGCATGTAGATTTAGTGTGGGTTCTCATTGAAGCTCTCGAACTACTTTTTTTTCATGCGATACAGTAATTACACAAGACTAAGAGCCAATTTTTTTTGACTGTGTTACTGCAAAGAGCCACATCATACACATGGGAACACGTAAACATCCCCCCCCCCCCCCCACACACACACACACACACATACAAAGAGAGACCTCTGCTGAGCCAGATTTATTGTAAATATTACACACCAACATCATAATTGAAATTGACTCCGACAGAACTAAAACCACAGGCCAGTCATTTTCAACAATGAATATTGTGTGCACCTGTCTCACACACACAAACTCTCGGTTCAACCAAGTTCACATACAAAAATATAATCACGTTTTTCTCTTACTATGCATGTTGCTTAACGTTTTAGTGGGACTTCTGGCATTCCTTCTCTTGAACAATTCTCTTCAAATCTGGCTTGTATTCCGTTGTTGCCAATCAAAGCAGGCACTGTCTGCATGCGAGCTGCAGCGGTTACTTACTACTTGGTTCAGCTTGCCACATTGGGCAGGGGTAGTCAAACTTTTTTTGATCGAAGATCGTCTTTTGAAGCTACTCCCGCAATCGACCCGATCGCGCACGTGCAAGCACATACACACGCAGGTGCGCAACCAAGCACATGTGCGCATATGCACGCAGGCATGCCACGATGATCAACAGCCGTAACGGCCCAGAAAATGAACGAAACCGAAACCTACAGACACACAAATCCCCCCCTCCCCCATTTCCTCTTCTCACCCCTCGCGGTTGACTTGGGACCAGCCTGCTGGTTCCTAGTCGATTGCGATCGACGTACTGGGCACCCCTGCCTTAAAAATCAGAGATAATTTGCTGACTAGTTCAGCGCTTAGCGCCGTTGTTTGCGCAGACGCGGTAACCTAAAGGTCAAAATTGTCAATCAAGTAACTAGATTGATGATAGGCTGACATCGTCAGCACTGCTGTACTTAGCACCGTTGTTTGAATGGCAGTGCCACCGCCTGGGCATTTTCAACGCTTGTCACATGAAAGCCCGGGAGCCGCATTGAACCAGCCAAAGAGACGCATGCGGCTCGTGAGCCGTGGGTTGGGCACCCCTGTCCTAGACAATACATGTATTTCAGTAGGAAAGCTTTAACGCGTTAGACATACATGGCAATTTTCCGCGGATCCGCGGAAATCCGCCGTTTTATTTCTTAAATTGATCATTTTTGTGAATCGTCTAAATCCGTTGAGAAAAAATTAGGGGCGGTCAGATACCTTATCGTCGAGTTTTGCCCCTTCCGCTTTTTTCATCACTCGCCATTGCCATGTATGGTTAGAAGGGCACACTCTTTTTTCAGTTGCCCTAATATGGATTAGTGATAATGTAGTTTCCGTTGAACGATAAACTATTTTACAGAAACCAACATGTGTTGACTCTGCAGATGAAAGCTGTGGACGGACACCATATGTCTTTGGTACAAAACAAGTGACATCCTTTTGTTATTGTTTTAAAACTTCTGTGGCCACGTGCCGCGGTTGTTCCACAAGTAGTCGGGTGCACATTGTATTTCCTTTCCTCTCAGAGGAATAGCTTCCCCTGTCCAGACTAATCACAGCTGCATATTTTAAAATTTTTTTGGGGGGAAAAAATAGTTGTTCATCTTCAAAGCGACCATTTAAGATGCGTCATGATTGGTCCGTTAAAGACAATGTCATTCACTGCATGAATGCCGGTGCACAATCCACAGGTTTATTTATACTTGTGAAATAGTATTCATATTTTTACAGGTTTTAGCTGATCTGATGAGGAGAAAAAGCATTACTGTAGCCTATATCGAACAAATTAAAAGTGGCCTCTTTAGGTGGCGGAGGAAGCACCTGTTCCATTGCAGGGTCATTATCAGCCGTTATCTTAGTGCTTTCTAAAGGCCGGCGCTCAGCACTCTGACGCAGGGTTTCATTGTACTCTTCTGCAAGCTCAGGATAAAGCTGTTTACCCTACTCTTTTCATTCATCACCCTTTGAGCTCAGCAGTGTGTTTTTGATGTTTTGTATTTAGATTCTGCACATGAAATCCATAAAACCATGTTCACTTAGACTCTCTTGAAGCGCACAGAAAAGGCTTGTGATTGCAACATTTTGCAGTACAATCAGAATCATTTTTGTCACTCACATATGTATACATAGTCCAATCGAATTGTCTGACATCCCATTAGTTCAACTAAAACCAGCAAGATTGCATTGCTATAAATACATAAAAAGTAACATTACGTATAACACACATTTGGATTATATTGCTGTAGAAATGTGATATTTCAAATGGAAATTGCTTGTATTGCGCTGGTTGATGAAAATGAGAGTTATAGGAATGCCGATTTTTAACAACACTAACTACGATTTTCTTAAAGGAGAGGTCAAGTCAAAAATTTTCTTTCCAATATTGTTGTCTGCACAACCATGAGTCTAAACATGACATTCTGATTAACATTGCATTTGTGGAATATTATTGAAGCAGCTAAATCCACTTTTTTAAAACCATCTCAGGGTCAGGCCATTTTGCCATTTACTGTTGACGAGAAATGACATCACAGTGCCTAAGGGTTCACCTGTTTTCTGGTTTTGGTCATGTGACGTTCGGAAACTGAGCCCTTAGGCACTATGGTGTTATTTTCAGTCAACAGCAAGTGGCAAAATGGCCACCCCCTGAGATGGACAAGAACAGGTTGCTTTTTCTGCTTACCGTATTTTCACGACCATTCGGCGCACCGTATTGTTGGGCGCAGTCTCAGTAACGGGTGCTATTTCTGTATTTGACACATACACAAAACGCACTGTATTATTGGGCGCAGCCAGGCATGGTAAAACATATGCCAACTTAAACATACGGCATGCATGCACGCACGCTAAAAACACGTTAGCTTGAAGCATACGGTAGCATGCATGCACGCTAAAACATACCAGGTATGTTAGCTTAAAGCATACGGTAGCAGCTAAGACATACGGACACACGCTAAAAACACGTTTTTAAAAAGGCAATGGAAGCAAAACTGAGTTCGTTTCTACTTTATTTAGCCATTTTACAAAGTACTCATGCGACTGGTACCTGCTAAGGGTGTGCCTTCAGCGTCCTCTTACATGCCCACCCTTCACTCATTGGCGGACTTCCGCATGCCTGTCGTCACTCACGTCCACCTTTTCTCTGTATAAAGAGCGTGTTGGCCAGAAGTGCTCTCAGTCAGGCTTTGGTACTCGGCGCATACACTAGACGCTCCGCATTATAAGGCGTCCTGTCCATTTTGGAGAAAATTTAACACTTTTAATGGCGCCTTATAGTCGTGAAAATACGGTAATTCACCTTCCATACGCACAATATTAATCAGAATATGGAGTTTAGACTAGTAAGGCCGCTTAAAACGTTTTGTAAAGAAAATTTTGACTTGACTTCGTCATTAATTATATATGTCACTTGGCTTTGCCAAAAGCATTACAGAACTTGACCAAATCACTTTCCAATTTACAAAAAACACATTAAGTGATCTATCTTTTTTTCCCCCCCAGAGCTGTTTTCTCATTCAAAGGAAGGTTATAGAAAGCCAAAGATAATGTGTGCAGCTGTGCGGTGCACTCATAGCACATGGGGGGGACATTGTAGAAAATGTCAGATTAAATTTTAAATAATAATAAAATTAGATTTTTTGTGGAAAAAGTAGGGGGACGGATCCGAATCATTATAAATCTTCACCATTTATAGTGCCTCTGATTAGCCCCAAATACAGTTAAGTTCAGCTCAGCTGTTGTTCATGTACTACGTCACATTCATGGTGTAAAACTTATTTATCTTGGTCTCATTTATTTATTTTTCATGTATCACAAACACCTGGTATTTGAAAATGAGTGTTTAGACTTTTTATATTCACTGTATGTGAACTGGGAAGGCAGTTATACAGGTGTAGTTCTTGATGCTTTGCAGCCAGGCAAACCAAATCATCCAAGATGTTTGACATTCCCATGACATGTTACTTTACATCTATTTCCACAGATTTTTTTTTTCCCATCAAATGTTGCAAAATAGAGATGAGAGAATTTACCGGATTATGCCTGTTTCGAAGTCAATGTTGCCCAGACAATCTGCAGTTTACAGTAACAGTTCTGACATTCTGTGGCTTCTCATTGGGGATTTTTTTTTGTGCCGCCGGCTGTAGGCTACGCATATTTCAACTGCTCTCCTGAAGTGTGATTAAACCGTGTGAGTCATAGTCAGGTGAATTTTTACTAGGCTAAGCAAGCAAAAAAAAAAAAAAAAGAAAGAAAAAAGGCTTCATCTGCCAAATGATGCTTCATATCACATTTTTGTTTTGGAAAGACGCTAAATCTGGTTGATGTTGAGGAAATCAATGACAAAACAGCTTTTTAGTTTGATCTTAAGAAATGATGAATTTGGGAGATGGATAAAATGTCTGCTTTCAAGTTTTATGTGGTTAACTCATTGCATGTTTTCAATCTATGCTGAGTGTGGAATAAATCCGCATATTAAGCTTGTTTCTGGACAATGCTTGGCTGCAAAACCTCTGCATTTACAATGCAATACACAAAGTATTTATTCTGACATTGCAGTTCCTACACACATGGCATTTATGAAGCCCAAATTGCATGCAGAAGAATTTGTAAACTTTCTTAGATGATTCTTCCTGTTCTGTATCTCTTACATTTTTTTGTTCTTATTTCTGTGGTTCAGACCATCATGGTCATCTAAAAATATCCATCCCTAAAGTGAACCATATGTGCCTGCCATTGCATAACATTTCAGCAAAGTGGAACCAGGATTGTTGTTAACAGCGGGAAGCTAAGATGAACAACGGCAGTGCCATTTTTGGGAAACGATTCATGATGGCGCTAACCGTAACAGACTGCACGTAATGTTTTCAACTGGGTTTGGTACCTTATTTCTTTCTTATATTTATCCTGTTGACCTGCAGCAATTAAGCTAGGTGAGGAAGGTGAGAGATGAAATTTGGGCCACCAACCATCGTGGCCGGACCTCTGTGGTTGTTTTGTTTGCTGCTCATCCTGTAGACCTGATAATATGGAGCTTCTGAGCAGGCAGTACGCCGTTGACCTTCTCACCACCTCTCTGGCCTCTGACGCCTCAGTCTCCACTTTCCGTCATTGTGTTTGTCTTCCTGCCATGCGACTCTTCCAATGAATGCGGAAAGTACAAGCTAGAAAGAAGATGATGACGAAAGGACAGAATTGAGCACACTTTATCCTGACCGAATTGCCTCCTATATTGCTTTACATTTTTTACCTTAATGTTCTTCAGCATTGTGGTCACCATTACATGAGCTGTTGTAAAGAACAATCAATCAAACATCCTCATTTTTATCATTCCTCACATGGAAATATACATTTGATAGGTTTCCAATGGCAATAAGTAAAGCGAAGTTAACCACCGTATAATTAAAAAGCCATTACAGAACTTGAGCGATTCCACTGTATAGTGAAACCCATTTCACATTGAGGCTTTCGGGAAAAATATTGAATTGAGATTTTGCTGACAGAAATGGCGATTTCGATTCCATTCACAATTTTTTACTCTTTTTCCTTTTCAAATCAAACTACAGGTCAATGTTCACAATGCACACTACTATAAAAAAAAATATATATATTTTTACAGTTGAACAGTTTTACTACCTTCAGACAGAGATAGTCAGTTACCAGTTAAAACTCAAAATACATTCACACACGAACGGCAGCACAGATCTCAATTAAGTTGTTTATTTTATCTCTGTATTATGTCTTCAATATTATAAGCAGTGAAATCTGGTGATTGATTGAAAAGGGGAGAAACTAATGACTCTTGAAGGGAAGTCAGCATGTGTGCTTACTGTGTCAATGTTCTCTCTCGACAATTGACCCGCTAATTTGCTGTTTACGCTCTACTAAAACGTGGTTCCATCCAGACTGCTATGAAAAGTGCACTGTACACTGAAATACTTTTATTTGTGTTTGGAGACACATTTGGTTCGCGATCAGCATTGGCTTCTTCTATTCTCTCTCGCTCAATGTTACATGCGTAGGCCAAGCCTCGTCCACCTTGCGTGATAACGATGTCTTTTAGAAGTGTAGCAAATTTACTGCCACGGAGGCGTGACTTAGTTACTTGGATGAGAGGATCTGCACGCGAGAGGATATTTCAGCCGAGCTACGTCAGCAGCAAGCACAGTTCGTAGCTTTAGCCCTGGTGCCGCATGTGTTAGTGCCAAGTAATCTCCCAAGTTCGTGAGCAGTGGCTGATTGGTGTGCAATACCTGTCACAAGTAGCATGACTTCTGATTGGTGAGCTTTGCAGAGGAACAGAAGAAAGACTTTCTTCATGTGAGATTGTTGTTTTCAACGGGTTCTGTGTCAGTCAGGAGCACTGATAAAAATAAATAAAGACATCATTTTTAGAACTTATACCCATCCTATCCGCTTTAAACACATTTTAAAACACACATTAATAAACAACTTATGTTTGAAGTAGTCCTTCACACAATGGGAAAATATGGCGTAACATCATTTTCGGAAAAGAAAAGAAGACTTGCACAAAACAAAAGAGAGCTAAACATTGTATATTCAAACATCAAGATGTACCAATCTACGTACTTGAGTTAAAAACTAGCTTGACATATAGAGTGAAACGGGCTAATGGAAATTATCATAGATGTTAACAGTAATTATAAATCTTTAATCAACTACTTTAACACACAGAGCAGCATAACATACAGGCAGACCATACAACAGTACTCAAAGTGTACAGTATATATTGTATTCTCTTTGTTCTGTGGGAACAGTGACTGTTACTGGGGTGGGGTAAGTAGGAGTAAGTTGCTAGTAACCTTTTCTGCCTCTTCTTGTGCTTAGTCTTTTCATGTTTGAACTATTCTGAGTGTTCACAAGTAGTCTCAAGAGTCAAACAATAAACAATAAGTAATATAGCGCAGGCGCAAAGGATGAAATCTGATTATAGTGGGGCCTGGGGAAAACTGCATTATACTGTAAAGCACAATGTGTCTAAGGAGCTTTTGTGATTTAAATATTGTGTGAAAGTTTATCTTTATTTGTCCCCCTAAGAAATATACTTGCAAGTATAAGCACAAATCTCTTTCCTTCCCTTTTTAAGCTCCATCACTGAGGAGAAAGACAAAGCC
Source organism: Hippocampus comes (assembly GCF_001891065.2). Taxonomy (NCBI): domain Eukaryota; kingdom Metazoa; phylum Chordata; class Actinopteri; order Syngnathiformes; family Syngnathidae; genus Hippocampus; species Hippocampus comes. Next base: position 2,400,864 of record NW_017805824.1, read on the forward strand.
TTGTGACACTCCTCCTGTGTACCGGTCATCCCCTTTCCAGTTATATTTGGGATGGGTCACCCTTGCTTACCGTCACAACAGGAGAATGCCGCTCCCCCTGGTGCATTTTTATTTTCAATCAACGCTGCCCCTTGCGGACCCCACTGTGACGATGCTTCGCAGATCAGACTGCAGATCTTGTGTCACATGCGGAGGTGGACGTGAATAGTGCAGTGGGGTGGGAGTCAGTCATGCTATGCTGCAGCACATGATGTGATGCAGCAACTTTAGCTGCGGGGGCACCCATGTTCTCGACTTTGACATCAATACAGCAAGCGTGTCCCGGAGTTCCATTGTCACTTGACTGCAGGCTAATTTGAGAACAGGAGATGCCCTGTCTTGTTGCCTTATGTGCGCGTGTCGGTGTGTGTGCGCGCGGCGTGTGCTTCGTAAAGGCTATGTTCTACTTGCTGATCTTTGCACCTGTTAAACTGACATGAATTTTTGGCGCCTTTGCTGAGCAAATTTACAGTACAACTTCTCTTTGATGGTGTCTGGCATTCATTCCCTCATAAATTACCAAGCTTCAGGTGGATAGACTTGTAAATGGGACATCAGATGTACCCCCGAGCAAAGCTCTTAATCTCTGCTTCTCTGAATAGGCAGCTGATCGGTTTTTGCTTCATGCTGGTGGGCTTCCAGATGTGCATTTGTTTTACTACCTGAGGATGATCATGCTAGCAACCTGGTTTATTAAAACCATCAACTGCCTACTTGGAACTCTTCCACTGCCAGCCTCTTTCAAAGCCGAGTTGTCCATATTGCCAGCTGTTTTAGAGTATTTTGACTGAGTTTTCAAGACACACAGATTATTGTCATCCTTGACATTATACTGTAAGGCACTGAACCTACAAAGAGGAAGAGTGGAATCTTGTTTCACTAGAAACGTTTTTTCCCCTCTAGTATTGTCCGTTCTTTTATAGTCACCATTAGAACATGTGTTGATTCCATCAAATCGCGTTTTTGACTAAAAAGCGGAGAAAACAAGTCAAGCGTGACAAGAACAGTGACTTTGATACTAATGTTTCACGTTTGTGATGCCTAAAACTAAAAAACAGCGTAATCAAGACTTTGATTTGTTCTTCTCTTGGCAAAATTGTTTATTTACAGATATGGTGGACTCCTGCATACTCACTGTTTGGCACCCATGGATTTGCATATTCACACATTAATTAAAATGAGATAAAATAAAATTATACATTTAAGAATAATCTTTTTATCAGCACTTTTTGAAACATTTTTGGGGTTTACATTTTTCATTTTTATTTTTCCAATGCATTTCCATGGGCAGCAATTAGACTCCATTTTTATTTATTTTTTTTGCTATTTGCGAATAGCAGGGCTCCACTGTATACAACTAAGAAACGCTCATGGCTCACATCTTGGTTTGAGTTGAACGTCAGTGGCTTTTATACAGTGTAGTCTGCATTCACTCCACGAACTGCATCATGTTTGGATTTATTTAGAAATTTCTTTTAAAGCAAATCAGAAAAAAAGTTAACCTTTTGGGGATTATCTCACGGAGCATCCCAAAACACAATAAGTTTTTGTCACCATTTTCAGCTCATTTCAACAGTGGTCACTCAGACTCTGCCAACCAGAAGTCCCCTAGTGGCTATTGTTTCAAACATTATGTACAGGATAAATAAATACACTCCAAAACGGTAACATTATCCATTTCAAATTGGAAATAAACTGACAATTTTTTGCCATCCCAACAGTGCACAGGTAAAATAAACAGAATGATCTCTCCCAAGTTTGGCATGCTTTGAATTGCCTGGTGTGTTTGTGTGTTTTTAACCCCCCCGAACTTTTATCAGATAACCAGTGCAGATATTCATTTCCAGGATGTTTTTAATGTTGACAATCAAATATCTTTGACGTCACACAAGATATATTTAGGTTAAAACAATATTTAAACAACACTGTGGATGAATGGTTAGTGGATTTGCCTCACAGCTCAGAGGTTGTGGGTTCAAAACCGGTCTCTGGCCTTCTTGTGTGGAGTTTGCATTTTTCTCCATGCCTGCATGTCAAATAGTATCAGATTTGGGGAAAAATTGTTGCTTTCAGTCCATCATCTTACTCAACATGGTGAGCCCCAAAGGTATATGCTTTCTCCACATGCTGCACTGTTTGATTGGCTCGTTTAAAGAAATAGCATAAGCATATGGTCTCTGTTTACAGGCCCTGTGCGTCATAAGAGTTCATGATAAACACCATTTGCATTTTTGCAAAAGTTGCACAAAGGCAATCTGAATTCAAGACACTTGACTCAGTCCAAATAGTAGTTCATTCGTGAGCAGGCAACACACTCAGCAACTTCATGCGGACAGAGCTCACGCCAAGTCGTTTATCACTAATTTCAAATACACTTAAGAGGTGATTCGTTCTTGTTGCCTCATTTCATGACGGTATGTACATGTAATCATCTATTTTTACACATTGCAGCTTCTTGAGTAATGTGTTTTGAGAAGGCAGCTCGAAGTGGCTCCTGATTTAAAATTATTGCAATTGTAAATTAGACTGAAAGTGTTGGAACATGCTCCAGTTCTCAAGTGCTTCCTTGCAAACCCTAAGGCCAGCTTTACGGCAAACACTGGAATTATATCGCAGAGCTTGACTCCTTTTTCTGTAATCGCCCCGTATCCACGTGTGCACTACGTGTGTGTGTGTGTGTGTGTGTGTGTGTGTGTGCGTGCGTGCGTGCGTGCGTGCGTGTGTGTGTGTGTGTGTGTGTGTGTGTGTGTGCGTGCGTGCGTGCGTGCGTGCGTGTGTGTGTGTGTGTGTGTGTGTGTGTGTGTGCGTGCGTGCGTGCGTGCGTGCGTGTGTGTGTGTGTGTGTGTGTGTGTGTGTGTGCGTGCGTGCGTGCGTGCGTGCGTGTGTGTGTGTGTGTGTGTGTGTGTGTGTGTGCGTGCGTGCGTGCGTGCGTGCGTGTGTGTGTGTGTGTGTGTGTGTGAGAGAGAGAGACAACAATGAATGGCATAGTTGGAATAGTTCAAGACGGGATCACAGTTGTCATCCTTGGGTCATTTTTGGTGCAAGTGTGCGCGGGCTCACACACCTATCTTCGCAGTACCACAATACAGGTTAAACAGATTTCCTGTAAGCCATTGTACTGTATCTCCTGGAATATGGCAGCTTCCTGGTCTAAACCTTCACGTTGAAGAAGCTCACTTAGTTTCTCCCCAGCAATTTCCACTCTCAATTCCTGTTCCTTCCTTTTTACATGCTCTCATTGTCTTCTGCGCTCTCCTTCTCCTTTGTCCCACTGCTTTCTGTGTTGTCTTTGTGCCACCTGACCACAGGTTTTGCACCAAACTCATCCCAAGGCCTTCCCCAAACAAAATTTCTTTAATTAAGATTTTTGAGTAGTACATCATATACAGTGACAGGAATACAGAACCTCAAAAGTTTTATTTGTTCCTGGTGGACTTAAGATTTGGTCCATTTTCAATAAATAACTTCCTGCGATCAATTATGTTTCTAATAACTTGTTCCAGAGTGCTGGCTCTCCTTATCATAAAACATTGCATTACCTTTTAACATATAAGCCAGACTTAATCAGTCTAAAAACAATTAAACACTCACTTTGAAAGAGGAGGGGTAAGAAGTGTCGTGTCACTGATGACCTCATGCATCTTTTTTTTTTTTTTCACTGTAACGCAAGTGGCGGCCCGGTCGTCCAGTGGTTGGCGCGTCAACCTCACAGTGCAGAGGTCGTGGGTTCAATCCCGGCTCCAGCCTCCCTGTGTGGAGTTTGCATGTTCTCCCCGTGCCTGCATGGGTTTTCTCCGGGTACTCCGGTTTCCTCCCAGATTCCAAAAACATGCGTGGCAGGTTAACAGAACACTCTTAATCAGGGGTGCCAAACTCATTTTTTGTTGCGGGCTACTTCGGAGTTATGGTTTCCCTCCATTACAATTTGATATTTCGGTACAGATTTCAGCAAGAATCATGATAGTTGACATACATGATTTGCTCCCGTGGGCCACATAAAATGATGTGGGGGGCCGGATCTGGTCCCCGGGCCTTGACTTTGACATGTGTGCTCTAAATTGTCCCTAGGTGTGAGTGTGCACACGGATGGTTGTTCTTCTATGTGTGTCCTGCGATTGGCTGACAACCGATTCAAGGTGGGGATAAAGCGGATCAGAAAATGGATGGATGGATGGACATTTTCATTATAATTGCAAGATGTAATCACATCCATCAAAAAACACAGGTTGAGTTCATCATTTGATGCTGGCTGAAAGGAGGTTATGTGAGATGCTCTGACGCATTCAGGCATTTTATTAGCAAAGTTTTCCTGAAACTTTCATCCAACTCAAAATTTGACAAGCATTTAAGGCATTTGAGAATTGAGGTTCAACTCTAAGGATCTAGTCAAACGTTTTCAAAAATGATTAATTATTAACAAGACATTTTTCCCATGTAATATCTCTATAGTATCTTTTATTGGTTTTAAACAGACATTAATGTTAGTCCAGGTGTGTGTCTGTGTGTGTGTGTGTGTGTGTGTGTGTGTGTGTGTGTGTGTGTGTGTGTGTG
>NW_017805824.1:2405513-2445903 GCF_001891065.2 Hippocampus comes
TCTCTCTCTCTCACACACACTCACACACACACACACACACACACACACACACACACACTCACACACAGTCTTCCTTCTGCTGTCCAGCTTTCTCCAGGGAGCAGTCTAAACATGGTTTCAGAGCCAGGCCAGTCAACCCTCCAGCAAAAACACAACAAGTGCAGACACAAACACTTAACTCCAAATGCCTGTCTGCCTCCCATGTTTTGGCGGCACTTCTCTCTTACGTCCTCAAAGTTTGTTCATTTGTTTACCCTTGTCAATTGTGGACAACAGAGGTTAATTGATTCCCTGCTCTTATGGCATGTCACATCTGTGTGAATTCAAAACTACATGTTATACATATCATACAGTGTTGTTTTATGGAAATCAATTTGCTTTCACTAATTTTTTTTCTGCAAGGAAGTCCATCCGAGTTCCATTGTCTGCAAATGACTGACATTTGCAAAATTCATGATTTGTCTTCTGAGTTTGGAAAATGAAAGATCAATTCCAGAACTATATTTTCGAGTTGAGTCTCTAAATGAGGATGGGATTGTCATACTGTCAAAGACAAAGTGATACATTGTATTATGAGAAACCCATATGAAAGACGGAAAGATAATGTCTACATTTTGTGCCTTGTTCCTTATGATATCAAATTTTTTTTTATTTTTTGCCCCACTTTCTCCATATCTGTTATTTGTTCCTATAATGCTACTTCCTGTCATTTGTGTGGATATCTCAAAAGTTGTCATTGGAATGCAACCTTTTATTGGGCTATTGTGCCCCCCCCCCCCCACACACACACACACACTTTTACGATGAGACACTTAGCCAAGACATTTCTTCTTAATATGATCATGACACTTTAGCTTTGATGAGTAAATACAGTTGCAACACCCCAACAGCACATCCTGTTTGCATTCTACATGGGGGCATTAAGAATGACTGATGAAAATGTGATTGTCTGGTCCAATAAAGGAATGAGGTGAGTACTAGCAGAAAGTCTCAAAAGAAGGGATGCCGGATAATTATTGACCTTATAATTATATGGCTGTTATTAGGACTGAAGATGCCATATCAATAAATCTGACATTACTCAACTCAAGCAAAAAAAACAAAGAAACAAAAAAAACATTCAAGAATCAAACTGAATATCCAATGAAGCCTTACTTCGCTGTCGGTGCGCTCCTTTTGATTGGAAAGTGCTGTCATAACGTAAACTTTATTGCTCACAAAACAACATATGGGACATCTTTGTGAGGAAATCAAGCTCTCCTTTCTACTTAATACGCCCTGTAGTAAATGTGCATTGAAGGCACATTAAACAAACATGACATCGATAGTTTGGGATTTCTTCAGTTTTTCTTCAGTCCCTACTGATTTATGGATTTGTGATGTTATTCCTGCTAGCTTTGTTAGCTTGCTAGGTCTGACCACACAGTGGCTGGATGAGAACTTCAGACTTTACAGGGTTGTGTTCTATGCAGTGCTCAGTTATGCATTTACTTTATTTCTTTTTTTACAATGCACATTTTCAATTTGTTTAGTGCACTTGATGAATCCTTACCCAAGATTTTGTCTACTCTTCGAAGCCTGTTATTTGTTTAATTTTGTATCTGCCATGTGCATTCAGTCGCGTGACATGGAGTAGTTACTTAGTCAAGTAAAAGAACTTCCAGAAAGTGATCAAAGCTGTTGTACGAGTATACACACCTGCATGTTAAGTCGCAGGTCAATGTCCATCTGTACTCATTTGTATGCAAACGCCATTTGACATTCAGGTACTGTATCTTTTCATTATGCACTGAACTATGCCTAAAGTTTACATTTGACAAGCCATTCAGAACATAGTATTTTCTTGAAATAAATAAACGTGAAATTCTAGAAACAGAAGTTTTTGATTTTTCTTGTAATAGTGATGCCATATTTGGTTAGGGCAAATCTGTGAGTATCGCTTTCTTCATACCACAAGTAGGTCTTGCTGCTGTGTATGAACTTAATTTCTAGAACATTTTACAATCGTAGTATCACTTTTACAGTTCTGCCAGCCAGGAGGTTGGAAGCTGTCCAGAGAGAGGAAAGCACCCACCTTCTTCACTGTCGTGCTGACGGATATTGAATCAGACAGACACTACTGCTCCTGCCTCACTTTTTATGAGGCTGAAGTCAATCTGCAGGTAAGATTGCATACACAGAGCCAGCTGTAAACCTTTCCAACATGATGTCACAGATATTTGTAGGTGGAAGAAACTCTGATTGCACCACGAGCAAACAAACCTTTTGTCATCTGACCAAGGAAGAGCAAATTAGAAAACAGGGACAACGCCTTGAAATAATGATTTTAGCTTTCTTCTCCACCGCCGTTGTTTGAATATGAGGTGTGAGTTGAAAAGAAGTTATATGAGATTAAATTGGTTCCGAGGGAGATGGAATGCTAGCGGTGATTCACAAAACGGTAAGTTAGCTTGCAGGTTTGCCATTATATTTTGATCAATTACTCAATGAGAACCAACCACAAATGTCATCCATACCTGTGGGAAACTGTTTTCCACAAGCCCATTGATGGAGGTTTAAAAATGAAACCGTTTTGTGGTATATCTGGCTGTGATATATCCTAACACAAGATTTTTATGATCGTTATCAGTTCAAGGCAGCGGCAGTCAATGCTCTTTTATCATATTAGCTTGTTTCGTTTACAGCTATCACCATGTTTGACACATGATGCGGTGTGCTTTGGATCATGAGTTGTTTCCTTCTACTTTTCTCTTCCCATCATTCTGATACAAGTTGGCCTTTGTTTCGTCTACAGTATTCAAATTATAATAATTTGTTGTCTCCCATAATCATACGATCATTTGAAGGTCTTCAGCTTTTTAATAATGGACCAAACTTTTGAAGTGTTTGCTCTCCTATTAGATTTATGTTGTTTTCTCAATCTCCTCATGTCCACATTCACTTGCAGTGAGATCTCATTGGACTTGAAATGTATTAGATGATAAAATCTTTGTCATAGTCCAAATACCTCTGGACCTATGGGTACTTAAGTTTGTGTGATGCACACTTAAGAAGATCCTGATTAACTATGAGCCCCCCCTGCTAACTCCGCACTGCTGCACGAGCCTCATTAATCCTGATGTAATGAAATCTGAAATCTCAGGCTCCTCACCCTGTTTTAGATTGCCACGATAGTAAAATTAATTTTGTTGAACGCTCACACAATGAGTGTGAAATACTTTTCGTTTGGTATGTCGCCTTCATAATGCTTAAAGGTCAACAGGGGGATTTTGGTTGAGCAAGATGACGGTTTTCATTTTCTGTTTTCTATTTTTGGATTATCTTTTTTTTTAATGTTCTTCGGCTCTTTGTTTTTACTTCAAGGAACGCACATACGTGACATCGTCAAGAATTAGGAGAAAACAAAAGTCTGGATGAATCCAGCCTAATAAAAAGCATGCCGGACACTGATAGTAGAGATACAATGATCTCGTGCTCACCTCGGCTTTGGATTTACTCATGCATGCAAGTCGATATCCCCGTCTATCACTGATCACAACAGATTCAATGGATCTTGATTAGTGTATGATTATGAATGACCTCGTTAAATTCTCTCCGCCAAAAGCCCACAGAATACCAAAGTAATTGTTTCACTGTGTTTGCCTTTGCAAGAGGCCTCCAATGGCTCCTGTCATCCTGCCCATTGTGATTTCACATCCTTTAACATGTGCACGGCAGTCGTCAATCACATTCCAGTTTGATCAGCAAATCGTTGCTTAGGTGATTTTGAGATGGAACCTCATAGAAGAAATATGCGCCACGTCTCAAAAAGTGGACTAGTCACTGCACAGGAATCTTTCAAAGAAACAATTGTTGATGATCTTTTCTTTTTAACCTCACAGTTGTGTGAATCAGACCATAATTTTTTTCATCCTTCCTGGTGTAAAACCAAGTATACATTTCCCCAGAGGTTGAAAAGCAACATTGGACAAATGACCCCATCATAGACAGAAAATGATCAAAAATAGCCCTGTTGTTTTGCAGAGGAGCCAAATGACATCCTTTGTTGTCTGTCACTAGCTGTTAAAGTTCTTCATCTGTGTAACACACTGCAGACCACTGGATCATCCTTTTTCAGTCAATTGTTTTTCATTCGTACACCTTTCCTCCTCAGATATTTGATTGTAGTCAAAAAAACATGTGGGAGTGTTAGGCCTGCTTTACCTACCCAAATAGCGGGTCCTAAATTAGGTGTTCACTTACCCAAATAGATTACGCATGTTGTTGGCAGCAGGTGATGGAGACCACCATATCGAAAAGAGGAGCATTGCAAGCTCAATATGAAATTTGAAGTGATGGAATTGGCAGTGTTGGTGGAAGACCACCACTTTACTGATTTATTGAAAAGAAAACCTGTTGCTCTTACAATTTTGATGAAGCCAGCAAATGAAAAGAAGCCAAGTTTTGTTGGATTTGACTCATCCCGAATGCCCATCCTTGATTAACATTCCATTTCAAAATTGGGAAAGCACATCGGAAAAACTGCTGCGGGACAGGTGAGCGCCAGGAAATTAAATCGACTCACCTGACACGACTCCCCGCCAGACCTTGGATCATTCAGAAGCCCCAAAATGGATGAATAAATGAAGTGTTAGAATTTTTGTGTCTGGGATTTGATAAAAGTGTTACATGAGCTCAAAATATTAGTACTCCCTGTCACCTCTCATTTTGCTTGCACCTCTTCGTAATGATTCCGCTCAGTGGGGCCGTTTGTTGAGAACATTTGTTCCTGTTAACTACCTGCGTGAGGAAAAATAACAAACATTTATCAAATCCCATGTCAGTGTTGAGGTCTGCATTCATGTAGATTATAGCTGACATGATGTTCTTCTGCAGGCCTCACATTAGTTGCAGGGAGAGAAGCAAAAGCGCTTACGTTGGCCAAAGCCAAGCAGTTCACTCCATTGTCACATTCATGAAATACACAATCAACAATTATGACCACATTTACTCAGTATAAACTACTTTTGCAGTCGAAGTATGTGTAAAACAAAAAAGTTAATATTTTTACATTTGAGCTAGTAGGGTAAAGTTACAGTAAGTACAGCGACTTAAGTATTATTTATGTATGACCTATACAGTCATCTTTGCTACCCTCTTACTGATGTGATCCCTTAAAACTCCACTTAAATGTCAGTTCCTTCGTCTGCGTCAAGGTCTTACCTTCTAATCTTTTAAGGAAAGTCATGGGATTGGCAAGCAGGCTGTGAATTCCACACCAGAAGCAGGAAGTATCTTAAAATAAACAGCCTATCAATAAGTGTTAAAAGTTAAACCGAGTGGTCTTATTTTCCCAAAGCAGATATTACTCAAATTGTTCTCTTATCCTGCCACCTGACTATAAATTAAACGCAACTGTATTATACCACCTATTCTTTGAGTCAAGCTCATCCTGATAAGGAACTCCAAGGACTATATTTGGCCGTGTGCCGACATCTTGTTCCAGCATAACAAACACACATTCTTCAGTTCCACATAAGGCACTGAAGATCTTCTTGAAACGTGACATTGTTTGAACAGTCTTTACTCTAAATGAATCCTTATCTGCCGAATCAAATTTCCGAGAGTCCAGCCAGGTGGCAGAGGAATGTTTTGCGCCTAGTAATTGAACTGAATCCTAAATATAACGATGAAGTGGGCCCCTCGTCTGAATGAGATTTTTTTTTTTCAGATTCTCCTGGCATGTTTTCAATTGAGTGAAGAACTATACTAGAATCTGATAAACGCTTTAGTCAGGAATGAACACTCCTGGCTGAGGATTCACCCAAGATTACTGTGATAAGCATTTTTTATCACAGCTTATCATTTTGACATTCATTAATCACAATTATGGTTATAAAGTGTTTTTGCCAACATTAGAGGAAAGATGCAGTTCAAAGTTCAAATGTTGTGCAAAGGTTTGCATCTTGTAGTCCTCTAATAATTCTCAAGTTTTGCATTTTTCTGTTTGTTGGGCCCAACATATATCTCATGTGTTCAATCTGGAAGAATAAATATTTTTAATCATATATCATTAATACACCAAATATTACAATAACAAAAAAAATAATAAATAGCCAGGTAGGAACTTGACTTGTCTAATGTATGTTGTACTTCTTCCTCCAAGAATTATGTTGTTTTTTTACCTGCTTCATTTTAGCAATTGATAAAATGAAAATTCATGGTAATTTGGATGCGCCGATTTGGAGAACGTCTTGGGATTTCAGCTCATATGAGCTTTTTGGTGCATATTTTCAACTGTAACTTGTGAGCGAATCGGAGAAAAGGGTTCCTCCGAGGAGCAAAGGAAACCAAAGGTCGAGAAGAAACTTATGTTGAGAAATAATGAAATTCTGCCATCTTCATCTCGTCTGCCAAAAGAAAGTCAACATGATTAGGGAATGTGGATTTTAGGTGCCAATCCTAGCTCTCATTGTAATATATACAAATCCCACCTGAGTCTTAAGTTGCAGGACCAGCTGAAGTATGGGAAAAAAAAGTGACTTATAGCCTGAAAAATACTGTACTTTTCGATTAGAATTGTGGTTGTCTCCATCAAATAATTTCTTGTGGTAATTGTATTTGTGTTCATTGTTCCGCTATTCATGTTTCAGTTTTGGAATGTTTGCTACAAAATAAAGAAACATAGCCAAAGGCTATATCCCATTGAGCGGCGACAGTTTGCAAGTGTTCGTGCACGCCCGAATGTTGATTTTTCATTCGCCAGATGTCTTTGAGACTGCGACCTTGAAGGAACCCTGACGAAAATCAACATTCGGGCCATGCACAAACACTCGCAAACCTCCGCTGCTCAGTGGGAATCGGGCTTAAGATCTTGAATCTTAGATTAGCACCCTCAGCCATCGGAACAATGTACATCTGTTATAAAAGACAGTCATATGCTTCACTCTACTTTATCTTGATCTGGGAACGAATAGTGTGTTTGTTTTATATTTCCCTGGGGTGTGATGAGTGCACATGGCGTCTAATGACGCAAATACGCAAAGGACCTGTCGGAAAACATCTTGCTTGTTTTTTGAGTTTAGGACTAGCTACACTAGTATTTTTCCAAACACATGCATTGGATGTGAGAACTATCAATTACACAATGACTTTGAACCGGGATGTAAATAGCGCTGACATGTTCCATTTCATGGTTTTAAGTCTTCTTTTTTTTTTTAAATCCCAGGGATCTAAAAGTATCGAGGTTGACGAAGATGAAGAGGTGGAAGAGGATTGCTTGATCCAGCCAGCTCAAGTGTTTGCTCCAAAAAGTCTCATTCTCGTGTCGAGATTGGATCATCCAGAAATATTCAGGGTAAAAAGGCAAAATGTGATTGATTGATTTGAAAAAACTATCTTCTGTCTTGTTCCGAAAACCTTCATTTTGAATGTCTCTGTATATGTTGTCCTTCCAGGGTTGTTTGGGACTTATCTACACCGTGCACATTGATAGCCTTACTGTCCCTTTAGAGGGTTTGGTGGCCAATCTGTTTATATTTCACGTCCCTGTGGCTGGTGGATCCCAGGTATTGTTCAAACTATAGTATTTTGTATTGATTTTGACTGTTTATCTTTGTCGGTGGCCATGGCTTCATGATGAAATTTTACAACAGGTGACTGCCAAGATTTCCACATAGTGTAACCAAAGTCGAAGGTCAAAATAGTGAATATGCTTTTTTTTCCCAGCTTCAGAATGTCAACATCAGAACAATCGGACAAAAAGCTCACCCGCAGCCCCTGTTGAGGATAAGCAGTATAGAAAATGGATGGAAATGTCTCATAAGCTAAATGCCACTCTAATTTTGCATGTATGTTAACATTCCTCATGAAAAAGCAAGCTTTTTCAATAGACGTTTGAAAGTAGAACCAGTGATCCAACTCAATGCTGATCGTGGACTGAAGAAATAAGAAGAGATGATACAGAATAGAATGCAACTATAAGATACCAAGCTTATTTTGGACATGAGCTCCACTACTCATGTCATAATTACGACATTAACAATTCAAATAGTGGCGCCTTCTTAACTTTTTAAATGTCGTTACTTTATTACTGCTGGTGAGGGAAATCTAAATATTTGCCTCCCATTGTTCTGAGAGTTCAGCTCCTGTTCAAACACCAGTAAGAGGAAAGCATTTGGTATGTCCCCAGCATGACGCCTCTTCAATTCCCAACACCTTAAGTGTGCCTTTAGGCAAGGGAACAGATGCATTAGTGAAACTAGCACATCGTAAAACCTTACTGGTATGCGAGGAATTATATGAATGAAAAAGATGGATTTCCCTTCAACTTCATATTTGACTTTTGTTGCCGTGTCTTTAAAAGACAATGGAGAAATTCCCAATTCACAGCAGCAAAGTTATGAATGGAAGAAGTAGAACAACAAAATATGTGTGCATCCTGCAAGCAATGATGACTGTTGCATCAGCCAATTGATCGAAAGAGCCAACAGTGTTGCGCACTTCATGAAGACACATTCACTCACAAGCACGTGATTGAAATTACATTTTTTTGCAGCTTGATCACTGACATTTTAGTTGTAGCTGTGTGCCCATGCAGCCTTGACTAGAAAGTGCACCATAACTAGAAATGATTGGCTGTCAACTACAATGTTTTTTGACATTTATTGTCATGTTTTTTTCTTGACAGAAGCTATTTAGCCTGGGAGCAGGTGACCGACAACTAATCCAGACGCCTCTGAATGACACATTACCTGTCACATGCAAGAGTGTCGCTCTGCTCTTCCAGCAGCTAGGTGCGTCCCGCCACTGAACGACCAGTTAGTCATTGTTTGACAGCAAACCTACAAGATGCCCTGTCATGCTCATGTCATTTAGTCATGTTTAGCTGCGACACGGTAGGGATGGTGTAGCATTCACTGCATATATCAAGAATTCCTTCTTCGTTGAGATTGCCTGAAATGTCGATCCCTTTATTTGCTCTTAATCTTTTAAAATAATATTTAAAAATATTCCTAAAATCCCCTTCTTAGTTGATTCAACCCAGCATCTTAATATTTTTGACATGACGTGGTGTAAGTTAAGTCAGTCTTATCAGATTTTAGAGCCCCAATTCCTTTGGCTAAATCCCAAGTGCAGATTTTTAGAGTCAGGAGACATTTGGATTTATTGTATTGTAAACGTGCCCGAGGCAAGATTATGAGGTTTTGACCTCCCATTAGTGATTCTGCAATTTGCTCGAAGCTAGAACAAGCACATGATGAAGATTTGATGCCGTTTGTTGGGCTCACGTTGCTCCATTTGCACAATATATGAACTTATGCTTAAGCCAGTTGTACGGCCAGTACAGTACATGCTGAGTTCATTGTGACGCGTGTAGCTTTTAGGATGTTTATCCGTCATCAAATTACTATTCCACACAGACCACTAATGTCGATGATGTATGTTGTATTTTTAGACTTTAACCTCACTTTTGAAGTAAGCCGACGAGTATCTGTGATCTTGGGGTGAATTAATTACAAAATCTGATTTACAGTGGAAAATTGGCATTCGTCGAGCCTCATTTGGGGACAAGAATGTGCTTGAAAACACATTTGATTTTATTTCGTGAGTGCACATGGGGGGTACTTACACGATATGCTAAGCAAGGTCATGTGGAAGTTATGTTTGTAGCCAATCTGCGGAAAGAAAACAAAACTGTTTTGACATAAAAGCCAAACACGTCAGTCATTACACATCTGTTTTCATTTACCTGCAAATGATTCTGTTGCTCCTTAAAGCAGATTTTAGGACATGCATGTGTTGGCAAGGTGCAAATTCATTGCTCTTAATGCCAAGAAAAGCTCCATTCTCCGAAAGAATCCGGTGCTGCCCTATTCATGTTTGATTTGCTTTAGTCAAATTCAGGTCCTTCAAGATCAGAAGTAGGGCAGTCACACTGAATCTCTGCTCAATTGCGCTTCCGTCCGTCCATCCATCCATCATCCATCTATCAAACCATCAAATTACTGCTGGGGTTGAGTTGCAGGGTCATCAGATTTAGCAGGGAAGCCCAGACATCCGTTTCCCCCAACCACTTCATCCATTCTTCTGGGGGGATCCCAAGCCATGAGAGAGAGTCTCTCGAGTGTGTCCTGGGCTGTCCCTGGGGCCTCCTCCTGGTAGGACATGCCTTGAACACCTCAGCAGGGAGGCGTCCAGGAGGCTCCTGATCAGATGCCCGAGCCACCTCATCTGGCTCCTCTCAAGGCAGAGAAGCAGCAGTTTGACTCTAAGCACCTCCCAGATACCTACACTTCTCAACCTAACTATAAGGGATAACCCAGACACCCTGCGGAGGAAAGTGCTTGTATCCGCAGGCTTGTTCTTTCGGTCTTTGGGCAGGATCTCATCCTTGACTCACAGAGGGCACCCCACCCTTTTCCAACTGAGGACCATGACATCAGATTTGGAGGTGATGGTTCTCATCCCAACCGCTTCACACATTGCTGCGAACTGCTTCAGCGAGAGTTGATGATGGTCTGATGAAGACATCGGAATCACATCAACTGCACAAAACGAGTGTAATACTGAGGTCGCTAAACTGGACTCGCTCAACGCCTCAGCTGTATATATTAATTCTGTTCAGGTCATGAACAGCAGCCGTGACAAAGGACAGCCTTGCCGGAGTCTAACTTTCATTAGAAACGACTCTGACTTACTGAGGGCAATGCGGCGCAAACAGCTCGTATTGAAATGTCCAGGTCCACATAGTCCTGGAGCACTCTCTCCAGGACTATGAACACCTGTGCCAAGTCCACAAAGCATATGTTGACTGGTTGGGGCAAACTCCTTTGTACCCTCCAGAACCCTGCTGAGTATGTCACTGCTGGTCCACTATTCCATGGTCAGGACGAAAACCAGACTGCTCCTTGTCCCTCTGAGGTTGGACTTCCCGACGAAACCACCTCTATAGCCGTCCGAAATAGACCTTACCAGGGAGGCTGAGGAGTGTAATCCCTTGGCATGTTACAATTGGCATGTTGCGTCTATATTTTTGTTTAGTGTATGTACTGTACAGCGTCATAAACAATTAATGGATGCCTGGAGTGATTTACTGTCATAATATATGACCAAGCATTTCAAGTATCCTAAATTAGATCAAATCCCCACACATTTTCCAAGTAACCCTAAAAAACACATTCCTCCCTACTCATTTCATCGGATTACTCTTTTACAAACATCCTCCTAAATTGTCAAGAAAACCCGCTGCCCAAAAAGGAGCTGTTCTTTCATCCCCTGACATTTACTGTCAGTCTTTTGAACAGGCCAGAACTAAAGTACAGGTATGTCTGTATATATCCATCTGCTGCCCATGTTGCTGTTGTAGCGACAGGTGACAGTTTATAGCTGTGCTGAGTCCCTAATCCCTCTTTGATTGGCTGCTCACGTACATTGTTTTTGATCATTATCTTCAAAGCATGTCCGCTATGACTCGTGTTAATCGTTCATCAGATTCCTCTCGGGTGCTATCAGTAGTTTTTTTGGCATCTGACCCGCAAAGAGAACAAATGTAGCATTTCCACTAATTCGTCCACCCTCCTACCCAAATAAGGATTGCAGAAAATGACCTACAGACTGGCGGCTCGCCACATCTTTCGGTGTGCACAGGTCACTGAAGTCAGTGGAGAGGAATGTGTGTTAAACATGACACACTGTGGAGGAAGTACAACCCCCCCTGAACCCCCCCGGTAGTGAGATAAAACCGGCAATCAAGAGTGCTGCTGTTTGTTTGTTTGTTGCCTTTGTCTCCACTGTTATCGGGGACTGCTGCTGTCTCTTTTTATTTCAGGCTCGGAAATGTGTCACTGTTTTCATAAAATGAGTAAACACCTGGGTCTGACATTAAGCTGGGGCCGTCTCAGGAGAGTTCTTCACATAGTGTACAGCATTACTATTTGTGCTTTTTAGTGTATTAGGAATCTACTCAAAAGGATCAATTTGCTCATCTTCAACATTTAAGATGTTCTCAGTGTCCTGTTTATCAGTGTCGAGCTGGACTCGGGGGTGCCAAACATCCAGCCCCAGCGCCCCCGGTGGACCCGACATGTCTGCTAGTGTTCCTCTTTCTTTTGTCATTCCTATTTGTGATTAATTGATCTGTCAGATACTTGGTAGGAAACAATAACAGGAACTGTAAACTTAGAATTCTTCCTGCTTGTCACACTGGGATTTGAAACATTATTATTAATGTATGCGACTCTTTCATTTCCGTTGGTTGGCCAAAGTTAATACTAATGAGTCAACTTTTTCGAGGGCTTTAAATAGTTGATACAGCCAACAGACTGGTGACTCCAGTACCGTGGTCATTACTTTGTTTAGTCTTTGCCTAAACATTTTATATATTTTTTTAACTTAGCGGTGCAGCAAAATAATTTGAGACCCCCCTAATTAAGCCAACCCTTTTGTATTTGACTCTGTTCGAACTGGTCATGCAATTAACCCACAGTAGGACACAAATAACCCAAATAAGCAGTCTTGTACCCATCTGTGACACTTTGCGTATTATTTGTTTGATTTTGTCTATTTTTAACTCTAAGGCCGTCAACTGCTCCTATTTTCTCTTTTCCTCAAATCTTAAATCCCCTCAACTAGCCGAGTGCGTTAGATTGAAACAATGTGGCCATTACCTTCAACATTCCTTCCTACGAACACCTCATTAGTTGTGCTTTCTTTGTTAATTGTTATTGTTTCCCTCTTGCAGGTATTCAAAATGTTTTGAGCCTGTTTTGTGCAATACTGACCGAGCACAAAGTTTTGTTCCACTCCACGAGTTACCAGAGGCTTGGGGAGGCGTGTCGCGCTTTGGAAGCTCTTATGTTTCCCCTCAAATACAGGTGAGTGTATGCACTGCCACACCGTTCATTATGTTTATTTAGTGCCACTAATAATTTTATCCGACTGTTGAAGGGCCATTCGTATTGTGATTTGCCCCTGTGTTTTTTTTACAACAATGTCTTGAAATATATATATATTTAGACCCACCGCACTCATAATTATTTATATTGCCAGATCCAGTTTTTCATACACCCGGTGGTGCAAGCACCCGTTGCTGCCAACCCCTGCTCTAATACCGTATCTGGTTATAAGCTCATCAAAATGTATTTAAATATTTGCCAAATTAGGGCTGGTCATTTTGCTGTAATTGATGATATTCCAGTCATGATGATGATGTTATTACAAAATCTCTGCACATTGTGTGCGTTCTCATGAATTTACTTATTTGAGATTTCTTGTGAAGACCTTTCAAATAAACACATTTCTCTGCTGAGAACTGGGAAGGTGCTTTGTGATGCACTTGTTTGTTAAATTTCCCTTTCCTTAGTCTTGCTTAAAATACAATGTGTGTTTTTTGTATGCATATCTCTATAGTTATCCCTACATCCCCATCCTGCCGTCACGTCTACTGGAGGTGCTCAGCTCCCCGACCCCCTTTATCATCGGCGTGCATTCCATGTTTCAGAGTGAAATCCAGGAGCTGGTGAGTCCAGAATAACTTGTAATTTTTTTCGAAAATGTGATGATACAATGTTTACAGTTTCACAAGCGCTTTAGTTTGTCAGCAAATAAAGTAATCTATCCTTGTAGAGTTTATATTTGGCTGCTTCTGCAACGTGTTGCGTCTTGCAAAAAAACCACCTGACATGTCAGTATTTCATGTGTCAACAGTTGGATGTCATCATCGCAGACCTTGATGGCGGCACAATAAAAATCCCAGAGTGCATCCACTTGTCTCTACTTCCTGAACCTCTTCTCAGCCAAACACAGGCGGCCTTGTCATTGGTAAGCATGTGCATGCCAACATCTTCATTCATTTTTCCATTTGACTCTGTTCACACTCTGAGGACTGTCCAGATGTACTCACGAATATTTTGTAAAATTTGTCGGCAACACTGTTGGGATAAGCGATGACTGGGGAAAAGAACATTTGATTACTAGAATTTAAACTCACACCAAATGTGCTTAGTCTCACATTGAAATCTTTTAAAACATTTTCGTGGTGTTCTGATATACTTGGAAAATTGTCATGTGCAAGGTCTGGCCTCTTCTAGGTATTGCATCCTGATCTGGAGATTGCAGACAATGCATTCCCTCCGCCTCGCACTGCACCCTCCAACCTCAAGTTGTTGGTAAGTCAGCATCATGTCACATGCGCTCCCTTTGCCCATAATTTGACATCTTCCTCCCCCATGAGGGAGGATAATACTGCTTTCAATAAAAGGTTTCTTATCTCAAAAAGGTCACAATCGGAGATTCCGCATCAACTGACTGTTATCTAAACCTGCTGATTAATTTATAATCAAGTGATGTTGCTTCATATTTTTTTCGGGGGGAATGTGTTGTGTGTATGTGAATGTGTGTCAGGACAAGGAGGTGAGGGCTGTCTTTCTCAGGCTGTTTGCACAACTCTTCCAGGGCTACAGGTCATGCCTGCAGCTCATTCGCATCCATTCCGAAACTGTGATTCACTTTCACAAGGTAAGATAACAAATAGCAATTCCCGTGCAAAGTGTTCTAAAACGTAGTTTTCCTGCTAGTCCCCGCCTGATCAAATATTTTTCGCAACTGCTTTCCATGAAGATTTTCCTGTAATCTTCCAGGAATGATCAGAAAAAGGACTAGCATGTGTGTCCCTAAAATGTGACAAATTTGGTATTTTGTTTTTGTCTGAAGTGTTCCCATTTTAACTCCAGAACATGTCATCATCAAATTACCCCACATGGATTCTATTATAATCATGCTCAGTTTCTTTTCCCTGAAATTAATAAGTGGTGAACATTTGAGTGAACCCACAAACAAATAATGATGAAGATAATAATGATACCTCAATTAAATGGCTTCTTCGGTACATCTATTTCTGTTATACAAGAGCTTATACTTGATTACAACATTGCAGCGATTGCTCGATAGATAATAGGTCAAATATCCTGTAATTATACACTAACTTGCTGCTTTGTATCAATGCCAGCATTATACTATTGTTCATGTGTGTGCAGTATTGTAATTGTTC
Source organism: Hippocampus comes (assembly GCF_001891065.2). Lineage (NCBI taxonomy): Eukaryota > Metazoa > Chordata > Actinopteri > Syngnathiformes > Syngnathidae > Hippocampus > Hippocampus comes. The sequence continues at coordinate 2,420,542 of NW_017805824.1, forward strand.
TAATTCTGACATTGTCCAGACTGCCTTTCTAGGCCAGCGGGGCCTCATTGAGAATGATTTCATCACTAAAGTCTTGGATGGCATGGCCTTCGCTGGGTTTGTCTCTGAGCGTGGTCCGCCTTACCGAGCTTGTGATCTCTTTGATGAGGTAAGCCACCGCCCTCACCCCCCGGTCCACCCCTCACCCTGCTCAAATTGAGATGAGAAGCTGTAGAAACGTCTTAAACAGTACACCTATGTTTGACTTGTTTCAGTATTGTTGTTGTTTTCTAACTAGAGGATCCATTCTTGTAACTACAGATTCTTCTAGCACATTTTGCAGTTGTTATTTTACTTTTATTCTCTGTGTGTTCATAGCTGGTGGCCTTAGACATTGACAAATTTAGGGAAGAAGATCTCAACCCTGTGAAGCTGCAGAGACGCATCAGGGAACTCTCCGAACAGCTATACAGAAATGTGAGAAAGGCAAATTTGTTTTTGTAATGAATATGAAGCATGAACAAGTTTTTTTTTTGGGGGGGGGGGGGATAAATAAATAATAAAAAAAAGAACCTTCAGGCTTTTTATCACCTCTCCCAGTTGGTGGATTTGTCTCAAAACCAGTTGGGACCGACAATCTTAAATAATAATTGATATTACTGCCATTCACTGATAAAATTACCGTCTCCACTGTATATTCATATGTCTACCTTATACTGCCCCCGATGGCCAAGGTGAGTACAGCAGAAGGAGCAGTACGATGTCCAAAACCAAAATAGTGGCAACAACTGTGAAATTCATACCATTCTATTTAATCATGTCATTACTGTATGTTTTAATAAAGTACAATATTACATAATACTATGTTCCTTTTTGAAAAACACAATTTTGTTCTTTTTGGGGAGAAAGGCTTCAGATGATTAATGGCATTACCATGCATTTCATCTGGAAAGTTAGGTTGACATATGAGTGTTTTAAGTTACGAGCATGGTCATTGCTTCATAGACTAAATTAAACTCGTATCTCAAGGGACCACTGTATATGATTTTAAAACTATACGCTGGTCAGTCTCTTAATACTTTGGTATTCCTTTTGCATGTGTTTTCACTAGGAGATTCCAAACCCACACTTGACGTTCCAGAAAGTGCCCAGACCATCAGAGGGATCACACCTCCGAGTGCACCAAGTACCCTTCCCCCTGTTGTGTGACGACCAAGTGGAGAAGCTACTGCAGGAGGGTCTGGCCAAACACACCAATGTCCCTTCATTAACACGGCTGGAGAAGAAGTGTGTTGTACCTGCTGGTCCTCCTGTTGGTATGACCACCTACAGTATATAACTTTGATGATACCAGAACACATCGTTAATATTAATGTTTGAATTGATTCCTTGTTTGTTTTTTTCCAGTGTCCATTATAGGAAAGACTGGCTCTGTGTTTAACAGTGCTCGCAGGCTTGAAGTAGTCAAGAGCTGCATAGCCTTCATCTTTGAAAACAAGATCCTCGAGACGGAAAAGGTTCAGTGTTCAATAATTTAATTTGCTTCACAAGTTGTATGATGTATTTGGTATATTTATCTCCCAGATTAGTGGTTGTCAAACCTTTTACACCTAGTACACACCTAATACCAGTTTAAAAAACTTTTCTCTCTGCTAGTCCCACCATCGTGACCAACATTAAAATAATGTAGCGCAGAAGCATCGAAAACAAGACAGGTTTCATTGCAAAAAGAAAAAAAAAACCCCAAAAACTATGTTTAATATTACTGTGAAGGTGCGATGATTAATGGAAGTAATCAGTTGTCAGATTTAGATCATTAATTTTACTAATCTATTAATCATTTATATTAGATTTTTTATTTTAAAATTGTCCAAATCAACTTAAACAGTATATATTCTCAGATTTCTATAGCCCATCATGTTTGGTTGCTATTGTTCAGTAATGAGTCATTTAAACTCCATTGCACATAAAAGTTAAGTACAAACAGCCTTTAAGTATGCAAAATTATTGAAAAAAAAAAACAAAACAATTCTAAAGGTTCAGTGTAAAATTGGATGTTTAACATGCCACAAGAGGAAGCTCACGGAGCACTGGCGGTATCCATACCACACTTTGAGAATCACTATCCTTGGTTTTATGTCCTTTTTAACAGTCTGGTAGCTAGTGGTTTGTTGCCAACTTCCTTGAGCAACAGATTATTTCACTATTAAGGTAAATTAGTCCATCCTGTGTGTTTTAACAGACGTGCAGGTTGTCTCACAAACCGGGACGAAGGCAAAAATACAGCACTTATTTGCTCTTTATGTTGGCTGTTGGCCAGCCTTCGTATCCTACTGACTTTATATATATGTTTTATAATAAGAGCTTCCATCTCGCTGTTTATGTAAGAATGCATACCATTTCTCCTGTGCACCGTCAGCGAGCCTATAAAACCTGCTTTGACATGGTCTGAAAAAACAATGGGTCTCAACCAAAGGGAATGTGCATACTGCTATTGCAATCACTGACTTTACAGTAAAGTAGTCATGGTTCATCCTGCTCATCAAAATAAAACTACAAAACATTCTGTTTAAATGACACTTTCTAAAGACCCCAGATCTATTCCGAAAATGAACTACATTACATTAGATTATTAACCACCATGGCAGACACTACGGTGATATAAGATAAGATAAGAAAACCTTTATTTATCTCACAATGGAGAAATTCCCAATTTAAAGCAGCAAAATTATGAAAGGGAGAAAGTAGAAGACAAAAAGTATTTACATAAATATAAAATATAAATATAAGCACATTAAAAATGGTTGCGTGGGGGTGAGTCCAGGTTTTCATTATATTAATCAGTCAGTAATTTTTTTCACACTATTATTCTTGTTATTCCTGATATGGCTCATCAAATCTGGTCGTTCTACATTAATTACAGTCTCAGTGAGTTCTTCGCCAACCCTGTCTCTGTCCATCATTTCCCTCTAAACAGACTCTTCCTGCTGCTCTGCGGGCACTCAAAGGCAAAGCAGCTCGCCAGTGTCTAACTGAGGAGCTAAGTCTTCATGTTCAGCAAAATCGGGCCATACTGGACCACCAGCAGTTTGACTACATCATTCGGATGATGAATTGTGCCCTGCAGGTAATTCCCACAATTTGTCCCAATCACTTTTCAAACAGTAACCTCAGCTTGCCAGCAATCGAAGGCCTAAAACGTTTTCTTCTCGTGAAAATGACCACACTTTGCTATTCTTCAACTTTGTCAAATGACTGAATGATTACAGTGGTCTGCATCAAAAATAAACAAGAATGACATACATTAATTATTGACATAAATGAAATAATTTTCTCTGTCATTGTTTCTTACCGAAGACAGTGGTAACATTCATTCCCCCAATAGGATCCAGTTTTTCATTTTTTTTTTCTTTGTGGAGTGGGGGTGGACAGGTGGTTGTAAGGCTACTGGGTAGTGCACTGGCCCAGCCTAGGTTCTAAGAACAGTACCTGAATTGCCAAGGGATTCAATGAACATACTGGATCTATTAGACCAGGGGCCCCCAACCTTTTTTGCCCCACGGACCGGTTTATGTCAGACAACATTTTCAGGGACCGGCATTTAAGGTGTGGCGGAAATAATACAACAAAATAATATGGTATGAGCGGCATGAAAATGGTGGCGTTTTCGAAATATAATAATAAACACAAGGAGCGTCTAATCTGGCCGCAACACTCCGATCGCTATGGCAATGTTTAATGTCTTCAAAATACGATACAACGCAAATTCAAAGTGCATGAAAATGATGACTCACCACAGCACCCAGCTTGATTTTCTGCAACCAGACGGTCCCATCTCGGGGTAATAGGAGACAATGACACCTCAAGTGTGTGGTTTATGTCCAGTCTACTTCGTAATTTTGTTTTCGTCGCCGTTGCTGCAGAAACCCCCCGCCTCACACAGGTAGGATGTCGGAAATAGCAACAGTGCTATTGTGGCGATCTTAGAGTTTTCAGCCATAACTTTAATCCAGTTGTCTCGAACGTACTTTTAAGGCCGCTGTCATTTGCGATCTCCAGCAGTTTTTTTTAACTCATTTTGCAAGCTCCTGCGTTTTGTTTTGAAATACTGTAATCGGTCACGTGATGGAGAAGCGTGGCTTGACGTGTGTCAAGCGTGACACAGACGAATGTAACGGAGAATCCGGTAGTTTTTCAAAATAAAACATCTTTCGTATTTCGAAATAAATAAAACGGAATGAAGGCAAGTTCTTTCTGTGCGGCCCGGTACCAAATGCCCGGCGGACCGGTACCGGTCCGCGGACCGGCGGTTGGGGACCCCTGTATTAGACCACTCTAAGAGGAGATTTTTACCTCACTTTGCTGCAAGGTTAATGAGACGAGAGCATATCGAGGAAAACGTTGGATATTTGGAATGATTCTTCATCCGAAACTGCCCTAAAAATGTTCTTGCCTATTTTTTTTATGCAATTTTATTTATTTTGACTCAAATGAGTGTTCTTAGCCACTACTTGTGTGTCTTTGCAGAAAAAAAAAATGCGTCTACCCCACATTTCTTTTCCGACCTCTTACATAAAATCATTTTGAGGTAAAAATAACCACGATTTATGGTTGTGGATCCATCCAGAAAGGAAATCAAAACAGGAAAATACTTACAATGTCCTCAGCTTTTAAGCAAAAGCAGTGTCAGAGAAGCACAATTGTACATAAGACCTACTGTCCGTGGTTCCCCTTCCTCCTAGTTTTATCTTTCCTGTATTCTACAGTTGTTTACAATGTGTCGTAAGAATGAGTCCAGTAATGGTGCTCATTGTTTATATCAGACAGCTTTTTTGTCTCTTCTTGGTGCCATCATGGTCAAAACAAGTGTCAAAATCAGTTCTCCGTGTGTTTTGTGCAGTACTGAAAGAGACCGAGGCTTCACTCAGCTAAAGCAGCCAGATCTTTATTGCTTATGCTTCATTTTTTACTGCCTTGAATCAGCTCTTTCCCTGGATTTTAATCATAGTAAGCAGTCCCCAGTGTACATTTTTCATGGAGTGACTTTGGATTCCAGTCATTTTTTAATACAAAGCCAATTAATCTTGGCAGCTGCTCAGGGTATGAATACAATGTTGAAGTTGTTGCCATGTGACAAAAATATTGATTGGCAGGAGCAGTCTCACCGGCTGACTGGATTATACTGAACTGGTCTTAACGTACTGACTTCCTTACATACTTTACTATCATAGAGTTGCAAAGTGTGCAAGAATAAATTTGGGGAGAATCACATGCACTCCTGGCGTGCTGCTAAAACTCGTGACACACATTCAGATTTTACTATGTTTTTTTTTTCTTTCATTGGAGCCAGGCATCTGTTCTGAGCTCGTTTTTTATGGATTTCTTTGAGATGAGTCGAGAAAGGAATATAAATAGAATACTGGCGGTCAAGTTATTAGAACTTCACACCCTTTCTTGCAACACCCTGCCACATAACAGACTCGGGGTGATATTTTAGTTGTGTGTGGGTGTGAGAGAGAGGGAGAGGGAGAAGGGGATCAGCGTGACCGATCCTGTAAAAAATGTTGCTGGCAATTATAGAACGATAGCATGATGCCTCATTAGGATTTCTGGCATAACATGTATGTGACACGTTGATTCACAATGACATCATCATGAGGAGGCCAATTATTCGCATTTAAACTGTTCCCCTCGGGGTAAATAACAGTTTTGGTTTGTGGTTGTAATCAGTGTTCACAGTTCAGAAGGTTTTTCAGGTTCAAGTGTTGGCCTGTGAAACAAAACTGTACAGTAAGTCAAACGTCTGCATAGTCGAGTCAGGTTGATTTAATTTGCATGTAGGGATGCAACTTGTGATCGGCAGTAAGAGTTTTACAATATTTTTTCCTGTTGAAACAAAGGTTGTTATCCTTTTCTGTGCTTCTGCCATGAATCACCCAAAGTAACGAGCCTCACTGACGCATTTGAGCTAATTGCACATTAAGTTGTGTGCGCATGCACACCGGTCAGTGCTCCTGCTCTCCACAGTACACAAGCCATGTGGGGGAATGAGGCCTGCTGTGGATGTATCCTGGCATCCCAACCATTTCCTGTCAGATAGGATTATTAGCCCTCTGTGCTCTGCTCTCTCGTGGCCCAGGGCCTCATCTTAGTTAAAAAACACACTCTGAATGGCAGTTTACTAGGAGAGGGGATTATGGTGAGAGGTTCATCTGGCCACAGTGCCGCCGAAGCCATATGTCCCACATGACGGTGAGGCAAAAAGTGGGGAAGACGAGCGCATGTTCCACACGGATGTTCAGAGAAAATTGATCTCACTGTTGTCTTGGCGCAGACATACTAGAGGCACCCCATGTTCAGCTCAATCAGTTGGATGTCCAGTGTGGCCAGGTAAACATCTGTTGAAATCAGATTTCAAACCTCTCAATACACCACAGAGGTCAACTATGTGGCCTTCTCTTCCTTTCTTTTAACTCACATATTTTTATGGAGTATATGTGCGTAAAAGTGCCTTTTACGTGTGCATTCCAGACACATCACTTCATTCCAGCAGATTTCCTGGATAGTGTCTCAGGAAGTTTCCCTTTGTTCACTTCCTGCATCATTTTTGTCGCATGCTTGAGTTCCTTGTTTGCGCTCGCTGCATGGTGTACGTGTCTGAGGCCGAATAGCCACGTTAGTCATCATAGCCGTGAAGAGTTCCCGCAGCTTCAAGGGGGAGGAAAAGACTGGTGAAAAGTACAGTAAATAATGGGAGGAAAAGAAGACAGTGGGATGTCGTATTGGCCAGAAACATGAGGCTGCACATTAGAACAAGTTCTTGTCTGGAAATCCTTGACACCCCGAATAAATTAGCATGTACTCTCCAACCTGCATGCAGTGAATCCATTAGTGGCATTGCCTTCAATACCTTGCTAATTTTCCTCATTCCTTTGGATAATCAGTTTTCACTTCACTTTGGGTTTATTCTTAGCCGCTTTGTAGATTGTAGTGGTTATCTCCTTGTGAGTTTATCTAGAAAGCTTTTGTGCTGTCGCTACTCATCCAGTCTGCTTTGAGGAGATTGTAGGTGATAATGAAGTATGCTTAACACAATGTCATATACTTGACATGTGGCATTTTAGAATCCAACAGATGTTTAGGCTGCATATGTATGTATATATGTTAGCAAAAAAATATCTAGTAAAATAATACATACTTTTTATGACACGATTTCCAAACGTGGTGTTTGGGGTTATTTGAGTCAACCATGATATTTTGTGTGTGTCTGGATTATAAATGACCACCTCCTACTGGCCTCCAACTTCTCTCTATATTGTGTTTGTTGATTTCATTATCTGAAAAATTCAGTTGCAAAGAAAAGCAGCAATTCAGTTTCATTTTAAATCACATGATCAATGACAATCAAAAAAGATTAGATGCATCATAGTTTGGCTTGCTAGATATTCACTCATTACCTGTGCATTTCCGACCGGGAACTGCAGTGACCTGCAGCATTGTTCCCTATGCCGGTAAACAATGCTCTGATGCCGCTCCAAGGTGGAACTTTTTATCGCAGCCCCAATACCACAAAAGACAAACACAAGTGACGAGCAAACTAAAACAAACGTGTGTTGCTTAGACCATGCAGGGGGCAGGCAGGCTTTCATGTGTAGCTGTTGCACTTATGTTTTGCATTTTCGCTCCTCTGTACATTCTTCTTTTGGTCTTCTGTTCTTGAGCAATGATGGCAACAGGGGCCCCATTACAGACCACTATCAGAGAATGCTGCATTCTTCACCCTATGCTGTGAACTCTTGATTTCCCAATGTGTGCCTGTGTTTACGCAGATACTTTTTCATGACTTTCAAAAGAAATGCTCATACTTTTTTGAGGGTCATGAGGTACGCCACCAGGTCAAAATCAGTGTATGGTATTACTTTTGTTTCTTCTGGCGGAATTCTCTCTGTAAGTCCAGTTGCTTATCCTGATGTAGCTTAGCACCAATAAGTACCAATTTCCTGTGATTTAAGTACATTTGGAGTCCGACTTGCATCCTTTTCTCCTGTTCTCATCAGGTTTTTTTTTTTTGGAGCCCCAAAGCTCCTGCTGGATGAATCTTCATGTACTTCCCATCCCAACAGTGTTCTCTTGAAACAGAGAAGAGCCACCTCTTTGACCCTGACCGAAACTAAAATACAGTGTGGACATGCCTGCCAAAGTGTTGAGCAGTTAGTTGTCATTTTTGTGACAGAAACACTGTATTGTATCCAGGTTATGCTGAACGTGGATAGAGTTAAGCCTAAAATGATCAATTCCCTGTGATTTTAGACTTCAAGTGGATATTTGTTGGATGGTTATTGTTTACCTAGAACATACCCAAGAATCTGTAAAGCCGCTATAGGATTGTGAGAAAATATGTTGATTTAAAGCAAATTATTATTATTATTATTATTATTATTATTGACATGCTGTGATGAGAAAAGGTTCCATGTCCAAAAATTCTTCATACCGTTTCTCAAAAAGATTGTTCAAGATTCTACATTTCTAATTGATTAGAATGCTGGAGAAGATTGTATTGGATGGAGCCTTTTCAATGGTCAAATTCTGTTTCTTCAAAATCTTAGATATGAATATTTTTTTTCAATTGGAAAAAGAATCAAAATGGCGAATACTTTTTGATTTAGATTTCTAACATGATTTTGCTCTAATTCCTCGTTTCATTTGTAGATAGAGGAAATTTAATCTAAGCAAGAAGAAAAATTGGAAGATGAAAATTAGAATTAGAAGATGAAGGTGGTGCCCATGGTATAAGTCATAAATCTGTCCACGAATGCAATGGCAGTGTTTATGCAATTAGTGCAAGCTAATATGCATGATATAGTTGATATGTCAGAGGCATGATTATAGATAATGCTATAAAAAAAGTTGCTAATATGCAGAATATTTCTTAAATAGTACATGTTGTAATATGGCTAAACAGCCAAAAGTTTGCCATTTAGTAAATATTGATTCGCAAATTTGGATCGCTTTGGGCTAACATTTTCAGTTGGGTTCTGTGTTTTCGACAGTTTATTTTCCATAGCACCTCTATGATTGTTATTATTATTTTTTTACTTTTTAAATGTGCCTAGGGCCAATAAAAAAAGATCGTAAAACCTAGCAAGTTTCCAAGACAGATGGACAAGCAGGTGCAAGGAGAGACAACAAAAGAAAAACTGCTGGCAGGGGTAACACTTAATTTGTCACCGTGGAAATATTTCCAACCAGTCCTTGAAAATCATTGGGTCTACCTCGGCATGACCAGATGGCTCTGGGGGGGAAAAAAAAAAAAAGATTTTATGCAACATGTTATGAAAGTTTGCGATAAGACTTGTGTGATCTGGTCAAGATTGCAAATAAAAATGTTGCAAATAAATTCAAAACTTATGTGCTTTAACAAGTGTGTGAGGGCAAGCATTATATAAAGCTATTGAAAGCATATGTCTATGTCTACTATGGACCATGGTGAAGTGAGTGGTTTTGGCAGATTTTATTTTTTTGGGCACTGACATTGAACAGGACACGACTGTCTTCATGTAAATGGGTATTTGGATCATTTTACCCCTTAGTGTTCATCACATTGATCATTCCCTTGTGTCACATGCATGCTTGATGTCTAGTTGGACAGAACATTTCTTAAGATATGGCTGAAGAGCATGTACGAGATCACACAATGTCTTACTTTTCCTTTACCAAAACATGCATACCCCATCCCTCCCTTCAGTGGTCCTGGTGTGTTTTGTGAGCTGTAACAGAAATGCGTAACCTGTGACCTGCTGCGTCTTGCCCCACTCTCACTTGTCCCCTGTTGTTTGACTTACAGGACTGTTCCAGCTCAGAAGAATACACCGTGGCTTCTGCACTGCTGCCACTGTCAACAGCTTTTTACAGAGTAAGTAGGTTCATTCAACACAGATGTGTGTTCCACGTCAGGCTTCTGTTTCGCTCATTTCACAGATAATGCATACAAAGGGTTTTGGGTGGCACGTGTGGCTAAAACCACTTCCAGTCCTTTACATGCAGTAGGTTTGAGCCTTTAAAACACCCAACAATCATACATATTCACTATATAATGGTGTCCTGACTTCCGAGTCTAATTTGTTGCACGGCCACTCACTAAAACAGTTAAAGCATCATTGTCACAGTGGAGAACTGACTTGGACTTAGTTTCCAAACCACACTGTCAGTGGAGAATAGCTTACCATAGCTCATTACATGTACCCACGGCTTGTTGCTATGGGGACAGACACAATTGGCCACATTGCCATTTTGTTGGGTACCAGCATTTTATCCTGTTGAGCTAGACTGAAACCGGAGTTGCACTTGAGCGCTACATGGCTCTTACTGTTCAGTTATTAACAAAGAAAATAAAAGCATTAAAAGAGAAGGCTTTCATTGATTGGTGCTGGTTTAAAGATTTGAAAGCGTGTGGTTTCATAGGATTTCTGTTGGCCAGTGGACTATCACTAATAATTTCTTACTCGGCCTTGAAAGCCAATAAAGGAGTCTCAAGCAGCATATAGCACCGTTTTTGTTTTGGCAACTAGTTTTTGCCTCACCTAGTCGGTAAAAAGCAAAGCAAAGTCAGCCAAGAATATGCGCCTGCCCCCCCCCCCCGCTTCCCCCCCAAAAACACCAACAAATAGATTCCGTAAAAACTGGTGCAAGAGTCACACACTAGAACCAGGACATAAACAGAGATAAGTAATGGAGTGTCCCACAGTCACCATCTCCAACTACGCGGCGTTTCCCAACCAATGTGAGCACTGTTGCCTTTTGGTACTTTTCCACCTCGCTTATAAATAAATTATCCCATTCTTTGCAACATTGTTTCATTTCTTGAACTTCATAGACATTCAATTCTTAAGCTTTGGAGTGAAGTTAATGTCTGCACTTTGACTGGACCCTCACTCGTCTCTCCCCCTAGCCCTTCTGTTTTCTTTTTTTTCCCTTTTTTTTGGAGGGGGGTGGGCATCATTATCGTGTTAAATGTCTCTAAAATATGTTGGTGCACACAATACGTGGTTGATTAAATCATTGTAAGTGGCCTAGATCCTGTGGCAGCGACATAAGCCCAACATATTTGGTTTGCGCCAATTGTGGTGCAGTGCATGATGGCCAGGCATCTTCACTTCGGTCTCATATTTCCAAAAAGATTGCTTGGCAGGTCTTGTGTTTTCCCCCCACCCCCCTCCATAAGTTAAGACAGACCGCCATGTTCATTTTAGACACGAGAAGACTTTCTCTTGGCAACCCTTCAAAAGAAGACACACAGGGACAGCTGTTTTCTAAAAGCACAATGTTTCATCAACTTTTTACACCGACTGAGATGTAGTGCTTGGGTTTATTTCAATGTTTCATGAAATGTTTGGTTCATAGGGAAACTGAAAAGGACATTATATTCCTGGTTGAAATGATAAGGACATGGCCATTTTTGATTAAACTTTAATTTGGACAAATTGTGTACTTTTGCCACAAAATCTGTACTGTACTAATTTCATCCATTCATCATGATTCACTCATTTGTTTTTGAAGTCTTGTAGGAAATCTCAGATTTTTTTTTTCCCTAGCCCTCCTGGGGATTAAGATTGGAGGATGCCGTTTGTCAACAATGGGCATGTGAAGCCCTTTGAGATTTTTTTTTGTGATTCAGGGCCATATGAATAAATTTGACTTGACTCATATTTGTGAAATCCTATTTTGCACATCTCCTTAACTTTATTTTGAAAAGGGAGCATGTTACAGTGAATGCATGAATGCATTGAAGCTCACAGTATTTATTGACATGGTTGTGGAAAAAAAGTGGAATTTCATATGTATCATATGTTTGAGCATAAGCGTTTCGGATAATGGAGGGATGTTTCTGTGGGTCCTAACCATCAAGACATGAGTAATGAAATCAATTTGTTGAAACCACACTAGTTGTGTGAAATCATGAACAAATTTAATGATTTTGTAGTTGTCATTTCCCATGACTATGTTTGAAATGTTTGAAGACGGTTTGTCTTTAACTCTAGTACAAAAGTCACATTCGGGAGTCCAAGTTCGCCCTGTTTTCGCCTTGTTGTTGTCAGCGATGCTATCCACAAAAATCTCATGTATATTCCTCAAGCCAAGCATCATGGGAGTGTTTTGGTTTGTTTCCATATGTTGACGCTTACAGCTGATGTTGTTGACCCACATTCTTCGTTCATTCCCAAAAATCCTCTGCTTTTCGGTGTCCCCTGACTCTTCTAACATACTGTACATTGCAGATCATGCTTGTTAACATTTGCGATAGAAGAAAGGACAAATGCATGTCCGAAATATGCCGTTGCATTTTCCATGTGTGCTTGCCAGTTGGTAAAGTTCATCTAGGTTTCATCTAACCACAGTCGCCCTTTATCAGATGCAATCAGTGAGTTTTGTCGAGCTGCACATTTCCTCTGGCCTTTATTATATAAAGATGAGTGTTGATCGGGAGAGGACAAGGCATCACCGACATTTGTATATATCTTTGTTTTGCATAATATTCAATCCATTTGAATGTGCCACAGCAGATGTCTTTGTTCTTCTGGGTGCAGTGTGTTTTATCCGAGCAGATCAAAAGAATTTGATGACCCACTCTGCCGGAGCACTCTGCTGTGAGTTGGGGGAGTTGGCTGGGCATTTTCCTCCAGCATGTCCTCATGCGCAATGTGACGCACTGGTTGACCCTTGTGCAACTCCAAAAATGTTCAACTTCTGGTTTACTTAATCTATGTTTACCTTCTTTTGGAACATTTACGTTACTTGTACAATGTGTGATTACACAGTTATGTTTTATCGGCGCGTTTGTTTATGATTCTGACTTTCATTATTATCCTATATATTTAATTTTTTTTCTCAGGAGATTGATTATGCGCCAGGCAATTATGCATTTCCATAGAGGGAGAAATAATTACTTTTTTTTTCTCTGCCATTTGGGAATACTGAATTTCTTCCCAATACTTTTTCTGCCTCCAGGCTGGTGACATATTGGGTTCGATTCAGCGTTTTCAGTGACAACATGCACCATCACTCATTACCCGCGAGACATACTTGACATGTGATGTCCCGTCAGTGCTTGAAGGCTATTTACTGGTTGTCATACCATGGACCTCAGGACCGTACCCCTTAAGTTAAAAACAAGATCACAGATCATGAGAGCCCCTTTACCATTTACTTACACACATTTTTTCCCTTGCATCTCCTTTTTATTTTTCATTTTTGTCTTGTTTTTACCTCTCTCTCAAACGTACATTCCATGCACCACAAGTCGAGTACCTCAGCCAGATGGGTCTGATAGGAGTATACTCCCCTTTTTCGCTTTAACTTGAATTCCTTATTTCCTTCCCTCCTCCCTCTCTATTATTCTCCCTTTCCCCATCTCCCGCCTTGCCATCTGTCTTGTGAGTGTCTTGCTATATTCGGAAGAGATGACCTAGGTCAAAATGACCTGCGCATATCCGAAGAGTCAAAAAAACACCCAGGCTGAGTATAGACAGCATAGACACGTCACGAACACTGCCCCTGTACACAAATACACTCGCGCATCTGCTTTTGGAAACAGAGCATGTAGCACAGAGAGGTGTTCCAGCGCTTCTGACTGGTCCCCCCTGCTGTTCATATTTACCTGTTTGTTTGTAATTGAGTTTCTTTCATCCTTAAATCTTAAATTTAACTTGTCTGTGCAGAATCTAGACTACAATGCAATCCTCTTTTGCACGCACTGTCATCTTTGGTCTCAGTGCAGTCTTCAAATTATTTTTGACGGAAGTTGAGCTCTTTTTTATTTTCTGAAATGACTTTGCAATGACTTATTGTATTATTTAGGCTGATGAGGGGACATTTTTGTTGCCCTCAATGTTGCATAATAGAAAACAGAGCATATTAGTCATAGTGTATTGATTTAAACAAAGATTAATTATATGAAAGTGCAGTGGGTGCAGTTATATTCCAGAGAGAGAAGAAACAATATGAAGACGCTCAAAGCAGAGCTCAACATTTCTCACTCTTGACAGGAGTGAGAAGCCAGCATTTCCACAACTGTCTCCTGCCTTGCTTTCTGTGTGTAAGGGACTGTGAAGTTGACCCACTAATTTGCCAAGCTTCCGACTTGGTGTTCGAGACATGACAGGCAAGATTGGTGTGGAGTTGAGCACCCGAGACACACTGTCCTTTTGTGTTGAAAACAATAGTGGCTGTCAAAGTTGAACTTTTGCATCCTCTGTGTGAGCGTATATTTCGGACAAGACAGTGTTCTGCTTCCAGTTTACGGGGAACGTAATAGAAAAGTGGCCATCAAGATATTACGTTGTTAAAAGAATACTCTATATTTATACAAGTCCACCAGTCGAAAATTTGAACACACCTTCTCATCGTCGTGTAAAGCGTGTCCTAACGTTTGACGTGCAGTGTAAATCTTCTGTGATTTTTAAATTGTTTTCGTTTAAAAATTCATGAAAGTCCTCACCTTTGTTTCTATTCCCAAATAACGTTTGCCCAGTTCTGTAGTGTGTAGTGTAAAACAAGAGAAGCACAAGGCTTTGCAGGGTGTTGCAGTAACATGTTGTTTTGTTTTGTTTTTCTCCTAAGAGGCTTGATTTATAAGTTTGTGGTCATCAGCTGCATTTTGGGCATAGTTTTATTCCGAGCTTAATTATAATGTTATTGTTATCAATGAATCCAATGAACTTGGATCCAACACAGTTCGCATGAGGAACAGCAGTTGGAGGTTGTCAGTCTCTTGGCTTCAGGCCCATCGTAGAGGGATTAAAGCTGTTTTGTTTCTGCTGGTTATAATTATATTAACCACCTCCCGCTTCTCATAGTTGTGGATAAACAATGAAATAACAATTAAAAAAATAAAGAACAACAACAAATAAAAACTGCTCAAATCAGGGGTGAAAGGAAAAAAAAACAGCGCCAGGTCTTAAAATATGAGCATCACACTGAATGAAGATGGACTGTTGTTTTGAGTCATGTTTGTCTATTTTATTTAGGTGTTACCCGAAGTTACATTGTGGTGTTCCAGAGTGGAAACCAAATTTAGTGCCAGAAGCATTGCAGGTTGCCTTTTTGAGTTGTTTTTGCAAGTGACAAGTGCTAAATGTTCATCCCCCACTAAAAAAAAAACAAAACAACAAAACAACACGAAATACCCAGACACGGGGGGTGTTACTGCATTAAGTACACTCAAAGCTTCACAGATTCTAATTTAGATAATGGATTAATTTTCCTTGAAGTCATGACTGGTTCGACTCTTGTATTTGAGTGAAGTGGAAAAACAAGAGCAGCTGTCAATGTCATCATATTGAAAAGAATAGTAGTAGTCGAAGTAATAGTTTCATTCTGAAGATCCTAGCTGCTTATTTTAAATCAAAGGAGACCTGCGCTATACAGTGTTTCTCTTGCTTACAATGGTCAGGCTCATTTTCATTGTCTTTTAATGCTTTTTTGTCTTTTAGAAATTGGTTGCTGGGGTGAACCAGTTTGCCTACACCTGCATCCAGGACCACCCCATTTGGACCAACCAGCAGTTTTGGGAGGCCACTTTCTACGGCGAGGTCCAGAGCCAGATCAGAGCCTTGTACCTCAACAGCCCGGAGGAGAAGTGGGGCATCAGTGTCAGGCTGAAGGTAAAATGATGCTGTTGCTTGAGCTTGGATTTATCTGTAGTCTCATTTAGCTCATCTCTTTTAATCCATGTTAGAGATCATTTAGACACAATTTTACAAAGCTGTAACAGGTTAAAATAACTTTGATTAGAGATTTTTGGTTGCTCTTGTCATTTCATTTAACACTTTGTTCAACTACATTAATTGGTTTTGAAGAAAGGTAGGACACTACTTTAAATTTAAACTTACCATGAATTTGCAAAAAGGGCAAATGATTTCATACCAGCCTCTGTCGGGCAGAAACCCATGTATGTCTAATTTCTTATTTTTTTCCACAAATCAATACTCTTGGTCTGTCCCCATATCACCTCTTATTTTTACACATTATTAACCAAGTTAAAATGTTGAAAAAAGCTTGAGAACAAATCTATAATTCTTTTCAATACTTCAGCTGTCTGAGAAGTACTGTATTGTAAACCTTTGCTTCTTCCTCACTCCACAGGAGCTGCGTGTCAGTATGTTGCCTCAAAATTCAAACTACTTTGGTGTGACAATAAGTAAAAGTAGGCAAGTCATATGAGTAAGCCTGCATTGTTAAAAATGGATCGTTGTAATCCTTCAGTAGTCAGCCACAATGGTAATTGCGCGCAGGTTCATTTCTGCCTGTTACACTGCTTAGCTAATTTGGAGTGTTCCGTTAACCTGCCATTCATGTTTTTGGAATGTGGGAGGAAACCGGAGTACCCGGCGATAATCCACTGAGGCACGGGGATGAAAAAAATCAATTGATTAATCGATTACTTAAGAAGCACGTGATGTATTGACCGATCACACTCATGGATGATCGTATCGGCAGCTTAAAACCCAAATCGGAACATCCCTAGTAATAAGTGCAGATTGAACTTCAAATTGTATTGTTGGAAAACTATTAAATGAGAGAGTAGTATAATTGTATTGAAATAATACTTTTGGGGTTACCGACATAGCCTCTTCAGACAGTTTTTTTTTTTTTTAAATTATGAGCTAACCGGTTGTCTGTTTTCTGCACGTAATCTTTACTCTTAAATCAGAGCTTTTTGTGAACTTCCCTCAATCCTCTCAAACATTTCCTCTCCTACCGTTGCCATCTTCTTCCAGGATGTGGGCACAGTGCCCGGAAAAGACGAGGAGCAGACAGCGATGGATCTGGCCGCCGTGCAGCTGCGCTTGTGGCCAAGCCTGAGCAAAGAGAAGCAGCAGGAACTGGTGAAGAACGAGGAGAGTACCATTTTCAGCCAGGCCATCCATTATGCCAGCCTCATGGTATACTTGCTGGTTCCTTTGGACACCAGCAAGAACAAGCTGCTTCGCAACACGCCCGCAGCCGACTGGGAGAGTGGAAGCAACAGCATCGTCACCAACAGGTGAGCAGATAGATGAAAGAGGTTGGTTCACTTTCTTGAGTTTACACGTTATTTTCTTTTAGCGGTGCTCTTTCGCATTAAGCCGAATTATATATTTCCATATTGCCGTTGTGAAAATGGCTGCTGTTGTGCCCATTGTTCTCAAGTCCCTCCCTCTGTCGCTCAACCCCTCTACCTGTTTTTTCTTTCTCTCTTTACCCTCTGTCCCTCTATTTTGTTTCTCCATCTCAACCCAACTTGCCGAGGCAGATGGTTGCTGTCGGAGGTTTCTTCCTTACGTTAGAGGGAGTTTTTCCCTGCCTCCATCACAAAGTGCTTTTTCTATGTGGGGTTCAGTTGGTTTTCTTGCATACATAGAGTAGTGCCTTGAGATACAAGTGACCAGACCTTTGAGGGTTTTTTTTTTTTTTTTTTTTTTTTAATAAGCCGTCTTTTGTTTTTAGTGAGGCTTTCTCTTGGATGTCATTAATGGGGCCACTTTGTACTAGAGGGTGACACGGGAGTGCATTTTTACCCCCTTCCCACTTCCACAGTAAAAAATCCATCCTGTCCCAATCCCAGACCATAGTATAAAAAATATATATATTTTTATAATCATGTCTCGTCCCACTCCCAGTGAAAATGACTGCCAATACCGTACCACTCCCATTTTGGATGTCAGCTATATTAAAAAAAAAAAAAAAAAAAGACTAAAGTTACATTTTACTCATATATAACTGTTTGTCGTCCCATTTCTCCTCGTGGACTCACTCTCACTATTTTGTGCAACACAGAAAAGAAAACAAATTTGTCTGCTCCCATGAACTTTTTATCCCGTCCGTCCCAATTCCATGATTAAAGGTAAAGTTGAGTCCCATCCCGTGGGAATCGTGCGGGATTCTTGTGACCCGCAGGATTCTTGAAAAAAAAGTCAAGTCTCTCTGTAAATCAACTCAAATAGAACAAAAGAGCAGTGATTATGCTTGCTGAACACTGTGAAGTAAATCTTCAAAGTGGCTAGCTTGTTGCCAGAAACCCTCAGATGAACACAATGTTCTCATTTTGTTTGTGGTGTTTACCTATTTTTTTCACCCAAATTTTGACATTTCATTCTCAAAACTGCCTCGAGATGTAAAATTTTATTTGTTATGTTTTGAATTGTATTGTATGAGACAACAGCTGCAAAATTGTTTGGGTAGTCATTTTTCTTCATTGTTTTTTTTTTCCTCTCCATTGTGGCCCCAGACCTTTGCTTTTTATAGAAGACATTTGGATCCTGTCACTCACTAGTGAGGATTCCAGAAGGCAATTTGCTTCATGTGAAACATTCGCTATGGCTAATAGATTGATCCCAGCATCAACACGTTTCCTGTGCCGGTCTCACTGCTCCTTTATCACTTCTGTCGACACGCAGCTCTCCCATCTCCCCATGGACACAGCAGCTTGACCCTTTACATGTTCTTGTTTTTCATCATACCATTTCTCATTTATAGCATCGCTGGCAGTGTCGCTGAGAGCTTCGACACAGAAAGCGGCTTTGAGGATTCGGAGAACAGCGACGTGGCCCATTCAGTGGTCAGATTTGTGGCTCGCTTCATCGACAAGGTGTGCACTGAGAGCGGAGTAACCCAAGAACACATCAAGAACCTCCACAGCATGATCCCTGGTACGTCACAGACGGTGTTCATTCACGTATATGCTGTCCTAATTCCCTCAGCTTTGTTCAGAGTAACTCCTACTGGTGTTTATTCTCAGTAACACCGGCCTTTGAGCTGATTAACTCCTGACATGTTAAATGGCCTTAAAATCTCAAAATACACACACTGCTTGTGTGAATGTGTGCGAGCACATGTGTGTCTTTGTACGGGTTCTGTGGACACCAGGTAACCTTATCTTGTGACCCACAGGCGTCGTCGCCATGCAGATGGAGGCTCTCGAGGCAGTTCACAGGGAGAGCAGGAGGTTACCGCCCATTCAAAAGGTGTGTGATGCTCCACATGGCAACATGTTTGGAGCATATATAGTTCAAGTTGGGTACAAGCATTAAAACGTGCACCTGAATCACTCCTCCTGAGACTGTCGACAATAAATGTAACTACCATCCATATAAGCAATCATGTAAGGGAAGCTAGGCAAAAAACAATATTTTTATAGTTTCAGTGACATATATACTGTAAGTGTATGTATTTATTTAGGCGGCACTGTGGTAATCGCGTCGACCTCACAGTGCAGAGATACAGGGTTCAATTCCAGCTCCGGCCTCCCTGTGTGGAGTTTGCATGTTCTTCCCGGGCCTGCATGGGCTTTCTCCGGGTACTCCGGTTTCCTCAAACATTGCAAAAAATATGCATGGCAGGCTGATTGAACACTCAAAATTGTCCCTAGGTGTGAGTGTGAGCGTGGATGGTTGTTCGTCTGTGTGTGGCCTTCGATTGGCTGGCAACCGGTTCAGGGTGTCCCCCGCCTTCTGCCCACAGACAGCTGGGATAGGCTCCAGCACCCCCCGCCACCCTTGTGAGGATAAGCAGATCGGAAAATGGATGGATGGATTTATTTATTTAAAACCTAACTCCTTTTTTTTGTTAATATAGGCTCACATTCACACTTCTGGACAATTCTGTCTTCAAGTGACTGAACATATTAACACATTTTTACAAGCGGGAGAATCCACAAAGCACACACACTGAATTTTCTCAAATGAAATACTCACTTCACCTGAACCATTTATTTTGTTGTCTGAGTCAGATGAAAATACCGGTAGTTCAAACAGTTGTGACACATTGTTTCCATTTCAAAAATGTTTGTATCATTTTCCTTTGAATTTACCACCATGTTGTATGCACATAGTCTGATTCGAAACATTTTGTTCTGCAACAGCAGTGTGGTATTTTAAATTTCTGAAATGTGAACCCATAATAAGATTCTATGTGAATCAGTATAATGTGACACTGTAAGCAAGCAAATAAGCATGATTTTCCTTGGCGGTTTTCTTAAGCTTCATATTGGTTTTAAACTTTACAACACATTAGTTTCTGAGCCACTTTTTTTGAGCCACAAAAACAACCACAACAGAAAGTGATAATATTCGTTGACCTTTTTTGTAGACCGTGGCATCCAACTCTCATCCCCAGTTTTTAATTCCCTTTCCTGGTCATGTGCAGCAAGTGGAAGCTATCCAATGTTTTCAAGTGCACTTTTAAATATTTTACTTGGTATTTTGAACCCCTCTGTGTTTTTATTGCCTCTGCCAGCACTTGGTAATCCTTGTTACACGCACTCATACACACAGACAAACACCATCCCAGTACTGCCTTGAGACCAACCTGGAAGCTGTGGTGAGCTGAGCTGTCTGTTGAACTTTGTGGCTCATTCCAAGCTGGACTGCTAGCTGCAAGACGCATGCCAAATACTAAAAAGTGTCTAAACAACAGTGGCACCGGCCTCATGACGAGTCCGAGTAGTATTAGTAATAGCAGCTCTGATTTCTGAAATGAAAAACAGGGAATGCATTAAAGATGCAATCTAATACCTCTTTTAAACTGCTGACCCGGGTCAAAGAAGGTTCTTGAACCAATGTTCATCTGATTCACTTAGCCCATGACAAACCTGGACCATTCTGAAAGGGTCCCCATTAACTTACTTTAAATGAAAAGGATTGGCATTGCCTGACATTTGATTATGATTATCAAAACCCCATTAGACACCAATAGACATATTCACCATGATGTCATACCTGCTTCCGGGTGGCAATAGTTCCGGTGACACCACTAGTAAACAAACTCTTCTGTCATTTGACCAAGGCTCGTGAAAACAGAGTAAATGATTAATTTCTCTACTACCATGGTTTGAATGTGTCACGTGCCAGTTGAAAAGACGTGTGTGTGTGTGTGTGTGTGTGTGTGTATATATATATATTTTTTTTTTTTTTTAATTGAAAAAAGTAAATTGGAAAAAAGTTTTTTGGGGGTATACTGTACCTGAGAGCAGAACCCCAAACAAGTAGTTTCTCATCGTTTACCTTGCAGTCAATGGTGGTCACTCGTTTCCTGCCACCCGGAAGTACCCGAGCACCTATTGTTTCCAAACATGATGAAAAGGTCGATAGTCGGGGTTACTGTGTCAGATACAGTTTGCAGTACTCTCTTGAAACACGCCCAACGGCCTACATTCACTAAAACAGCTGAGATCAAATGGACAACAGCGTTATGAGACTGGTTCCACGGCTGCTGTGATCCCAGTGCGAGCTGCATATTGTGTTAGTGTGACCTGCCTGCATGCTGTAATTATTTACCTCCGATGAACTTCACGTGCTCTTGATTTCGGTGTTGGTGGTTTTAAAGTGAGGCTGTACTCCCTTTGGTTGCTTAGGTATTGAATACGTTGCAGCCCTCTATTGATTAGCCTCAATTTAATTGGAGGGCAAAATGTGGGAAATGCAATATTTGCAGCTGGCATGATGAAAAACGGATTATTGTGGCAGTGATGAGCCTGATTTAGCATGCAAGATGACCCATGTTAATGAGTGTCTCATTTCAATGAATTAATTTTCTCAAAAAAAGCTGAATTGTATTCCATTGTGGTATTAACCAACAGTGGGAATTATTGTTTGAAAATTAAGCTGTATGTGTGCCTGTTTTTGAAAGTGTCATGCATGTGGAGTTCGAATGTCTATCATGGCGATTTCACATTGTAATTGAACATATTTAAATGCTCTCATACTGATACGCTTTTAGATTTGGACTTCCAAGAATTCAAAATGAAAAATTACATATTTTGGGTTGTTTCTGGGTTTAACTTTCAACATGTCGTCCCATCAGCCTAAAATTCTACGTCCAGCACTGCTTCCTGGGGAGGAATTTGTGACCGAGGGGCTGAGGGTGCTTTTGGATCCTGATGGCAGGGAAGAAGCTACCGGGGGCCTGCTGGGGGGCCCACACATCCTGCCAGCAGAGGGAGCACTCTTCCTCACCACGTACCGCATCATCTTCAAAGGCATCCCCCATGACCCCCTGGGTAAGTTCACCTTGCGCCAATGAAGGTTTCGAAGATAACGACAAGAAACACTGATGCAGTCATGTGCTACCAACCAATTTGAGTTTATGCCATTGTATTTTATCCCTGTTGCACTGTCCATACTTCTGCATGTGTCATTGTCCACGTGTGCAGTGGGGGAGCAGGCAGTGATCAGAGCCTTCCCAGTGTCCACCTTAACTAAGGAGAAAAAGATCAGCATCCAGAACCAACTGCAGCAGAACATGCAGGAGGGTCTCCAGCTACGCTCTGCATCCTGTCAGGTGATTAGATGGCAGGTTTCTCCATACAGTGGTGCCTTGAGATACGAGTGACCCAGGATACCAAGCCATCATTTCGGCAATTTTTTTTTCATTTTGACATGCACTTGCAAACCTTAGATATGAGCACTGTTTGGTCGCAGTGAACTCAATTCTACTCACTTCACAATAAACAGCCATATGCCACATAGTGAACATTTCTTCATAAAAGTTGCTTCGAGCTGTTTAATACCACTCACAATTTTATCACAAGTTTACTGTCAAACAAAACAAAAAACACAGAGAATGTTATGTGCATTTAAAACAACACCGTGACTTTAGGAAATTCCAGTCAAAAAAATCAACACTAAACATTGACATGCTAATGGCTAGCATCAATATTCAGTTTGAGAAGCAACAGAAATTTGAACACAATCCTGGTGCAACACATGAACAAATAACAGTACTCGTCTGTACAACAGTATTCATATTTCCTTTATCCTGTACAAAAAATAATTATCACAGCATCTTACTGAGTCACTTGAAGTAGTCGGAGAAGTACCACTCGTCTTCAATTTGTTTCTGCAGACATCGCACGTCTGACAATACTCCTACCTTTGAGTCTTCTTGTTTTCAAGATGGCGCCGTAGTTGGCAGCCGTCTGCAAGAGCTATGCTCTTTGTTGTTTTTGTCTTTTGTTTTGTAATATGGTGTTTGTTGTTCTTCGTGTGGACCCGTTGTGGACTGTTTTCAGCGTTTTGGCCACGACATTCGTTGAAGGAGAAGAATCTGTGCTTGCTGGTTGAGGCTTCTCGGCAACACGCATCTACCAGCACTGATTTTTGATGGAGGGGAATATTGGCGCTGTTTGACAGTCGCAGCTTGACAGCCCCAAAGCGCTTGTGTTTTTTGCGCCTGGAATGGGCAGCATTTTCCACTGGGATATGTTTTGAGTTCTGTTGTCTCAGATTTAATTCAACTTTGATCTGTAGGCACCACTGTATATTCAGATAGCAATGTACATCTTGATTAATTTAATTTTTTTTCTTTTTACAGTTGATAAAGGTGGCTTTCGACGAAGAGGTGAACTCTGAAATGGTGGAGATGTTCAGGAAGCACATACAGCGAATCCGCTACCCACAGTCCATCTTCAGCTCCTTTGCATTTGCCGCAGGGCAAACTCAACCTCAGCTTATCCTTCCAAAGCAAAAAGAGAGGAACACTGGCTTTAGGTTCGTAGTTGATCTTGCTTGATTATGAAAAATATTTTACTAAACTGAATTTCCATCTCTGGAGGTAATCAGATCTAAAAGTCTGGTACCATTTTAACTTAGCTGGAAGTGGTGGACAATCTTCATGTGGTGGTGGGGGAATGCAAGTTGAGTTGTTCTCTGCTCTGCCATCGCTTCAGAACGCTATCCAAGACTATTGTCAAAGGAGCTAAAAGAGCCAGCAAGATCACAATGGGCCGTGGTAGCGTGACCTCACTGAAAAGGAATGACAGAGGCAGCAGAATGACCTGGCCTGAAGATGATGACATATCAAGTGAGAGGGGGGTGGGGGAATGCATCTATCAAGTTCTCGTGATTGAAGCCCAATTTAATTGTAGGTTAAGTGTCAAACTTCACCTCTGCATGTGTGCTACAGTATCAGATGATGGGGAGCCACCACCTTGCAGCACTTTGAGATCGTCCGAGAAGTCCACCATGGAGCAGCTGGTGGAGCAGTCTTGTTTCCGTGACTACCAGCGGATGGGCTTTGGTACGATCACGGCCAGCTCATCTCGCTCCAAGTCGGGCGACCAGTTTCGGATCACGGCTGTGAATAGGCTTTATTCTCTTTGTCGCAGGTACGCCAAATCTCAGGAAGTGGAGAATCCTATGACGCAAATTGAACTTGTGACACGTAATAGTCGAACTGACGAGTTGACTTGCCCCACCCAGCGACTCACTCATCCAATCATATATCACATTCAGACACCATCATCGTCTCACAGACTACCAGACCCTAGCAAAAAGCCACATAAGAGCGTCTTTACAATACATTCATCATTGTGCTGTCCCAAGCAGCGACACTACAGTTGTGTTACGTGAATTCCGACTGTCTGCAAGCTGAATACGATTGGATGATATATTTGAATGTGATCAAGAGAGTCGAGGGAAGTGGTGACTGCACCCGGAAATAGCAAAAGCGTGTTTTTGGAGGCACAAGGAAAGCGGTTACATGGATGGCTATTTAACATTTAATGACTTAACCCTTGACTTGACTCAACTATCACCACTTTAGTGACACATACACTTTCTCTATCATTTGGCCAAGATAAATATTTTTTTGTGTCTGCTTCAGTTATCCGGGTCTGCTGGTGGTTCCCCTGGCTATACAAGACAGCAGTTTACACAAAGTGGCACGATGCTACCGGCACAACCGTCTGCCTGTTGTGTGTTGGAAACATGCTCGCACCAAAGCTGTGCTGCTGCGCTCAGGAGGCTTCCATGGCAAAAGTGTGGTGGGATTGTTCAAGTCACAGAACCCTTCTTCAACAGGTGAGCTTTAATGTCTTTGCAAGAATTTACTTTACTTTTTCAGGGCCTCTGTTTGTATCGAATGAATCCAACCTGGTTTGTTTGAGGCATTTCTCTCACCCTATAGACCGTTTTGACTATTTAAATTGGGTGTGACCGTTCAAAAGCATTTTTGGTTGAAAAGGCATGCTGTGTTTTGATTTAGCACCTGCATCGTCCTCCGAGTCATCCAGTAGCCTTGAACAAGAGAAGTACCTGCAAGCCATCCTCGACTCCATACCCATTTACTTCAAGATGAATGGCCATAGCACCCTCTCTAACCGCTCGATCATAGGCCTCTCACCAGGTATGTGGATGGTTACCTTCACATTGTAGTTTGTTTTTAATGCCTGTTATTTTCAGCTTCCTCTGGGACCATCGAGAGATGAGAAGCTGTGTTTATTTATTTTTCTTAACTTCATCATAGATTCCCAGTTATTGGCCGGCAAATTAATCAGTGTTTTGACAAGTCTGGTTGGTGCTTCCACCTGACCTGAATTTGTCAAGTGACAGCTCACTGGAGGGGTGGGGG
>NW_017805824.1:2446137-2468786 GCF_001891065.2 Hippocampus comes
GGGGGGGGACTCAATTGCAAAGAAGCCAATTATTTTGGAGAAACTGCTTGTTTGCACTTTTTAGTGTTATTTTTGGTTCACTCCAATTGTGTTATGCTTTGCAATCAATCTCAAAATGTGTTTTCCCCAGTCGTTTCTTATTTTATACCTATTTGTTGTGTGTGTGTGTGTGTGTGTGTGTGTGTGTGTGTGTGTGTGTGTGTGTGTGTGTGTGTGTGTGGGTGAGACAATAAGGCACTGTAGTTGATATTTGGTACCATTTGGAAGGAAACTTGTACAATAAAAGGTTATGCAAGAAGCACAGGTCACCACCCGGCCCATCCATCTCCTCAGACTTGTGTATCCTCCTCTCAAACTTTTCAGGATGCTTTTTGCTCTCACAAACAAGCAAACACTGTATTGTTTCGCAACGTAAAGTGTGCTTACCGCTGCAGATATACCAACAAATATTAGTAGCTGTTTCTGCCGAAACATGTTAAGCTCTTCTTTTTTTTTTCACTTGTTGACAAAAAGAGTAAATAATGGATTTGACATTTTGTCTTGTTCTTTTGCTTCAGGGTAAATAACCATCTTGGGTTGTGTTTCTTTTTCCCCTCTTGCATCATGTGTGAATGTTTTGTCCCCTCAGGGAGCGAAAGGAGAACATCCAGAATACCAAAGATGGCTCCCGTCCATTTAGACATCCCATTTTCAAATAGCTTTACCAGAGGAGGTGAGTGTCACACAATGCTCTAAATTAAAAAGCAACGGATGCAGTTTTGTTGTATCTCCAGACACAAACTTTACATCATAATCCATGATAACGTGCATATTGTGAAGTAAGCAATAACTAAAAATAAAACAACAAAATGAGTCGACTGATGACTGGACCATGACTTGTATTGACTTGTTGTCAGATAAATATTACTGTAAATGTAATCACACAAGAATGTGAAGCGTTCAGAAGAGTCCATTAGCACTGAATGTTTGATCTTGACCTAAAGACATTGTGCTTAATGTCAGTGTATATCTCAGGAATTAGTCATTAGATCAAGGTCAAAGGTGAAAAGGCATTTAGGCTAAATCTTCATTTTGGGACAGATTACTCAAGGTTGTTGATCCATACAGTTAGTGCTCAAATAAATGCTCGCACTGTGTTTGCCCCCAGAAGAAGAGTGACAATGCCAAGAAAATGTCAAAACCTAACTGGTTTCATTCATCTAGCAAACTTATGAAATCGGTGATTATGTTGCTTCATTCTCCCAGCACATTCTTTTTCAAATCCCAACTGGCTGCTCCAAAGGTGGCCGTAACCTTAATCACTGCAGTGGGTTGGGACACGTAATCCACCTCCAATTAATCGGCATGCTCCCACATTAGTTCTTTGTAAATTGCCTGGATGACCTTTCCAAAAAAATGTAGCCACATTCCAGAGCGTTTTTCTTATGAGCCTTCAATCCTGTCATGGCAGTGCTGGAATAAATGGAGCAAGAATGCTTTTTTGAGATTACATTGCAGTGTGTTTTCAATGTTTTTGAAATATTTCTATTGTTAAAAAAAACAAAAAGAAACACTGAGAGTCTTCCAGAAACCTGCATATCAATCATTTTCATGCCAGTGTGGTGTGTGTGTTTGTGGAGTGAACCATTACATACATTATCTCACTACCAGACATAACCGCGAATGTCGTGCATGCAACCCATATGACTCATTTTCAAAATATAAAGGTTTTTAAATGGGCCGTGCAATTGTTGACCTTTAGCTCTAACTCTTCATTCCGACCATGCATGACCGTGTGCGCTATGTCAAGATTAAATGTTTTTATGACACTGACGTTCGTTATTTTTCATGTTCATCTTGACCTCTTCTACACAACCGCCACGCAGTGCTTGAGTACAGAGATAAACTATTCACTCACTCAAACCCAAAACCTACCAATCAGGAGAGAATCCACAACCAAGGTAGAGTGCAACTGCCCCCCCCCCTCCTGCCCCCCCTGTCCTCCCCCGCTTTCTCTTTCAAAGCTGAGTTTCATTCTAACACCTCAGCTGTCCTCTCAAAAACTAACAAGACACCAGGCATATCGCCATTCCCCAAAGTGCCTCTGAGCCACTAATGACTAATCATCACTGGAGTGAAATAAGTGCACCTCTGGGAGCTGCGGTTTTTCCCAAACCCAAGTGGCCGCTCTGATCTGGCCTATTCCACGGCTAATATGTTGGCTCAGCAAGGCCCGCTGTGGTCAGTTGGAAGCCAAGTACTGACTGCGGAGGGAAGGAAGCAGTTTATCCTGGCAGACCATCATGAATCAAATGAAATGAGGCACCTCTGACCGTGCACGTAGTTCAGTGAAGACAGCCCAGATAAAAATCTCGATGAAATTCAAAAGGAATAACTCATTCTAGTCCCAGCGAAGCAGCAAGACAATAAACACCAATTGGTTGTAGGATTTCTCCCATCATTCATTACTTCAAACTGTCTGGGATCATTTTTGAAATGTCAACTTGAGATGTTTCATTTTAGCTGGAGTCAGAGGTTGCCGGAGTTTGTTTTTAGCACTCTCGGGTCATAATGGTGAAGATATCTTGAAGTAATCAGTTTTGATGTTAAACCAGGAAAAGGTGTTCACTTAGCTGACATAGTCACACTCTATGGGCAAAGGTATTAGGACATACAATACACTGGGGCCTTGAGATAGAAGTCACCTTACTTACGAGGTTTCCGCGATATGACTCATTGGTCGGATTAGTATTTTTGCTTTGACTTGCAAGCAAAATTTGAGATATGAGCTTTGTTGAGTGGCAGTGAACTCAACAAGCGCATGTTTGGCAGATCATGAATAAATCTTTAAAAACACCAACAACAAAAAAAAAACTGGCTCCAGGCTGTTTATTTGCAATTCCAATTGAAGTTTACTGTCAGACCGAACCGAACATAGAGATTTACATATTATGCATTTCAAGGGACAGTGTGTAGAAAGTTAGATGTTTTCAATAATTTACAAAATCATCACAAAAATAATACAACATTAAGTTTTGACATGACTTATCATCCATCCATCCATCAATCATCTGAACCACTGATCGTCACAAGGGTCGCGGATGTGCTGCAGCCTAACCCTCTCTTTGGGTAGCAGGCGAGCTACACCCTGAACTGGTTGCCAGCCAATTGTAGGGCACACAGAGACAAACAACCATTCGCGCTCACAATCACACCTAGGGACAATTTAGAGTGTTCAATCAGCCTGCCATTCATGTTTTTGGAATGTGGGAGGAAACCAGAGTACCCGGAGAAAAATCCATGCAGGCACGGGGAGAACATGCAAACTCCACACAGCACAGCCGGAGGCCGGATTCAAACCCTCAACCTCTGTACCCTGAGGCGGATGCGCTAACCACTCAGTTGTATGCAACCTTTTGACTGCAACTGTATCTCTCGATCTTAACCTGAATTCCTAATCAATTTGGACAATTCCATACTTCCAAATTTCAGAGGTTGGGTTTGGGAGAACTGTAGAATCATGATCTTAAGTCCATAAAATAACTTTGGCAATAAGTAGAACAAAGATTTTGAGTTCGGCCCCTTCATACAATATCAAAATGTTCAGCTGAAATAACTAGACAGACACTTATCCTGCTCAGTGTGATGTCTCTGTGACCCAATACCTTTGTCGTTGTGTATCTTTTTTATGGCAGCAGACAGAAAAAAAAAAAAAACTTAAAAAAAATGGTTGCAAGGGATTACTGTGAAATGTCCTTCCCTTCAGTAGTTCATGATGTTTTCGATGCATGCTGGTTTTTCCAAGGAACTGCTTGTGGATTTAGTGACACGCTAAAAAAAACAATCCATCACCTCCTGCATCTAACATCTCATTGACCGATTCAAGGTGCAAACGTCTTT
Source organism: Hippocampus comes (assembly GCF_001891065.2). NCBI lineage: Eukaryota > Metazoa > Chordata > Actinopteri > Syngnathiformes > Syngnathidae > Hippocampus > Hippocampus comes. The sequence goes on from NW_017805824.1 coordinate 2,450,017, forward strand.
GCTGGTGCATGTAAAGAATGAAGGTGTTTACGTTATCCTGTTTGCTGCCTGTAAACTCCTTCTGCATGTCTTCATCACTCAGTCTTAGTTTGTTTGACAGCATGTGTACATCAGGGCCATTGTGAATGAACACGTGAGTGTGTGTATGTGTGTTGTGATTTTTGTTTGTGTCTCTGTGTTTTTACAGGCATGTGGGCCAGCCTGCGCTCCAGCAGCAGGCTGAGCCAGCACCCATCCACAGTAAGCGTGGGCGCCAGACTCGCAGGGAAAGATTTGGCACCCCCTGCAGGGAGTAACAGCCTACAGGCCCAGCTACTCAAACAGCAAGCTGCCTTCTATGTGTTTGGTGAAAAGTCACATTTGAAGGTAAGAATGGAGAATCCACAGGGCAACTTTTGCCAAAAGTTGTACGAAGAAGTTCAACACGCTTTCTTTTGACACAAAACTGATAACATTTAGAGCAGTTACATCGAACTGTAATTCCTTATCGCTGTGCGGCAGAGAAAGATCATCGGGTGTGTCATAGCAAGAAGAGGTCAGAAAACTTATTTGCTTTAAAAAATATATGTAGTTTTTAGTTTTGATTAATCTATATTTGCCAGCAGTGTACAGTGACTAATTGTCAGTCCATCACGCCATCAGTTATTTTAACCACGCCTTCCGTTATTGCTAAATTACACAATTTTAGGATCAGTACATTTCACCAGTCTCTCAGTCAGTCCAAAAAAAAAAAGGTCACAGTCCAACAGATGAAAAATTCTATATGATTAAAATGGTAAATGAAGTGCACTATCTATCAGTGTAGCTACATTGTATACAGCAGGAGCTATATACGATGTAGCTACACTGATGCGTGCTGGCGGCTGCCTGCCGCTATTGTAACTTCTAAAACGTCAAAACGTTAAACGGTTTTCAAGTTTAAAATGGCTGACTTCAACCCGGATCCCACTCCGCAGAATCCAATCCAAGTCGCTCGCAATCATGCTCCTGTCTATAAATTCATCCATTATCTGTCAGACCAAATGCAAGCTTTTGCTTTCTCTGTCTCTTTGTCCTTCTCCTCCTCCTCTTCTCCTCCTCCTCCTTTTTCGTCTGCATACCGCCACCTGTACTGGAACCGCAAAGCGTTCCATATATGCATATTTGCAGTCTGCTCGAAGCAACCCCAGTGTACACACACGAGACAGGCGGCGCATGTTTCTGTCAGCCGTCAGTGACGGATTAACAGAGCTTCCATCGGACGGACGAACTGCCCACCATATACAAATAACTGCACTAGCACTTTACACAAATGGTATTAAGTCATTAAGATTGCTTTTCAGCATTTACACATAAGAATAAATATTGCTCAACCACAGACAAATAAGCACTGTCAGTCATTTTATATTTTGGTGGGGATACTATGAGGTTTTCCTAATGTAAAATGTTTTCCTTCGTTCAACATAAAAGTGATGAAAAATTGGATTTGGATTCAGATTTGTCCTGGAGAAAGCACAGCGTATATTACACGGAAAGACCCGTGCTGTGTGTTACTTTGTGCAGGGCCTCAGAGTGGACACCTCTCTGAACTGTGAACTGGTACCGGTGGACTTCTCAGACATGCGGCAAGTGAAGAGCTCCTTTAAGAAGCTGCTGAGGGCTTGCGCTCCCAGTGCCAACTCCTCCGACTCCGAAGACTCCTTCCTCAAAGCTTTGGAAGACTCGGAATGGATCCTGCAGGTGACGATTTTTTTTTTTTTTTTTTCATCGAGCTTTTTGTGCAATGTCCGTCATGTCGGTCTTCGCTCTGACCCTCTGTAGACTTTGTTCCTTTTTCGGATATGTATTCGTCATGGTCAAAAAGTAGACAAGAAGTAACAAAGCAACATTTATAAGGGATTAACTGCTGAGATAAATTGTCCATATGCCCATTTGTCACAGCTTCACAAGATCCTGCAGCTGGCTCTCTTTTTGGTGGAGCTCCTGGACAGCGGCTCATCTGTTCTGCTCAGTCTGGAGGACGGCTGGGACATCACCACACAAGTGAGAATGTTGCACAAGTAGGGCCTTTTTTTCCTTAAAAAAAAAAAAAGTAGAAAAGAAGACAGATGCATAAGATTTCCAAAGAAATTGGAAAGTTGGCACCTTGAGAAACTAAAACAGACATTTTGTCTTTCCCAGAAAGCATTAAAGCAGTCATACAAATACAAACATCACATTCACGCCTGAGGGAAGCTTAGAATCTTCAATTAACCCAACTTGCATGTTTTTGGATTGCGCCAGTAAAACGGAATAACTGGCGTAGACCCACACATTCATGAAGAGAGAAAGGGTTGAGCTGAGAGTTGAAACTCAGGACCTTAGTCTATGGCTGTGGACGTGCTCACCACATGGCCCAATCTGCTGACTCCACTGGGCGAAGCAATGATTTAAAATAGCCTTCAATGATAGTGTAGCCTTTATGAAAGTAATACACTTGATAAAAATGTGGTTTCCCGTTACGTTTGTGTGATTTCGCAATCATCCAGGTTATGGTAATCTGCAAAGGTTGAAACGAGGCAACGGGACTCTTGTTGACAGTTCCGCAACATTAAGGCTATAAATATGAAAAGATGTAATTCCTCATTCCCGTTCGAAATGGTCAAACATTGAGCGCTCTATGAAATTGAAAGAGTCCGCATTCAAACACTTTCTGACGCTGGATGGCCGCTTCTCCTTTTTCATGACCGCCGTTCTCATAAAATGGGTTAAGCCCGACGTGAAAGCAAGCTGGCTGTGTCAAAAGCGATAGATCTCATTGAGGTTGCCTTTTGTTTTTCCTGCCATGGTTTGCTTTCTCTTGAGTATCTCATTCCCAAACACAGTCCAAAAAGTCCCTCAAAATCCCCCCGTGAGTCAAAATATTGCAAGGTATGGAGGCTCTGACCCCACTTCAGAGCAGCCCGTGTAAGAATCACAAAAATGTTTTCTCAGCTCATCTTCCAGCCGATTGTGTCACTGTTGAACTCATCGTGCAAAGACGGATTTTGAGAAGGGTTGAGGTTCTTAAAGCCTGATGTCACCAAATTGTGCTGAATTCAACCCGAATGGTTTCTGATTGTGTTTCCAAGGCATGTAAACACTTGTCAGGGTCCTTTCCGTGTCCACGTTTCGTCATGCTCATTGCTCATATTTTCCATGTTGGTGTTGCAAGCGCGCGGCCATCAGAAGTGTTTACGGGGTGTCTAAAGCCCCGGACTGCTGTCTAAAGTACACTTTGAGGGTGCCTCATACCAGGCTCATGTTGGTCCTGAGACATTCTCTCTCTACGGGACACCGGCTTCGTCTCGCAACGGTCCTGGTCAGGCCCGCGCGGCCAAATGGCGTCCATGTGCTCTGGCTTCTCTCTCCACGGGCCATAGACACCCAGCAGACAGGATACACGACTTTCTTTTCTGCTATTCCCCCCCAAGTCCTCATTTTTGTCTCTGTGGTCTGCCTGTAATTTAAGTGCCTCGTATCTGTGCCAGGGCGCCAGCGGCTTTCTCTGTCACTTAGTGTTGGACGCTAGAGTAAAGCCCGCCGGCAAGCCATGAATCCCCCCGCACTCCTCTCATTCCATCTCTGTCAGGGCTCATTAAAGCGTCGGAGGTGACATGGGCAGGAAGGCCCGCCAAACATATTGCATGTGTGGGCAAGTGGCGTGAGCCTGAATTTAACTAGCCTTTGTTATATAAGTGTTATTGATAACAGATGATCGGTTTGACATTGGCATCCGCTTCAAAGCGGGGGTGCATGTATGCCATGTATGACAAATATGCCCGGCGCTGCTTTGTGACTGGTCTTTTAGCAAGCCGCCTCTTCCCTTTCAGTGGTAAAATGATTAACTGCCATTTTTTCCCTCTAAAATGATTATGAAATGCTGTCTGATGACAAGAAATCCCTTTCCAAAAGTGTCAAACTGTCAGTCTTCATCACCATCTAAAAGGCAGAGCTCATTCATGAAAAACGGTGATTTCCTGGCTTGAATATCAAGTTAGCGTTAAAGAATCCGCTATTGATGACATTTTAATTCCACACGGTATACACAGTACACTCTCTGTCTACAACATTAGATACACCGAGCCTTCAAATGTTGTGAAGCAAAACTCGGTTTGACATTTTTACAGCGAGGCTGTGTTTTAACAACTGATTCTCATGAGGACACCGCAATTTTCATGGAAACTCACATTTGAATTGTCATCTCATCATTCCACCTTTTTTTTTTTTTTTTTTTTTTGTGTCATCTGTACAGGTGGTGTCTTTAGTGCAGCTCCTGAGTGACCCTTTCTACCGCACTCTGGAGGGCTTTCACGTGCTGTTGGAGAAAGAGTGGCTCTCCTTCGGCCACAAGTTTAGCCAACGAAGCAACCTGAGTCCCAGCAGTCAGGGCAGCGGCTTTACACCCATCTTTCTGCAATTCTTGGACTGTGTGCACCAGGTGAGTATTTATACTAGCAAAGATGCGTCCACCTCTCTTTCTAAATGAACCCAAATCATTCATATCTTCTACATGAGCTCATCACATTCACAAAGACAGAATAGATGTGAGGGCGAAGAAAGGAACAAGCGCAAAGCCATGCATTTGCTTTCGTTTTGCGCTTGCAATTCCCAAGCGTGATTTCAACGGCGTCTCGCACCAGCGAAGGCTGTGGCCCAGATGCTGCGTGAACCCCGTGATCGGCATAGAACTGTCTGTGCTCGCGTGTTTCAGCATCTCTTCGCATTTGGAGCAACACGTGAAAAAGTACCGTTTGGGGGATTGAGAGGAAGGCTCATGTGTGCGTGTGGGGCTTTTGGAGGGGGCTTTAAGAATGAAGTGCAAACACATGAGGTTCACGCTAAAATGCTTACTTTAGACAATATTGTGTATTAATGTGCACACCCACTGACATCAACGCATAGTTTCTGCATTTGTCTTTTGAAAGGGTAGTTTTGGCAGATGACAGGAGTGGGGGTGCGGGAGGTGGGGTGGGGGTGGGGGTGTCTCTGGAGCGTTCTAAACAACGGGATTTCAGATAAGAGCTGAAAATAGAAGTGCCTCATGTCCAAAACAGCTGTTGTTTTCGCCAGCAGACCCAGGTGGCCTCAAATGTTCAATGGCCACTTCACTCTGTTGGGTGGGAAGATTGGCACTTGATGACTGTCTAGCTTCAGATCATGCAGTGATGACATAGTTTGCCCCCAAAAGACCAACCTCACTTCTTTCCTGTTCAAAATTAAGTCATTCCGGCCCTGGTGGGGCGTAATGCCACTAGGATATGGTTCAGCTGTCATACTGGAGCTTCCTTTTTCCGGTCTCACCAGTGTTGGGCAAATTATTCAGTAAAAGTAATGGATTACGTGCACCAAGTCCGTGACGTACAATCTCATCAGTGATCGGCAAATTGGTTTCCAGTTACCTTCCTGCTTCAGTCACAACAGTGGGAAAAATGAACAGAAAAGCTGGAGCACATAAACTGCCAGAAAAGTGTAACTATAAAGTGAGGGATAATTTTTTTAGTGCAAGACCACGTCGAGTGGCTCAAATGTGCACCATTTGATCGAGCAACTTTAGATAGTACTCATTTTTCTGGCATATTCCCACTGTTGGGAATGGAGCGGGAAGTTAATCGTCCGCTATTTTGCCAATCACTGGGGAGATGTCAAGGATCTGATGCACGTCGTAGTTCCAAGTAACTGAATTGAATCGGTACCTGAAATACTTTAAACAACTGACTGACAGACATAGACATACTAAATAAAGTCAGAAAATGTCACACAGCTTCCAGACAGCGGCAGGTTCTGGCATGCGCCATACGTGAGGTTGCACTGGGCAGCGTTTCTGAGATGGGCAACAACATGGGGGTTTGTGATGGTGGGGTATCATTCAAGCGGGGGTCCGCCACTGCTTGCTTACAGAATATTGGTACGTGCTATACTTAGGTTATTTCCAACCCTGCATTAACTGTGTTTGTGTATTTGTGTGTAACCTGTCAGATTTTGATGCAGCATCCTGTGGAGTTTGAGTTCAATCAGTACTATCTCAAGTTCCTGGCCTATCATCACATCTCCAACCGCTTCAAGAACTTCCTGTTGGACTCAGACTACGAGCGCTTGGAACATGGTGGGTCTTCTTTTGCATCCAAACCAGCAGATTGTTTTTTGATAAATGTTTTTTGATTAATATTTATTTTTATTGGACCCTTTGTTGCCGCTGTTATCATCTCACGTCATTCTCATTCACGCTCCCTGGCCAGATGACAAATCCCTTTGCAATTCCATCTTTTCAACACAAAGAAAGCAATCTGTGGAAGCAATAATTCTTGTTGTGTCTTCTCTTATTGTCTGACAGGCCTGTTATTTGACGATAAGGGTGACAAGCAGGCGAGGAAAGGCATCTGCATCTGGGAGTGCATCAACAGGATCCATCGGCGGAGTCCGATCTTCTTCAACTATCTGTACAACGCATCAGAGAGCGAAGTGAGTTTCTCTCTCGGGGTGCACTTTGTCTCAGTGCTTTTTCATCCTGACATGGTATGAGATGATCCACCATCCATTTTCAACCACTTCATCCAATTGCAAAAAAAGGTAAACTCTTACTTTTATGCCTCTCTTCACAAGAATAATACATCTATAATGCAGTGGTGCCTTGAGGTACAAGCTTGTTTTGTGACCGCATTCGTAACTCAAATGATCCTTTCCCACCGAAATGAATGATAATACCTTTAATACGTTCCAGTCTGACCCCAAAAAACAGAACAAAAAAAATGTAATGTGTATTCTAATAATGAAATATAGCACTTTGTAATGTTGTTCATACTAAAAACAGACAGTAATGATTCCATTCAGTAGAATTACCAGTACAAAGAATTAAGAATATATCATATTGAACCAATTACAAATGTTGCTCCCGCCTCGGCCACCTGAGGGCAGTGTAAGACATGCAGACAGATCCAACATACTCTTCAATGAGGTGTTATGAATCCATCTTGAGTTTTGGTCAGGCCTTGACTCTTTGCCGCAGCCAATCGTATTGCAGCAGGGCTTGGCCTGCTTAGTACTTGAGTGGAATTTTGTAACACTTCAAGCCCTCTCTGAGCTCATTAGTAGGATACAAATTTTGGTAAAATCTACACAGAGGATAAAGAGTATATGAGTACTGTTATATTGTCTTTATAGTATACATGCTTTTGCTGAGCCGTTTGTGTTGAATCTGTTTCTGACAGTCACGGCTTAACACCCTGCAACATGGATGTTCATTAGCATTAGCATGACGCGAGCGTGGCCTTTCATTAGGCAGTTGATATTTTAAATTCACAGAATGTAATTTTCTTTGTTTTGTGTTTAGTTTGACAGTAAACCCTCACTGTCTGTGGCAATAAACAACTTGAGGGCTCTTTTTTTTGGATGATCTGTTCACAATTTGCCAAATAGGCTGCTAATTGTAATTTGTGGTGCCAACATACAATGCTTGCATCTCAAGACTTCCGTCTCTCTTTGGTCGCGCGTATGTCAAGTCACCGCTGCTTAAGGGAAGACCATGAAAAAAAGAAACTAAACTTAAAATGGACATCGGAATCAGAACATTCGGAACCATGCCCGAAATACTGTACCTGGGGAGGCACCCATATTAGATGACCAAGCCACCTCGTGTGGCTGCTTTTATGCGGAGGAACTGTTTAGATGACAAAGTCTTGCCACTAGCCATGATATAGAGACTATATCTCATTCTCAATCACTTTCCAGTTGCTCATTTACCACAACAGTGGTCTTCAATTGTATAATGTTTCAAAACCGTTCTGTTCTCATAGACCATTCTCAAACCATCGGTTGCCATCCCCAACCTGAAGACGTGGGACTTCTTTACCGACGAGACGCTGTCGACGGGACCGTGTTACGACTGGCGACTGATGGCGGCGAGGCCAGACAGCTCTGAGGAGCCCCAGACCATCTCCAGCAGCAAGAGGAGAATCGTGTGGCCTTGCTACAGCAGCGTGAGCCGCGCTCAGCCCGATGCCATCACCAAGCTGCTCGCTGTAAGACTTTCAAACCTCAGACTGGTTTCTCTTCTGCCATTTTTTAAAATAATCCGTTTTTTTGTGTACTACAGGACATTGAGAAGCTGGAGGGAGAGATGAACCAGACCCCCGAGAGATGGCAAACCATTCTGGACCGAGTCCTCATTAGTATCCAGGAAGACCTCAAGCAAGAAGTAAATGTCGGTCTTTCTAGCCAGCCGTAGTTTAGAGCACATGTCACCAGATCGCAGGGATATATGATTCCTACTGACTCAATTACTTAAAACAAATTAAAAAAATAAAATGACAAAAAATAGCAGACCAGGAAAATTACACTTTTACAATTCGGATTGCTTTTTTTTTTTTTTTTTTTAACCCTTTCAGGGCCAGCCGTTACTACAGTGGACAGCTTATCATGTTATCAGGTTACAGGGTGCATGAAAGGGTTCATGTTGGTGACGTGATTATATCAGCCTCAATCTGAAAGTGGCTTCAAACACATCTGAGCACAGACCTGCTAGCAACCACAATTTTTCTATCCCACTCCAAGCTTACATGAAATGGTACATCCACATCGAACAGTCAGACATCCACACTACTTTTCCTGCAGGTCGGATCACCGTTAAGTGAATGCTAGGAGCTAAGCTAACTTGGTCCCAATTGCAAAAGAAACATAGTGAATGCATTTTTTGTCTTGTGTGTAAGTGTCAGGCCCTGGGTGTGGGTTCACCACCTGCGTCTTTGGAAGAAAAAAAAAACCCTCAATTTTCCTTCTCCACCACATAATGATCTGTCGTCTTGACCGCATTCTTGTGTTTTGCAGCTCTGCAAGCAGTCTCTGTCCATTTCCGGCCTCATTCCCACAACCAGCCTGCAGGCTCTCCAGCGGCGCTCCATGCTGCACCTGCCAGACAGCAGCCTGGTGGAGGACCGCGGCACGGCCACGTCCAATGGGATCAACCGGCGCGCCGCGACACTTTACAACCAGTTCACCCCCAAGAGCGAGGAGAACAGGTGGGACGTGAGACCGGTTGGGGGTTAACAGTTGATTTACTTAGGGCAGGCCTGATCCTGAGTCACAGCTGGAGAATGTTGTGTGATATGGTGGCGGTGAAGAGGTTCAAGTACATTATCTTGGCGCTCATCTGTGGATAATTTCCCCCCCCAGTCACACTTAGGAATACTATAGTTCCCCAAGTCAACTTCCACAGATGGAATTCCAATATAGTGTTGGAGGCTTGCAATCGTACGTGAGCACTTCTCACCCTTCCTCAGCGATGCCAAGTATTGATACATGATCATTCCAAATTGATCATCTTGCATCGGCACATCCGTGACTGTTAGAATGGCTTTCTTCGAACGCTGAAGTACAGATATAAATCTCCAAAGCACATGTGTGAAACTGTTGGAGAAACCCGCAGCTGGCCCCCCTCTTAAAACGGCAAGACTGCAATGTGCACAATGCTGTGTGGGGGTCACTATTTGTTAGTGTGAGCTACATCATGCTAACAGCATCCACCACATATGGACAGCCATCCTACTAGTGAGGACAAAGAACTCAATAGTACACGGAGCCTAAGGTAGATCTATAGGATATCGCCTAATAGGGCAACTCCACGTTATACGTGTGGCAAAACTGTGCACTAGTTGACAACAACCATCTACTTGTACTACTACACACTAGGGATGGGAATCGAAAAACACTTGTTTTTGAGAACCCAGTGATTCGGCTTAGGGAAAAGAAAAAGATGCACCGCTTTGATCGTAGTAAGACCTAGTAAAGCTGTACTGTATATCAAGAAAATGGCTCTCCATACTGGCAGGTCATACGAGGGTGTCCTGTACAAACGAGGAGCCCTGCTCAAAGGTTGGAAGCCTCGTTGGTTCGTGCTAGACATTACCAAGCACCAGGTGAGGCAACTTCCCGGTAGGGGGCACCAGACAGCGTTCAGACTTTGGGACCTGGCTCATTTGTCTTTGCAGATGAGGTACTACGACACCGGCGAGGACACCAATTGTCGAGGTCACATCGAGCTGGCAGAGGTGGAGTCGGTGCTCATCGCCGCGCCGACCACCGGCGCCCCCAAACACATCAGTGAAAAGGCTTTCTTTGACGTGAGTTCACGACATTCGTGTTCTCATTTGATCCCGAAATCATCAGCGGCAAAGTATGGATCGCCGGATGCGTTCAGTTGTATTTAATTGTTTCATCCAAAATCTTTCCCGTAGTTGAAGACCAGCAAAAGAGTGTATAACTTCTGTGCGTCAGACGCAGCCAGTGCTCAGCTGTGGATGGACAAAATCCAGAACTGCATCTCTGACGCCTGAAGCACGCCGCCGGGAGGTCGAGCGAGGTTATCCGTGCCGCGCCGTGTGGGCCGGAGGGGGAGACAGCTCGTCATCCCCCCCTTTCCGACATTTTCTTTTTTAGGGACCACAGCTGCCATTACAGCTCTCTGTGGAGCAGGAGGTAGGACCACTTCAAAGCAATAAGGCTTGCTGGCCGTCCCAACTGGGCGCCATTTTGTAACGGAGAAGAAGTTATATTTTACTACCAGGAGAAGTTACTGCTGCTCCGTGTTTATTGCACAACACGACAAGGCAATTTGTTGCACTTATCATCCCCCCCTTTCCGACATTTTCTTTTTTAGGGACCACAGCTGCCATTACAGCTCTCTGTGGAGCAGGAGGTAGGACCACTTCAAAGCAATAAGGCTTGCTGGCCGTCCCAACTGGGCGCCATTTTGTAACGGAGAAGAAGTTATATTTTACTACCAGGAGAAGTTACTGCTGCTCCGTGTTTATTGCACAACACGACAAGGCAATTTGTTGCACTTAGGAACCGTATGCACTCCTGAAGTGAGGCGGAAGCCATTTTGTTAGCTTTTCAATTCACACTACAAGTGAGCAGTCCCTCCAAGCTAGGTTACATGTTCAATTAAAGATGGAAGCGAAAACAACAATTTGCACAGCCAGTTCAAAAGTTACCTGACCTTGTTTTATTTAAATGTTTTTTTTTTGTGTGTGTGAAATGTCCATTAGGCCTAACAATGTTGTTTCGTGGCTTGTAAATTATTTTTTTTAAGGAAAAATTTCCGTGTCCTCGTTTGTGTAAATATTTGTCGCCTTTTGATTTTGTAAAGCAAACCTTTTCTAACCTTCCTGACGTCACTAATAATTGTTTCTTGAAAGTTACTGTTGCAAATACCCGAGTGGCCTTCTTTGTCAAAAGGAAGACTTTTTGTTTTTGTCTTTTTAGGCCTTTTAAACAAAACAATTATGTCTTTTACTGTTGCATCAAAACAAAATGAAGCAATTCAAAGATATCAGCAGCTTTGTTACTGCATCCTTTTACTGTGTTGTTGTGCCAACACTAATTGTGTTTTTTGGGGGGAAATAAACAATTGAAATGCAGATTGTGCTCTTACTGGTGCGTGCGTGCGTGCGTGCGTGCGTGCGTGCGTGCGTGTGTGTGTGTGTGTGAGTCAACCTTCTCTCACGATAGAACAACATAAGCGGCTTCATTCCCATCAGTGGTTTTCCGGAGCAATTGTGACTTGCAGTGAGTTAGTTGGCTATTTTCCTTTCAGATGGTACGCTGGCGTGGCGTGGCCGTGTTCGAGTGCTTTGTTGTTGGCTGTGAGTTCACACAGAGAGAAACTACATTTAAGTTTCAGTGTTCAGGACTGTACCATAAGAAAGACACTGGGCAAAATGGCAACCATGGGAGAGATCCCAGGCGAAAACCACTGCTGTCCAAAAAGAACACGAAGGCTCGTCTCACATTTGCCAAAAGACATCTTGATGATCCTCAAGACTTTTGTAAAAACATTCCGTGGAGTCATGAGTGGAAAATAGAACTTTATGGACGTTGTGCGGCCTGTTACGTCTGCAGTAAAAATGTTACCGCGTTTAATAAAAAGAACATTATGCCAACAGTGAAGCATGGTGGTGACAGTGTAATGGTCCGTGGCTGCTTTGTTACCTCAGGACCAGGACAACTTGCTGTGATTGATGGGACAATGAATTCTGCTGTCTACCAGAAAATCCTTAAGGAGTACATCTGACAATCAGTGTGTGCCCTCAAACTCATGCGCACTTGGATCTTGCAGCAGGACAACGATCCGAAACACCAGAAAGTCCACCTCTGAATGGCAAAAGAAAATATATATTATCGCCCAAACCCCAATTGCCCAAAGCCCAATCGCCCCGAAAATGGCTAAATTAGCCCTCAAAAGTCCTTATAAGGTCCATAAATAAAAAGCAAGTGGAAGAGTGGGAACCCTGTCCAGGTGTGACCTTAATTTAAACGGGCAGTTCATGCTAGACAACTCTCCAATATGGCGGAGTTGAAGCAATTCTGCGAAGAAGAGTGGGTCAAAATTCCTCCACAGCGATAGGAAAGACTCATCAGCAATGATTGCACACACTTGATTTCGGTTATTGCTGCCATGGTCAGAAGGTGTTGAGGGCTGAAGTTCACCAGAGAGGAAGCCGCGCACAATCAAAAAAGTTCATACGAGTGGACTGAAAAGTTTAAATGTCTGGGCAAGCGTGGACCAGGCAGAAGGAGGAGGACGTCCATCAACCTCGACCACTAAAGAAAACAATAAACAAGCTCCTTGGAAAACATGATGGTTGCATCCACCATCTAAGACTCGAACCACTTTCATGAATTGTGACCCTACTTCAAAACACCTCTTACCCCTCAGCCTCTCCACCCTCCGTAACCATTGTAGGAAGGAAGCCCTCTGACCAAATTTCAGAAAAGCTTTCCAGCAGGAACTGTGGAACCATGCCACGGCCACAGACTTTTTCTTCTCTTGTTGAATTCCTGCAAAAAGAGCCCATGAGGAGGATGCGGATATTTGCTATAATCCACTTGGACAAGCAAGCATTATTGTTGTTACGTAAGCACAATGTGGTGAATAATACTTCAACTATGTAAGCAACAATCAATACCAAATTGAGTCCAGGGCCTGTAAACTGGGCACACAGACCCAACAAGTACACAGAGATGATGCCACTTTACATCATTATGCCTCATATAATTGTGTGTGTGTGTGTGTGTGTGTGTGTGTGTGTGTGTGTGTGTGTGTGTGTGTGTGTATACACATATACATATATATATATATATATAAGATAACCTGGGACAAATAAAGGTTATCTTATCTTATATCATCTCGGGTCCTGCCTCGATAAGTGAAAAACCGCGGAGGGTTGGCTCCGCCCTAGGAATTTTTGTGTATGTGGGTACCAGCAGTTTATGTAAATAGTATTTATACTTTACATATTTGCGACAAAAACTACAGCAGTACACGTATTTATTTAAATCTTCAATTATAAAACCGTTTACTGAAATTAACATTCATCAGCATTGCCTTCTGAAAGAGACAAAGAGACTTGTGTTACTCTTACTTGCCGTTAGCCTCCAGCTAGCTCCTGGCCAGCTATCCCTGCGCAGCCGATGTGTTTATGATAAGACAATTAATCAGTATTGATGAGGAGCGGGCGAAGAGAGACGTGCTGCTTTTTTCGGACAAGCCCAATCACCCTCTCTCTCTCTGAAAAGAATCAAAAACCATGAAGTACAATTTCAATTTGTTGGTGTCTGTACATTACCATGAACAAATCGTGAAACAGAACAAGGCCTGAGGCCTGCCTTGATGCTCGTGAGTCTTGTTGATGTGTTTTTGTGGTGCCGGTGAAACTTTTGGCCCATGAGGTCACCCAGCAAATACACATCTGTCAGACTTTTTTTTTCAATGCAGAAGAATGTTCCCAATCAGTTTAGATGAGGAAATGTAGGAGATGAATCCAAATGAATTCGTTGCGGGTGATTTTCGGTGTGAAACATGAGGCGAGACAACTGGAGATGTTCTCTCGGTTGGAATGCTTGTGTGATTGTGAAAGTTGGACATGTCGGGGGAGGAAGAGGCACCGCATTTTTATTCGCTGAGATATAAATACTTTGCATACGTAGAAGAAACCATGTGCTCTTTTCGAGGAGCAGGGGTGAACTTACTATTTAGGTCAACATGGAGGATTGAGCCAACTATGTCTTAAAAAAACGATTTATATTATTTGATTGAAAGAAATGTATTGTTTTAGTCTGAATCAATGTTCTTAAAACCATTAATAAATCCGTCTTCTACCGTAATCGTTTGGACTGCACATTCGTCTTCCTTCTCACGTAATGGCCCAGTCCATCCTCTTACTGCAGATACATCAGGATTTTATTTTTTTATTGCTGTTGTTGGATTTAAAACTAAATCTGACAAAAATGTTGATAAAATATTAATTTCACCTCTGATACAGACTAATCATAATGACTAACAATCAGTTAGGTATGATGTACACGTTATATGTGCAGTGTATTATATTAATTGGCAAGATCTCTTTGTACATGATATAGCTTGATCAAATACACAGAAAGACGGCTCGTTGAACTATTTAACCTGTCACATGATTTAGCATTATGAGCTAAAAATAATGAATTAAAGAACAGTGACACCTGGTGATCCTCAAGCACAATTTGTAGCATGCAGCAATTACCGATATTGGATTTGAACAGGTGTAAATGTACAAAAAAAAATATGTCATCAATCTCCGAAAATGATGGCCAAAGTCATATGTTGGAAAAAAAATGTGCACCAAACAACTCAGGATGCTGGCCACCTCTGCTAAATTCGATCTACATTCTTAGTTAAACCGATCATTCAACTGTAACAGTCAAATGAATTGACCAATAAATATAATCAGGGTTTGGTTCAATTTTTCGTGTTTTCTGAAAAAAAAAGGTGGGTAAAATTGATTTATGAAGGTGACGATAACGACAATAAAAATGCGACGTTAAAATGTTTCGATTGAACTTTTGACACGTGTCATGACAGACTGAGTAGGATGGTCTTGTGCTGCCCTCTAGTGGACACTCGCGGTCAGAAGAAAGTAAGAAAGAAGTACAATATACAGGAGGCATGCATCTTGGATTGTATCTATTTTTTAATGAGTAAAGCAACAGTCTATCACATGCTGTGACATGATAAATGAGAAAAATGAGTCAATCCAGTACTATGCAGTAAACCATTTGGTCAATGGAGTCAAGGTACCACTGTGTGTAATCGACAAATGGGATGTGGGTGGGAAGAGAAAAAGATTTCAAATTGTTTTAAGGTGTTGTCATTGTTCCTTCATGAACTTTGACCTTGGTGATTCTTGCTCTCCTGCCAGAACTTCTTCCTCAGCTCAAGCTCCACGTCGGTCACCGAGGCCGGCCCCCAGTTGGTCACCCTCTGGGGACCCTTGTGGCCTACAAGACAACACAGTGATGTCTTTGAACCAGACGACGACAAAGTGCTCATCATGTAGGCAACAACAACACAAGCAAAAAAATCACCATGTTCTGAACTCCTCTTTCCACGCTAGTGTTATTTGATTTATACCCGGAGGACTTGCGCTATGTAAAGTTAATGGGTACAAGTAAAAGATGTTATTTTAATAACAAAATATGGTCATTGTATTATCAGCGTAATATTTCAAGTTAATTATAGTGCATTCACCAATGATTCAATAAAATAATTTAAAAAGGTTTCATATATATTTTTATTTGGTTTAAGTAATGTTTCATTTTATTTAATTTTTTATGATAAATCAATAAACCAATCAATTGGATAACCGAATAGAAAGATTTAACTGTAAAATAATTTTTATAATAGGTGAACAATTACTTCCCTCTTTAAAATTATTTATAATTCAGTTAATTATAAATCACCAATTATTTAATAAACTAATTTTCAAAACTTGGATTTTACATTTCTCATTTCAGTGTTTTATTTTATTACAATCAATCAGATTAATAAGATAATGATAAAAATCGATTTTTAAAATCCTATAATTTTCACAAAAAATATATAATTGTTTTGTAATATTCAGAAATGATTTGAGTATACTGCATTCAGCAATTATGATGTGTATGTTGTATAAAAAAATGCAAATATTAAATGTACATTTTAAATTGTTTATTTTAGCATGATGCCGTACTTTCATATTTTCAGTAAATCAAGCAATCAATGAATGACATCATTATGGCAAATAATAAATCATTCTCCATTTAACATGATTTATAAGGATTGTTTTGGTTGACCATTTCCGATAAATCAATTCACCAATTATTTCACGAGATAAACGAATAAATAAATAAAAATGACTACATCGAAAGAAAAAAAAAACTTTGTACCTGGCTGGATGAGACGCACCAGTCCTTCATGTTTGGCCACTTGGTCTTTCCACTTCTTGGTCTTGTTCGAGGCTCGCTCCAGATTCCTCGACACCTCCTGTGTGATATGGACACAGGCGCATAAGAAAGTATGTACAGGGACGCTGTCACGGGGAGAAAAGAGATGATGATTCGAAGGGCAGGTGACCGACAGGGGACCGAAGAAGTAGGAATAAATAATGGTGCAACTATCTCAGTCAATTCGGGATATGGTAGAGAAATACAGCGAAATTTCTTTCGCTAGTTCAACCCTCCTGCATTCTCATGAATGCGCACAACCAAGGGGAGGGGAAAATACAATATTGGCACCATGAAGCTCATTAGCCCATAAAAATCCATACATTAGGGTCAAAGCATTGAATACACCACAAATTAGGGCTGAACGATTTTGAAAAAATATATACAGTATATAGAAAATATTTCCAAAAATGTACAAGTGTTGTTTATCGCTTCCTCCCACATTCCAAAAAACATGGCAGGTTAACGGATGGTTGTTCGTCTCTCTGTGCCCTGCGATTGTCTGGCAATCAGTTCAGGGTGTCCCCTGCCTACTGCCCAAAGACAGCTGGGATAGGCTCCAGCACGCCCCGCGACCCTTGTGAGGATAAAGCGGATCAGATAACGGATGGATGTTTCAGCCCGAGTAGTCATTCCACAATCCCGCTGACCTCGTACTTCTGCAGAGCACCGTGTCGCTCCGTCTCCACCCTCTCCAGCTGCACCACGGCGGCCTGCAGCTCTCGCTCCTTGTCCAGCCGCTCGGCCTCCAGCTCCTGCTTCTCGGCTTGGGTTTGGCACAGCGCTTGCTTCTGCTGCAGGTGGAGGCACTCCAGCTCCGCCCTCCTGGCGGCCTCCTCCTCCAGCAGCCTGTTAGGGGAATGCACTAGTACAGTTTTTGTCATGACAGGTGCGCGTGTGTGCGCCAGACCTGGCCTGCAGCTTGCGCATGGCCTCTTCATCCTGCTTGGCCTGCCTCTCGTCTTCCAAGGCTTCCTCCAGTTGGCGGTACATGTCCTCCAACTCGCGGACACGCTGCAGGTACTGCTCCAGTTCACTGGACTGCTGGGCCACCTGCTTCTCCATCTGCTGACGCACCTGCACAAGCAAACACACACGCACTCGATGATACTAGTGTTGTGTTGTTCCCGCCTTTCATTTGCCTCCCACCCGACCAAAGCCGTGCTCAAATGCTAACCCAAGAGGCATTACGTGCAGCCGTGCCTTGAGATACGAGTGACTCAAATTACAGTACAAATTGTTCGAGATACTTGCTGTTGGTCAGCCCATGTGTTGCTTTGACTTGCAAGCAAAAACTTGAGATACAAGTTGTTTAAAAAATACAAAAGTGAAAAGTTGGATCAAGTCAAAATTTCAAAGGAAAAAACTAGAATGAAATTTTGAGCTGGTCAGTTTAACTTTTTTGTTGTTGAGAATTACAAGGTATATATTTACAACAACTTCGCCTCTGGAAAGGATGTTTAGCTTAATGCCAACTAACAATGTAAAATGCCCTAGAGGGGCTAACAAATTTGTGTCGCTATGCAACAGGTATTAGAACCCAAATGATACACACTGATAATATAGCAACACCCGCAGGCATCTATTATTTATCCTCTGCAAAAAATATTTTGAACAGTAAATACAAAATACCACAAGGTGGCAGTATCACTCTGCAAACACCAACATTCCCTTCTTTATTTTGTGTCCACCGATGTCTTCCAGAGGATTTCTACTTAATCTTTATTTTACTTACTTGTATTATATTTTTCTTTAAACTTGTATGATGGTTATGATGTTACTGGAAACATTAAAAGAAGAGTTGAGGGTGTAATGATGCGGATTATTATTTCCGAAGAAAAATCTAAATATGAAATGGTTTCCAGGTGCAACGATTAATCAACAAAGAATCGATTATCAAATAATCAGTAATTATTTTGATCACTGATGAATCCTTTTGAGACTTTGTTTCATTTCAAATTCCCCACAGGATGCACCCAAATCCTTTTGTGTCGTCTCTGATCAAGTAGAGCTCACGAATCTGACACGCACACACGCAGATGAGTCAACATCATCTTTACGCTTGTCCTTCCTGGAAGAACGGAGCCACACATGAATGATGGCAGGAGCCCAAAAATAAAACGGCTCCGTGTGTTCACCATTTTCTCTCTCTCCAGGTCCAGTCTGAAGCGATCCTGCAGATCTAGCTGAGTCTTCTTCCTCCTCTCTTCCTCGGTCGCCGCTTCAACAGCGACCGCCTCCATTTTCTGTCGGCAAAGAATCACATCAGGCCACATGGAGACAGATTTTAACTGAGCGCGGCGTGTTATTGTGGGAAATGGCACTCCATAAAAATCACCATATTGATAGTAAATGATTTGTTGTCCTATTTTAACCTAAACGGGGTCATGGTGAAACGGGACGTGACCAAAAAGCTCACATTGCAGGTGGCTATGGTACAAGATGCTATTTGCATCGAGGTTTCACTTCCCTCTTTAGCG
>NW_017805824.1:2471364-2508346 GCF_001891065.2 Hippocampus comes
TAGAGTTTTCTTTTCCCTCTTTAGTGTGTGTGTGTGTGTGTGTGTGTGTGTGTGTGTGTGTGTGTGTGTGTGTGTGTGTGTGTGTGTGTGTGGTTGACAGTGTAATCCTGGACTGTTTGAAATGGAATCTGCCTTGAGATCACGTCCATATTCAATTGACGCTACAGAAATAAAGCAGACTTAAACAAGACATTTGATGTCATTTCCATTTGATTCACAAATACATCGTATGAATGATCACGGAAATAAAATACCAAGGAAATGTACTTCGTTCACTCGAATGAAGCTTACAGCTAAGCATACATTCAGCCAGTTTCAACTTTTTTTGGATTAAAAGAAATAGTGGGTTAGTCGAAAAAGAAATATGTACACTACACTGTTTTCAGTGCGTCCTCGTGTGTGGCACTCACGCTGCAGTAAAGCACTCCAGACCGAGTTCTGAATGGAATCTGTGACTAACTTCTATTTCTCTGTCAATGTGTCATCAAAGCGGCACCTTCCTCATGACGTCCAGCTGCATCTGGTTGCTGTCGTTGGCCGCCTGGAGCTGCTTCATCCTCTCGGCCAGGTCGTCGTCCTTCTCCCGCTGCCTCTGCCGCAGCTCGCGGCGCCTCAGCCTGGCCTCGCGATGAGGGGAGGGCAGCCCCAACCTCAGCAGCTGGATGCAGCTTTGAATAGCTGCCAGGTGATAAAGGGAGACGGAGCTCCAGTCAAATATTCACAGAAAAAGCGGCGGGGAAATGACTTGTGTTCTCGCAAACAAATCGGTTACAGAATAATGTTGGGAATTTCCTTGGCAGACAACCCAACTCAACTCAACAATTTATTCAATTTTCAGTGTGCGTTGAAATCATGTTTCATATAAAATAAGTACGAAAGGCAAAAATAGCACCCGGTGACTTTGTTCAGTCTCTTCATTGTGGAAATGAACGTCTTCTACCTTGAATCCATTCCAGCTTCTTCTTTTTATCAGATGCGCTGATCTCAAAGCTTTTATTGGGGCACTTGATGATGAACAGACATTTCTTTGTTTCTCTGTCTGGGAGAGACTTTAGGAGAGAACGTTATTTCTATTTGTTTTTTTGTTTTTTATCCACTTCCTAATTCCACCACTGTAACATCGCAATTAGATAAACCATTACTCAAATGGAACCAAAAAAAAGCAATATAAAAGCATGCAACTGCAGTGTGTATACTCTATCGTAAAAAGTCTACATAGGCCTTAGTCAAGGTAGAGGAAATTATGATGAGTTCTAAATGTCAGTCAGTGTTAGCACAAAACCTGTAGGCTTAGAGCTAGAAAGCAAAAAAAAAAAAATTAATAAATAAAAATGTCATGCCAAGCCTATTACGACAGCTGAACTGTAATGAGTGGCACTTTAAATGGCGGCAAGTGATGCTGATTCTTAAATTATTCATGTGTGCAGATTGTTGTGGATTTTTTTGCAAGCCACACTTTGCTGGAGCCAAGTTTTCCTCTGACCAACCAATAAAGGGCCAAATCTGATTGGTTAAAGAAACAGTCACACTATGAATCATCACGTGTGTCAAACTCAAGGCCCGGGGGCCATATCTGGCCCGCCACATCATTTTATGTGGCCCGCGAAAGCAAATCCTACATGTCAACTTCTATGATGCTTGCTCAAATCTGTAATTTCAAATACTCATATGGAATAAATAAGAGAGATATTATAAGCATTTTCTAGTGATCAAACCCTCATTACAGTAAGTTAAACAATAATTGAATAAACCGTTATTCTTGACTTCTTTATATGGTCATACCGGCCCCTTCAAGGGAAACAGTAACTACAATGTGGCCCATGACAAAAAAGTGTTTGACACCCTTGGTTTAAGTCATATCAGCCAACACAAGTCATTCTGAAGGCCCCGTGCAGAGGAAATTGGCATGGCAACACATACAGACTGAAATGGAATTGGACCAAAATAAATAAATAACATTTGCAAACACACTGCTGAAGCAGCGCAGTCAAGAGAAATGCTACGAAGTGGAGGGACGAGACTGTTAGGAATGAATGAAATGTCAAGAAATAGGAATGTCAAGGTTATGTTGAAATTTAGGCTTCTGATCGTGTTTCGGCTCTGCCGTTCACCATCGCACAAAGTAAAACGTGGGATAATGTACCTCCACGGAGCAGTTTTGTTCCAGTGTGATGTGACCTTTCATATCAACAAGATCCTCACAAAGGTAGTATGACATTGAGGTGGGTCGCAGCACAAACCAGCGCTCTGTCCAGTTCTTCCGCTTATGGCCTTTTTTCATCATGTAGCCCTTTAAATACACAGACAGCATTCATCAGTAGACATTAATAATATTTTAAGAGTCACTTACTGGGGGAAAGAATGGGCTGGCACAGTGTGGGATTTGTTGTGGCAGTGGCTTCCAATCATGCGAAATTCATTTTTAAGGAATACTGCCAAACTACCTATGTTCATTCATGTTGGTCATGACGTCGGGTATTGTATAGATGGCACTCGGTGTCATCAATTTCAGAACCACTGCCCATGAGATAGACGAAAGATTTAATTCTCTGCATTGACAAGTCATCGTAGACCTCTCAGTTCCGACCTGCTTTATCACGTCCAGTATGAGCTCCTGGAAGACCTCGTTGATGCCCATCGAAAGACTTTGCTGGTGCATGCCCTTGCTGAAGGCACCTGTTCCCACCAGTTGGATCATCTCCCACACGGTCAGGAAGCGTCTGCTGCTCAGCTGGAGCTTGGCATCCGAAAGGTTCTCCTCGCTCCATCCGCTCGCCATGGCGTCCGTTAGCTTTTGCAGGAAGTACTCCAACTAAAGACACGGTGGCAACTCTCAGAAGCTAAAGCGCAAATATAATAAGAGAGAGGAAGCAGATAGAAGCAAGACCCTCTCACCTCCTCGGTCACAATGACAAGTGGGTACTTGTCTTCAGAAAGGAAGTTGAAAATGCACCAGATTTTAAAGGCGTCGTAGTTTGAAATGAGGAGATTGCTTGTGCAGATGTTTTTCTTGTGACACAGCGTCCAGCACATCTTGTTGAACTCCAGCACATCAAAATCCTCTTGTACCTGCACTTGAAAAAAAGCAGAATTCGGTACTTACACGCTAGTGACGATACCGTTTTAACAACGATGCCTTTACAAAGATGACAATGCTCTGTTTTGATCAAATCGAAAACATGACTAACACCAGTTAGTATGATGGTGTGTCATTTTATTCGTATAACACACAAAAACAAACAAACAAACAAACATTTTGTTATATTTGCACTTTTCTAATCCAAACTGAGTATTATTATCCGTGTAAAGACAGCGATAACTCTTGCAACTTTGCAAATCTACCTCAAGGAGTCTCCAGTGTTTGTGCAACTCCCCAAAGCAGTTAAAAGGCCTCATTTTAATTCAAGTCAGAGCCCAGCAGGGAGAAGCAAGTAAACAGCCTCCAACTACAAAGAGAGAAACTATGGCACCTCACTCATTTTGCTTCAAATGAGTGAGAAACGGCTCTGGAGAGGACTAAACTTGCAGCTATGTCTTACTACAAATGTACTTCTTGTCGCATTAGTTCCCAAGATGGATACACAGTACAGAAAAAAATGGATGAAAGGATATAACCGTGCTACCTTTTTGATTACAATGGAAGAGAAGAATGATAAAACCAGGCTCAGCAGCATATCTGATAAGTTTCACTGAAATTTTAAAAATAGACATACATAGCTCCCTGACGTTAACGCGGGTTGAAATCGATCTCTTAACGGCCATTGGATTGAAAAGGCCAATGAAGTGCGGCCGATGAAGTGCTACCTCTGTGAGGAAAAACACATCGCACGCTGTCTTTTTGGTGGCAAGTCTGTGCATTGAAGTTGGCACTCGCTATTTTAGATTCAGGGTTCAAAGTGCAGCCATCATTTGTTCTGCACCGAGTCATCATGGTAACAAAATAAATACATGCTCGTCACTGGCTTAGGAGTATGTGATGCTGGATAGGCATGGGCTCGCTTGTATGAGACTGACCACCCCCTCAAAAGAGGCTAATTGCATCAAGACAAAAAGAGTTACTTTAAATTGTGCTATAATTCCTGACCCTTGGCATACTTTAACAAAAGTACGTAACAGAAACGTTGCACCTGGGAATTGCATGAAATTGTGAGAAAAAAATGATCATGTCTCCTTTATGAAAGGTTTGAAACTCACCATCGTTATATATGTTTGTCATTTATAAATAAAATGAATGATGATAATAATAAAAGTTTCACGTGTTAATATTGACGGTAGTGAACACGAGGTGTGCTCGTGAGCGCGAATGGAGGTTTGTCTCTCTGTGCCCGGAGACAGTTGGGATAGGCTCCAGCACACCCGCGACCTTCATGAGGATACGCTGATTAAAAAAAACGGATGAATGGATGATAGTTAATATCAAAACGTTATTTTTAAAAAATGCTTGTACAGGTGAAGTTTATATGATTGTTGCAAGACTAGAGAGCAGATGATTTTTATTTTCATAATTTCTAATTAGAAAAGACGGTTTAAAATTTGGGATATGCGTTCGGCTTTCGACGTTCCAGTTAAAGGTTACACTTATTACAGTTATTTAGAGGACTCTTGTCAAATGAACTTTTAATCATGTGAGACATGTTTATCAGAGTACATTTCAGTCAGGCTATAATCTCGATTTATAGAAATAGTTTGACTAGTTGAGAGAGTGCATTCACTGAGAACTGCCCCACCTTGTCAAGAATGAACCTATTGAGGTAGGGCATATAGCCCTGGTTGGAGAGAGGCCCTTTATCATCATCTTTAAAATGCTCCTCGAGAGCCAAGGGGTCATGAGGAATCTTCATGACGGTGCACAGGCTATGAGACAGCACCTAAAAAAAAAGCACACAGAACATATTCAACTGTGTCAATATGAACACAAAAGTGTTCAAGAGCGTAAATGTGTTACGGTTACGCAAATGCAAAATAGGGAGGCCTTATTCAGGCATGACTGACCAAGCAATGACACCGTTCTGTTCTCAGAAACATTGAGCGGAATTAAATGTCACTTCTTGAGCAGTTACCATGAGAACTATGATACAGGGCTGCGTCTTCGCATCAGCAGTCATACATTTGACAGTTGATGGGATGGTGGACTCTTTCACAGAAAAACTGCAAAGTATGCCGCAGGCTGGTCTACAAGTGCTGATTGAAGATACAAAGTATTAAAAACAATCATAATACAAAAAAATAGAAAACGGCTTTTCTTTCCAAATGTTTCTGAACGGGTGTGTATAAACACTACAATTTACAGTATTAGAAGTGCAACATTTAATCAACAACTAATCAAGAATGAACCAAATTAATCGATGAATCCTTTAGAGTCATTATCTTAACATTGTCCAAATGCTGATTTTTAGTATCTCATCAACAGTAACTACTATATTTTCTCATTTATGTAGTCCTCAATAAAAGCTGATACCTTATTACGGCTATTTCATCAAAATAAGACAGTAGCAAACATCAGATTTTTCTTTGGGAAAACAATGAACAACACTTTTTTTCTTTTTGCTTTTTTATTCGATAAAATAACGGATATAATAACTGATTATAATAATATCCTATAACTGCAGTCCCATGGTACTTTAAATCCGGATGAAGAAGTTAATGTTTATTCAACCTATCAGTGGAAACTTTCTGATTTCGCAGTAGATGGCAGACTTGTTGTTTTCTAGATATGTGGACAATTAGTTCTTAATGTGCCCTTGTCTAGGACAGCCTGCTATCATGTCCCATTTTTGTGAAGATGGTTTTAAGAGCGCTTTTTTTGGCTTGTGAGTCAAACTTGTTTGAAAGGAAAATGTTACCTGTGTTCGACAATCAATCAATTCCATTATTTAAAGAGACTACAACTGGTTATGTACGCTGGAAAAGTACGTTTACTGTAAGCACCTGTATTATTTTTTTAACTGTTAACAAGCCACAATACTTACATTCGTGTGTGTGCAATGTTATCATGTACAAAAAATTAGTTAATTGAATGAAACGCGACGATGAGCAGCAATGGGATGGCGCTCACCTTTAACTGAGACTTGGACACTTTCCCACGCTGGTCCACGTCCAGGGCTGTGAAAGCGTGCCATATGGACTTTAAAAGGTCTTCGCGAAACCACATTTCACTCTCAAGTCTGGGAGCCCGTGAGTGTGTTCGAGGGTTCGTGCCTCTTGGCAGTTCATGCATGTGCGAGTCTATTCGTGGTGCCGTCCTCCCGTCTCTTGTCCTGCCCGACAAAGCTTGGTGATAGCGCCATCTTGTGCTACGTTTGGAACACTACGTCTGCTAAGATCTTTTTTTGCATGAAACGGCCCGTTATAAAGGCCACCTCTGGTCAAAACCGGCTACATTATTAGTTTAACAGTTCAGTCAATTGTACCCTGAATTGAAATCAAAACTGAGTACTTGGTTCAATTTTTCCGGAAAATAAATGACTAGGCGCATTATTTTAGTAAAGTGATAAAATGTGAAACGCGGACCTTCACCATATAAATGTTAAGAAACACTGCTTTAGATTGTTTAGTTTTATCTCAGGTCGCGTGCTTACAATGCACTATTTGACATTTCGGAGGAAGAAATTATCCTCAAATTCTGAATAGCCATTTGTAGGTCAAATCAAACAAGTCAGATCCATTAATTCACTCAACACATGAAGATACTTTTTAAAGAGAGCAAATTCCAACCTGATTTCTCCATTCAAAGTGGATTCTTGCTAATTTCTTAAGACGTTTAATTTTGGCCACAATAAAAATGGCGCGAATGTGATGAAACATGCAGTGTTTCTATTATGAATTACGTAAATAACATTTGGCCTAAGATTATGTGGGATGCATCTATATTATCTGGATTCCTTTTTCAGCAGAGTACTTAGGAGTGTTTTACCGGAAATACCAAATAAACAAGTGCTATAGTTTTACAATTTTTAGCAGTCTATGGAATGGAGGAAGTACAGCAAGTTCCAAAATTGGTTATTGGGACAGGTGTGTCAGTTGTCAAAAGAATGGACATTAATTTGTGTTCATGCCAAGGTCGCTGTTGATGAAAAACAGATGCTGTGGGATAATCATTGGCCATAGATCCTTTTTAATTATTTCAAATACTAGTGAGCATTATTTTTCAAAGTCAAACTGATACTTGCTATATTTGTGCCAGTGAGTGTATAATACAAAAAAAAAAAAAAAAAAAAAAAGAAAAACCATGATCGCATAATGAAAGTAACGAAACGTGTGGGACATACATTCCCTTAGCTTTGTTTTTAATATGTTGTTATATAGATGGTTCATCCATACATCAACCAAATGCTTGAGACCTTTATGTAAAGTCCAATTGTACATGCTTCAGTAATGTAATCAACTGTACTTTTCAGTGCTCACAAACACCTGTCCTCTTAGCCATACTGAACACCAAGAACATTCTCCTCTAGCAGAATTTTTTTCCGAGTTGCCCCCCCAATCCCGGATCCGCTCTGTATGCAGACAAGCAGCTGTGGCAACAAACTTACAGCTGAGTTCATTTTAAATAGTCTTCAATTCTTAAAAAAAATTGCAGTCTGATACAGAAGGCTAGGAGACCTGAACAATATGAAAGTGCTAGTCATTAATTTACAGAGATCAGGCATCGCATAGCGCTGTGAAGTATCCAATATGCTACATATGAATACAGCTGTTGACACCTTATAAACGCCTCTGGTTGCTTTTCAAGGCTACTTGAAAAATCAATAACCTTGGCTTGTATGTACATAAACCGGACCGTTTATGCTGAAAACAACAGATCACCACTACCAGAGGTATAATCTTTTTACGGCCATGTGGCCAAGACAGTGATAATGTAATATTTAGTCCCATTATCAATTTCAAGGTTAATCCTCCAATTTTGTTTCAGTGGGGAGAAAAAAAAATTACAGAAAAGAGTTGTCATCGTGACAGCCCTCTTCACTGGACTCCAGAAGACAGTGTTGCTCAGAGCATTTCCTCTTGCATCGTGCTCAAGTTCTTGGTTTGTTTTCCCCAGCCATTGGTTGCATTTTGGTTGCTCTCCCGCATCTTCTCGTGCTATTTCCCCCATTTGATAAGATTGAAGAATGACTGAGAAGAACCAGTTCTGGAACCACTACTTAAGGGAACAACACAAGCTTTTTTTTTCACTTCACTACAATCAGTCACAGAGTAATAAAAAGTAGAGATGGTGACTCAATTCATTCCAGGAGTGGTGCCTCCAAAGTCAAAACTAGGTGGCACCACTGGCGCTGTGAACCTGTATCCGCCATGTTTCTCGATCATCCTGGATTCTGAAAGTTGAAAGGAGAAAGCTTAGTTACAACAAGGTGTTACTTCCTATCAAATGGGCATGTGCGCAACCCACGGTTCGGTTCGTATCTCCATTTTCTGGTCGCCGTTTTCGGTTTGGTACACATTTGACTTATTGTGAAGATCAATTATGTCTTGTTGAGTTAAAAGTGAAAGAATGAGATCAAAAAGTATTCTCAAAGAATTATTAATTACTATTGTTTTTTTTTTTAATTCATCGGAAATATACATCTGACATCTATGCAAGCGGTGTAAAATGATATGCAGAAAATGTCTTCCATTGGATGACAAAAGGTTTATACGTGCCTTCAAGTTTCAAGTCACTAGTTACTGAAAAAGGGTGTGTGCACGCACGCGTGTGGAAATCAAGCGAGTTGTGTCACCACAAAACTTCAGTCGAGTCAAGTCATTACTTTGTTCAAGCTTGCTGAAACACAAGTCACACATGTTACATCTTAGCACAACACAAGTTGCAGTGATCAAATATTTTCACCGGTCCGCAAAAAATAACATTTACATCTCCAAACGAACAACTAAGAATATGAATTACATAAATGTAATTATATTAGAAGAATTATTTTTTTTAACATTTGTTGGACTGTTCTCAGTAATGTTAAGTATATTATACATGTTATACAGCACAATCATCACTCTAAAAAGGGTGCAAGTTAAGCATGTCTCATATGATGGGAAATGACAGATATCTGTATTTAAAGCGAGTTGATGCACGAAGTGGTCCAGTGGGAAATCTGTTTTAGGCATGTATGTTGGTCTCGCTGTCATCCTGGTCTGTTATGCGAGTAATGAAAGGCACTCTTCAGTCTCTCTAGATTCCTGGCGGGTGTAGCAAATGTTCGCAGCACAAGCAAGGAAATAGTACAAAAAATAAAATAAAAAAGAGCAACTACGAGGAGCCTCCACAAACATGCATCTTGGCTATCATTAGCTCGACTGTAGGCCCCGATTCGCATCATCTTAACGCTACTCAAAGTGAGGGTGTGAAGCACAGTGGGCTCCCTGTCATTGGCACTTTGCGCTGCCAGGCGGTGTCGTGTGCCTGTGGTACATAATAAATCTGCGAAATCTCCTTTTAATGACTGGAAACCAACTGCACACTCACCATGTGCTGCCCGTCTCTGGTCTGCAAGTGTGCCAATGTCAAGAAGCTGTTTCCCTTGTTCTTCATCAAGTACTTGAGTTAGTGCTTGGTACCACGCCGGGTCACGCGTCTGGATACCTGCGGAAGAGTGCCGATCATTCAAATGTGACGCATGCAACTTACAGAGAGTGAAAGCGATACTGCTCGTTGCATTTGAGTGGCTGCCTTACTCTGTAGTATGGCTTTAAAGATCTGGTACTCATCCACCAAGTTGTCTTCATCGTCTACAGCAGTAGTGTAGCCCTCGAGTGCAGTCTCCTCCGCATCGTCTTCCTCCCAGTCTTCGTCGTCTCCGTCCTCTCCGGCCTGCTTGGCAAGCATCTCCAGGTATTCCTGACCTTCCTCGTCAATGTCGTCCTCATCGCTGCCTAGCTCAGCTACAAACAGAACAAAGGTTGAAACCATCACTCGAAACACCAAAGCGCTTTCCAGACGTACAGTAATTAGGGATGCACTGTATTGGTGCAGATACAGCACGTCTTGCTCTTGTAAAAGTAAATTGAGTAACAAAATCTCTTTTTAATCAAACTTTTTTTTTAAAATAGTAATTTTGACCCCAAAAAAAATCATGAATTTAAAACAAATGAGCCTAGGAGGTTTGAACACAAAATACACGGTATAATATTTAACCAGTGAAGTATAAATAATACAAACAATGAAGTGTAACAAAATTAAGTGTGGATGAAAAGTTCTTTGTAATAAATCGCACAAGGAAGCAAGTAAAACCAGTTAGACAAAGAATGAAAATACATGTTATTAGTGTTTGTCTTCATTTCCTCGGGGCAGTTTTTCATGAATGCAAAGAGCTGTCACATGCAGAGTTCGAACCCATCTTCGATCTAATGCTCGCAAAAAAAAAAAAAAAAAAAAAAAAACCATTTCAAATTAATCATAGACGCAATGTGTATTGCTCATTACATTTTGGGTACAGGCCTTTTCACCCATATGTAATTATAAATATCGTTAAAAGGTCGATGCCAATATGTGCAGAAATGAAGAATATTGGCGCTGATGGAATAAATTTGCTCACAGGTTTGGCTTCGTGTGGCCCAGTCCCAAATGGGCCATGGCCCGGTAGCGGTCCACGGACTACTACTGTTTTATATCACAATGGTTTTCATAATAATAATAATATTTCATACAATAATGTATTTAGTAATATTTATGAATTATGGATAAGGTTGCGCAAAAGGTGTATTTTTTTTCCCTCAAATGTCCGTTATGAATTACATTGCATGGTAAAAATCCATTTTGCCCAAGCCTTATAGGCCATACTTAAAAACAAAAATATGCAAATAACCCGATGTGGTAGGAAAAAAAAAAACGTATTTTTTTTTTGTCATCAAAAAATTGTTTAGAGACGCAAAGCCATTTCTGATTTTGATTTGCCAAGAACCAGTGTAATCGGTCTATCCTTATCCCAGGTATGCATTATTATAACACTGCGAAAAATAAAGTTATATTCCAGCAGCTTTGTAGCGATGTTGTTCTATGTATTTTCATCAAACAGTAATGGCATTATCAAGTGCCGGTACTACGGTCAGCAAGTACTCGAATTACTTGTACTCTTACTGTCTGAAAACAGTGCTATGGGTTCATCCCTAGCTAGCAAAAGGCCAACGAAAACCCTCATCGTCAAATCATACCATGCTCATCATCATCATCCTCGTCATCGTCGTCATCATCATCCTCATTCTCGTGCTCTGCTCGGCATGCGTACGCCCTCTTGAGGCCACTGAAGAGCAGGATGGCTGCTGGAAGAAGCTGACCGCCAACTTGGTTGATGACCTGGGGCCTGTGTTCCAGGTCAATGAGAGCACAGAGGCCCAGGATGCACATCTTCCTGTCGTGGAGGCTGTTTACAAAACAAAACACCAACAAAAAAAAAATCTAGATACTATTTATGTAGACCGAGCTTGAAATGAGAAGATTTCAGATTACCAATGTATCCCACAGAACATTCTCCCAACGCTAATGACATACCAATTCAAACATTTACTGTACTGTTAGTCTTCATTAGTGTCACAACTAACTGGAGCCTATTCCAGCTGATTTTGGGCGACAGGTGCGGTTCACCGGAAAGATAGCCAGTCAATCTCAGGGCACGTATGGGCTAATAACTTCACAATTATCAGTCATTTAGTCTTAAATTAACCGAAGAGGCATGTTTTTGACAAGTGGGACGAAAACTGAAAACCTGGTAAAATCCCAGACAAGTACAAGGAGAACATGCACAGGAAAATGTTTCAGCAGGGATTTGAACCCTTGAATTACCCAACTGTGAGACACAGTGCTGCTATTTATGTTTTTTAACTAAATAAATAAAATAAACATTATAGGTTTTCCACTGGAGGGTACCTGCTTGGATGCGGCATTTTATGTCAGTTTTCCTAAATTAATTTGGATTTTTTTAAGAGGAATTCAATGCATCAGTTTGAAGAGCAACAGTAGAAGAGGTGGTGATTGAACATTGTCAATTTTTCAATAAAGTCGGTATCCGCTTTGCTTATATTCCTTTTAGTCATGATAACCCCCTGAAACACCTGGCAGCCGGTCAACTATGCGAGCTGGATTACAGCATTTTTGCTGTAGAAAGAAGGCTTACCCAAGGAAGCAGTCGACATCTTTGAGCCACTGGGTGATGAAGTGGTTCGTGATTGGCTCTGTGTTATTGGGGAATCGCAGATTCTCCAAAGTGTTGAGGAGCAAAGGTGGACTGTAGTAAAGTGCGGCAATGGCCACCTGCAAGCACATCGTCCTCAGCTCACTGGTCTTCACCTCCCGTGTCAAACGCTCCAGTGCCGCAGCCACAAACAAGGGCACAACCTGTAATTGCACACAAAATAATTACTTGGGGTGGTATATGCACTGTGTAGATTAAACTTTGGTACTGTGAATCTCAAGTGTAATCATGAGCTGTACATAAACGGACCTGGTCAATCCCTCGACCTTTGCACTGCAGAATGATTACTTCCAGAAGCTTGGCTGCATGGCACTCGGGATCTTCACCTGGATCACCTGTCAGGATCTTGGTGGGGTCAAAAACAATTGGTAACCTTCCGTTAACAACACACGCTGCTTCTGAACATTAAGTTGTTTGCAGCGTATTACCTTTTTGCACATGTCATACATGATTTCCAGATATTTGGTGTCTGAGAGGAGGGTGTCTGTATCAACGGTTACATAGTTGTGAAGGAGAGGCATCATGTCTGGAATTGAAATTAAGTGTTAGTCAAACAAAAGTGGTGGCAACCATGGGGCAGTTTACAACAGGGAACCCGGTGTGGATCTGGAGTATCGGTGTGCATTGACAGGAGGTGCTTGTTCGAGGGTGTGAACCTGTGAAGTAGTCAAATCCATCTTGTTGGAAGACTTCATACACCAGTGGAAGGAGCTGCCACATTTGTGGTGACACCTGCTGGCAAGTCAAGCTGTGAGCCAATGACAGGATCTCCTCGTAAAACTCTGGAAAATGTTAAGTAACAAAATGAAAACGGGTCTCTCCTTCTTCTCTTTCTAGCGCTCTGTCCCACACCAAGCATGCAACATGCCATTAAGTGTTGAAAGCAAAGCCCAGACAGAATGTGGTTGATCAGGAAGAACTGGCCACAACTTACCCATTACGTGTTGTTGCAGCACGGTGCCAATCACCTGCAAACAGATGCCCTCCAGCTGCTGTGTGATCTGCGCAAGGTTAGAAGGCAATTGGTGTCAAATCAACACATGAGGTGCTTTAAGTCACATTTTGGAACGTTTTGTCATAGGAGAAGCTTGCATACAAATATTGGATCAGTCATTTGATTTTTTTAAATTCCGGCCACGTAACACGTAGCATTAAAAAGGCTATTTACAAGCTCATTACTCATTGGTTTGTAAACCACTGTAATGGTTGGACATGGCTGTGTTGAAGTATTCTCGATTTGAGATTAGCAGAGGTTTTGAGTAGAAGATAAAGGGTGAGAAGTAAATCTCAGGTTGTTTTATCGATTATGAGGGACAGATTATGCCAACATATCGGACGTCCGACAAGCCTAAACGCCTCACATTCAAATAGAGTATGTATGTGTATGGTATAAACAGAGTGTGTTGCCATAGGTAGATGAAAGTGTGTTATGACTGGGGAAAAACAAGATTTATGCAGTTCATAGAGTGAATGAAGAATGCCTTGTTTAAAAAAAAAAAAAGGGGCGGGGGAATTCAACTTGATGCATGCAGCAAGTCAGTGCCCCTTCAGATCACATTTCTAAATAACACATTTAGGGGTGTTCCAATCAGGGTTTTATACCGCAGATTGCGGTCATCTATGAGTGAGAACG
This sequence comes from Hippocampus comes, assembly GCF_001891065.2. NCBI lineage: Eukaryota > Metazoa > Chordata > Actinopteri > Syngnathiformes > Syngnathidae > Hippocampus > Hippocampus comes. Next base: position 2,485,177 of record NW_017805824.1, read on the forward strand.
GCTTGGCTGGGTTGGCTACACATTTTCAATTTTAGAGCTGCTCGCTATCCAACAAGACTGACAGATATTTTCCAGATCGGGTTTTCATATCGAAGACATTGGCATCATTCATTTTGCCCCATATGCTCTCGTTTTAGCTAGACACTAAATGCTATTTTTATTTATTTTTTTTGGGTGGCCGTTTTGATAGGCTATTAGTTTGTTATGAATAGCTACTTCAACTTTTGCATGGACAGTTGTATATTGAACACATGTATGATGTGCATGAACAAACTGTCCGTTTACATGGAAATCTGAGTAAATGTCCATGTCTCAACAACCAAAACTGCGCAAGAAAATGTTAGCTACTTTTTTTTTCTTTTGGGGTGTTGGTGTACAACGGTGTAATCGATTATCCTGTTAGTTTATCAGATTAATTTAGACACACACACGCACCTTGTTTTGTTCAGTGTTAGAAATGTATGTTTTTGGTGAAACCAAGCAGTGTTATACTGCTCGTGACTAAACAGTGGAAAGTGCAGTGAAAACCTTTTTTCTTGATTAAAGAGTAGTATTCTTTTGGAAGGTTGGCTCTTTATTTTGTCACAGCACTCAATTTTCTGCAGCACTTGAAAGATCAGTCATAAACTGCTTTATAACGGCTGGCAAACTCAGACAATAGCTGCCAGTGAATGAGCTGATACAAATTTGCACTCATATGAACATCAGATATTACTTTTGAAGCAGGTGTGAGAGCATTTTTAAGTTCATCCCAGAGGTGGGGCACAAAAAGCTGAGAACCACTGCTTTAAAACATGCATGTAATGTATTGCAACACTTGGTGAGAGAAACCTTGATGAAACAGTAATTTTTTTTTTCTGGAGCGCAAGGCTTTGTAACATCTAACAGCATAGACATACCGGCAGTGGGCCCCAGAATTATTTGCATCTACTGCCTGAATGAGTGTTTAGAACATAGCGAGAAAAGAACATGTTCCAAGGAGTTGGTGGGCGGCTGAATTGTGTTGGCAGAAAGGCGACAGTAAACTAGAGGATGTGGGACCAAGAGAAGACTGGCGTGCGTGTGTCTTTGTGTGATAATGCGTAGGCAGCCTGCTCAGAGGCTTTGCTGCTTACCTCTTTGTGGTCCTCCACCACACTCAACAAGGTGTCAATAGTGTTGAGGATGCCCATAGCCGTCACAGCTTTGTCATCTCCTCCCTCCTCATCAGGCCCAGTCTGAATTACCTGGTTGAATGTCATAGCCTGCCAGAGAGCAAACGAGAGATTTGTGATCATTTGTGTGCAGTACATTTCACACAATAAAATCTGTGACTGAGGGAGTGTGGCTTTAAAAAGTGAGGCATGCCTGGTGAGTGACTTGGGAGCCAGTGAATTACAATGCACAGTGGATTGTTGTGAGCTCAGGTTAACGCCTGACTGGTTAACGGTTCGCCAACGTTATGTACTGTCGAGTGCCTTGACCATTGGAGAGGACATTACACTAAGTTCTAACTAGAGAGGGTGGACTATATTATATTAGCTCAAACGTATTTTGTGTTGAAAATCATAGACATTCTGTCGTTGACTCATTCTGATTTTTCATGGACACAGTGCACTTTTTTTAAGTGTGAAAATATCCCAAACTTCAGACATTTGTATGCACTCTTTCCCCCTGGCACACTGTGGTGGCGCCAATTTATTTCTACATTGAAAGATGCAACAATCTGCCATTCACATGAGTTGAGGAAAAATGATCACTTTGAAACTTCGAGGCAGATTTTTCTTCAACTTTTTTCTGCAATTGAATTTTTCCCAAGTTATTCGATTAATTGTTTCATAATTAATTGCCGCATAAACTCAACCTGAGAGTCAATCATGTCCACAAGCTTAAAAAAAAAAAAAAAAAACAGCAGATGCTTACCAGGTGCTGAGTCATCTCTACTGCAATGGGCGTGACCTCCTCGCTGTATTCACAGATCATTTTCTGTATGACGTTGGTGAGGTCATCATTTTCTGTCTCCCTGACAATATGCAGCAATGCCTGCATTACCGGCCGAATGAAGGGTGTTATGTATTCTTTGGCTGAGGGAAGAAAGGCAAAATACAGTGACACAAGAGGTCAAGGGGGCCTTAATTACTCCCAAATTATATACAAGAGTCGTAGAAGCGGCATCTGTGATCACCTTTGTCCTGGTTGCTGATGAGAACCTGCAGGGCAATGGCAGCCTCCACCTTTACTGGCATCTCATTATCATTGATCAGACAGAGGCGGGTCAGCTCCAGAGCATTTTGGAGGTTCTGGTCACTTTTGAACCTCACCTCACAGAAATATTGTATCACCCAGCATGCCTACAATGAGGTTTAGCAGGTAGGTATAAAACGTAAAAAAAAAAAGGGATACACACAAAATAATGTCACAGAGAAAATTCAAAATGACAGTTTGAGATTTCATTTATAATTTTTCACAACTATTAATGCACAAACCAAACTGTTCAGTTTATCACTTACTCTGGCTCTCATGTAGCCCAGGTCACTGCGGAACAGGGGGAAGACATAATTCTGCAGCATGAACTCCATCTGGTCTTTATAAACCTTTTTCTATGAAAGGGGGTGTGGGGGATCAAGTCATCATTTTACTCAAGGCAAACCACTTCACCGTGAAAATGTCAATCGAAAAAAGCTGCATGAGATCAAACCCTAAATTACAATGACATGTACATAAAGCAATAGTTAATGATAGGGATTCTGAGAAAATAAATATTTTATCAGAGGAAAAGAGGATTGGGTATGTTGGCAAAGTAAAATGATTATAAAATGAAACTTTATAGATCCTTCAACATCAGCATACAGTATCAGATACTGTATCCAATACTTTGCTAAAAATCCACATTTCCAGTTTTGTAACCATAATTTGTCTACTATGAAATAAGCTTTGTCAGGGTGAGAATGCTTGCCAATGATCTTGTCAGGGCCAGTCAGTTTTAAAAGATGGGATGAGATGCAATTTACCTTGAGCAGGATCTCTGCCAGGGAGCCTATCATGTGGAGGGCACCGTCTTTTTTCCTGGGATCAGTGACAGGATCAGTGAGAATCTGGTAGCAGAAGCCCATTGTCTTTTGCAGCACCTTAACAGAATAAAAAACAAATGCTCATATTACTGCCAAAGAGGGTTATGATGGGTTTCATTTAGCCTTTACAACTACTGAACATTCATTAACATCAAGTAAAATCATCAGGGGGAAAAAGGAAGATAAACTGACCTCCTTTCGTTTATTGCAGGCAGTAAAGAGGAGCGTCTGGGCGGCTGTCGTAGGAGAAATGAAGTCCTCGAATACATCTGAAGTGGACAAAAGTGATTGAATTGAACGAATTCCTCATCAGTGAGCTCATAAATTTCTTAAGGAACGACCCTGCCTGTCATCTCCTTTGCTTACCAAACTTCATGCGAATGTATTCATAGGGGTCCTCTTGCCAGCGCTCCGCATCTGCATCTGTGTAGCACATGAGAGGGAAAACCACATCCTGAATGATGCCCTGTAAGACAAAGACAGAAGTGAGAATCAGGGCAGCGTGAGGAGAGAAAGTACACAAACTTTCCTGTTTGTTGTCTCCATTTTTCTGTCTGAGCATTCCAAATATTTTTGATCATGGGCACATTTGCACACAAATTAATGAGCAAAAGATCCACTTTATGTTCAGGAAATTGTGTCTATGAAATTCTTAGTTTCTTCCAATGCCAATCTACAATTGTTAATATTCTGTTGTCTGAACATTTTTCTTTTATGATATAACAAAGACTTTCCAAACCAAGAATCAAAACGGCGTCACATTGATGGCCTACCTGAATGTGTGGTTTGAGGTTTTTCCATGTGAGAGCATGGGCTATCCCCTGGTTAATGTAGTTGAGCGTCTGCTGGAGTACTCGGGGAGCCACATATTGCTTTTCCTTGTACTGATACAAGACTTTCAGCAGCACCTAAAAGCAGAGGAACGAACAAATGGCTTGAAGATCACTTGCAATCCAGCGTTTGGCCAGCGAGACGGAGCATACAGTACGTCACAGCTCCTAATCCATACCTGCTGAGCTGCCACTGCATATTCCTTGAGGAAAAGTTCCGCAAACTCTGTGTACTCTTTGGTAGTGTTGCCTGGGCTTCCGTATCTACAAATTAAATTAACTTGCAGTGTTTGAAAGTGACATCAATTACATGTTAAGACTGTAATGAGATCTGTACCTTTCAAATAGCCTAGCTAAGATGTGAAGGGCCCACTTCTTACACTTCCACCAAGGAAGCTCGGGACGCTCCTCTTCTTCAACCTGCAATGTCTCCTGAAACAAAAACAGCCAAGCCAGTGGATGAAGAGGATATACGTATGTGCAAGAGATCATTTGTCATTTTAAAGCGACACGGCGACTCAAGCTCTCACCGGGGGGACATCTCTATCTACTACGGTCTTGAGAATCTCCATCCATTCTGTCAAGTTTTGTCTGTTGATGAGTTCCAGTGGGAGGTTATACTGTGCAGAGGAAAGAAAAGTCACAAATACTTCTCACACAGATTTTAATAAAATCGGTTTGTCATAAACACAGACCACTCTAACAATGCACGTTGAAGATGATGATTTTCCAGCACTTTATAGTTGCAGCAGTAGCCCTAGCTCTAAAATGGCTAGTTATTAGTTTACAACAATTTGATACATATGAGGCCACAAAAAACTTTTCAAAAGCAGAGGCGGACAATGCATATGTTTCATGGAGAGGTTTATGAGTATAGATATTAATATTCTGCCCAACGTGTGGTCAAATTGTTGAGATTGAATGCTTTAGCTGAACAGAGAGAATATGTATGTAAAATACAAAAAAAGAAAAAATCTGCAATAAATGACACCATTCACGGTTTACAACAGGAGTAGATGGAAGTAATGCAAAACAATCTCTAGTGCCACTACCTCATTGACTAATTTTTGACTTACAGCATATTACCGCGACGTGCCTACGCGAGTTGCGGCAGAAAGTACAACAATGGACCCAGTCAGTAGTGTTGTTAAGCAACGGAGGGGAATCCCACGTTGTACATTTTGTTTATAAGCAAGGTTTGTGGCATCAGTTAGCTTTCCACAGTTCGTCCTAACGAAGGCCTCGTCACTATTTTGTGGGAAAAATCTGGTCGTTATAATGAAGACTATGTTATAAAGGTGTTCGTTGGAAGCAAAATTGACAAATGGCGACTTCGAAATGTGAACAGGGTATGTTGAAAAGCGGTTCCACTGTAATAAAAAAAAAATTAATGTATTTATTGTACTGTAATGGAGGCACTCCCCATCTTTCATAGGAAATTTACTTCTTGGAGGTGTATCACACCTTAATCAAGAATCTTCAGGCTTTTTCATTTTCAATGGATGGGCTTCAGTTATCTGCTAATTTTTATTCTTCGTGAGCGAGCCCAGTCTCCAAAATATTCATCATTGTTAGAACAAGTCCAATGATCATGATTTATTTCTGTGAGAAATAATGGGGCTCCATGTGATTATTACTCTTCTCAAAAATGTATGTCCTTGTGTTTGCAATTACAATAGAATATAAATTCAAGCTTTCAAAACGTAGCCCTTTCCCAGGGCCCAAGCACCAATGTGGTGTTACCTGGAAAAGGGCATAGAGGATTTTGAAGATCTGTTTCTGTACGAGTACAGAGTCGGTGGAGTGATCTGGGAGAAGCCGGATGAAACGGTCTTTCAACATGGGCATGAAGATGTGCATGGCAGCGACCAAGGGCTGACGTTCCTCAGGCTTCTTGTATCTGTTCGATATGGAGAAGTCAGCCTCGAGCATGACAGTTGCTTCCCATCTGATGGTACACTGACTCACTCATAGTTTTTCACCAGCTGGTAAAGGCAAAGCAAGATGCCGAGCCATCCTCCACTGTTGTCAGACTGAAGGTAAAAGCCAATTTTGTCCACAATGGTTGTCCACTTAGCGGGGTAGTCGTGCTTGATCATGTGGTGGATACACGTTGTCAACTGGACCCTGTCCAAAGTAAAAATAGATAGGTTTGATGCAGTGGTTTCAGAATATTAAACATTTGAAACTTCAGACCTCCTAGTAGGAAACGTCACAAAGTAGGAGCTCCCACGTCACGTTGAAGTAAGTACCGGTATATGCATCCACCCTCCACAGAGATGCAGTAGTCTGACAAAAACACTTGCGTTGAATTATAAACTATAATAGGACTGCAGCTATTCAATATTTTAAGAATGGGTTGACTCAACAGACAAAAATGTATTCTGTGTTTTTAAAAAGCAACAACGTGCATGAGGTGCAGAAATTTTGGCCTTCACGTTCTCCAGTAGCATCTGTGACTTTGAGGTGTATGGATATAAAAGGCTGAGTGCCTGGTGAGTGATGTAGGCGTCAGCAAGTGAGAGTTTAAAGTTTGCTGGCTGTTGACTTGCTGCGCGATGAGTGACTCAGCAGGAGGTGTGGTCATCAGCAGCTTGCGTATGAATGATCCCATTAATAATAATAATAATAATCATTTTAAAAAGAGAACTAAATTAGATAAAACTAGTTTATTGGCACAAATGTACATCATACGTCAGCATCATTACTGTTTGCACATGTGGATGATCAAAAGACGACTTGATTGCTGCTTTGGTCTGGTGGAAGCACACTAGCCGGTAGCGGCTAAAATGCTTTCTACTTAAGCAGGCTGTGGAAACCGCTCACATTTTCATGTTTCCCACATCATCATTTGGTGGTATTTGTTCAAATAATTCAACAGGATTGTTGGAATGCCCGTTTTTGAGGATATACCTTGCACATTGGTTTAATTCACTCCATGTCGCTCTGGAGAAAATCTCAGACGAGCGATGGTGAGGAACTTCTCTTGTCAAATTAGCTCATCTTCGCAAGATGACACCAAGTCATGGATGCCCATCAACTGCGCGTTTAGCTGCATGTTTGGTCATTGTTTACTATATCTTTTAATGTCTGTTTACTTCTTCAACTTGCAAACCAAAGTAGAGATGGAGAAGCCAGACTGTGATTGGCTGCTGTCACGCACATTTTCGCAGCGTCTGATCGTGTATATGTTCACAGCTGCTCATCGTAATATCAGGATTCTTGATTATATAATCGCATAGACCTACTTATGTCGCCCTTTGGAAGATGATAGGGACGGTGGTTTTTAGGCCAGCTGTACCTGGGACCAAATTACCATGACCAGTTTTTGGGAACCAATGCAGTATAATATATTAAAATAGATGCGTGTGTAGTCACCTGATGCGCTCAGGTGAGTGGATGATCGCCTCCACTATGGTGTCTCGAATGAATTGTCTGTCTTCATCAGGGATGTTGTTGACAGGCGTCTCTGTGGAAGAACCATCTCCACCACACCAGTGCTGAGTTATCATGTTCTTAAGGTAAATAACACCTATGTTGAAAGGGATTAAAAAAAAACTGTTAGGAGGCAGGACAATGGACAATGCTTAAACATGTGTGCAAACACCTAGATATAGAAATGTAAACAATACTTTTCATCTCGTCCCGTGGATTGAAAGACCTTTAATCTGTGTTTTATTTTGAATGTGACACACAGATGGTATCATGGTATATTATGTGCACGGGGTGGGGGTTGGTCTCTGTGGCAAAGAATGAGGTAATGGGGGTGGGGGCGTTGTAAATGGAGTGTCGCATGAGAGGCAGACATTAGAAAGCGGGCAAATACCAACAGTGTTGGCTCGGTAGAAATCAGCCTACCAAAAAACAAATTACAAAAAATAAAAAAATTTAAAGTGACTGCCGTGTTCTTGTTTCTTGTTATTATTCTTATGATTGCAGTATTGACTGATTTATTGACTAAAGTTTTATGCCCTTGGGTTTTCTAAAAATGTTCTGCACATTGATCATGGAAAAAAAATGCTCTTAAAAATGCTATTAGATCCAAACTCATTTTACACAATGACTGAAAACAGTATTTATTGCGAAATAAGTTGTAAACACTTCCTTGTCCTGGCTACTCTGCACAGTATCCATCCATCCATCCATCCCTCCCTCTCTCAACTCCTGTTTCCATGCCATTTGGGGTGTCCCAATCTGATATCGGCCAAAAGGATGGTATCGGATTATATTGGTCTTTCATGCAAAATCTTCAATGTTAATACTCATATACAAGCAGTCCTTTCCAGTCTCCATTCCTGCTCTTATATCCAGCAGCATGAATGCAAACAAACAAACAAAAACAAACCCGAGATTTGGAATGTACTGAATTAAACTTGTATTGTTATTTTGCACCTCAAAGAGTATAATTTGTTTTCCATCCATCCATTACCCGAACCGCTTATTCTCATGGGGGGCCAGGGGAGCCTGTCCCAGCTGTCTTTAGGCAGTAGGCGGGGGACACCCTGAACTGGTTGTCAGCCAATTACAGGGCACCCGGACAAACAACCATTCATACTCACACCTAGGACAACTTTTGTGTTGTCACTTAACTTACCATGCATGTTTTCAGAATATGGGAGGAAAACGGAGTACCTGGAGAAAACTCTCAAATATTGACTTTATTGGTGTTATATATTTCACATTTATGTTAGTCCAGTATAGTCAGTATATGGGCATGTTTGAAGGTGAATTTATGCAAAAAAAATTTGGGGGAATAAATGGGCCAGATTTTCTTATGCCTAGTGTTGCTGACTATTCTCTTGTTTGAATAGTAACACTTCACATCAAGTCTATTCTAACATTTCATCTTAAAAAAAAATAAATAAAAGCATATATCACTCCTGCTGATATCCCATCGGACTGATATTGGTATCAGACAGTACTCTCGGCTGCAATCTCGGAATTGTGTCAGAAGTGACAAACTTGTATCGGGACCCTCCTACATGCCACTGCTGTACTGCGCGAAAACAGTGCTGCCCGGAAGAGTTGTACTAACCACACAAATATACTAAATCCTATATAGATAATTGTATCCGTTGAGGACAGTTTTAATCTGGAACTAATAATCTAATTATAAATTTGTAATAAGGAAAAAACAGTTTCAAACAAAACTTTAGGGGGTCACGTCATTTTGGACTGGGGAAAAAATAGTTTTTTTTTTCATTTTCTGAACATTAAAGGTCACAAAGCTACAAAAGAATCCAAATATCTTGCCAAATTGTACAATCATATCTCGGTTTGCACGCGCATGCATACACAGGCACACACACACACAACACTTCCGCCATGCTCAGCCCTGCTTCAGGCAGAGGCACAGCGGCGGGTTTGTCTTCATAGCTTGTTTGGAGGGATAGGCAAGACGAAAGATGCTCTTAAAGAGGCCTCCTCACTAAAGGGCATTGTTTAATAGCCAAGAGAGTGACAGACAGGTTACCAATGGTAACACGTCCAAACCACATAACTTCAAAAATAAGTTTAACAAGTCTAAATTATTTGGTGACAAGTTTGCTTGTTTCCCCATTGGTTGCATTTAACAAGGTCATGAATCAATAGTGTCATTTCAAGATGAGAGAAATCGCACACATACCCGATAACTTGGTAGCTGCATGGACATACACAAGCCAATAAGTAACGATGTGAATTTATTGTTTACAACTGAAAAGATCAAATGCACTCAAACTGAGGATTGCCTCATTCTGTGTTAAAACTTATTCAGGCAAGTCCATCAAATTGGGGCCATTTGCGACCCCAGGCAATTACTTGAAAATATATTTTTAAAGCATCATGCACATTGATATAAACGGTTTAAAGTTAGCCTTCAATTCAAACAACCCATGAAGAGTTTCAGTACACAAAAAAATATAACACGCATTTTTATGTCATCAAATTTAGTGCCTAAGAAACTAAGGAAAAATATAGAGTGCCGAGGGACAAAAAGCAATTCTCAGTGATTTGGTGGAATGGTCCATATAATTTCAATATATTTTTATATTTGAGAAAAATCAGATGGACCCTCTTTTCTTCCTAATGCATTGTCGAGGTATCAGATCGGAACTCTGACTCAAGACTCTGGTGCTTCAAAAAAGTGTGATCGGGACACCCCTATAAATGAGGTTCCAGATTTAATTTATATTTTACAGGATCTCCTGTATAACCTACTGCTTCATACTGAATTCAACTGCAAATAAATGGCTTCTAAAATCTTCCCACATGAATTAGTAGCGCTTGAAATAGTGGTAATAGTAACACCTCAACTTCTCTTTCTTTTTCACTCACCCCATTACTTTTTAGTTTAGGTTTAATCCATAGTGTTATATTAAACAGTTGACAGAGAAGATAAATATTGTACTAAACACTCACCTGCTTGCCTGACTGGCAAATCCAGTTGATCAGTCATGGTGATGCGCAGCAGAGTGGATAAAAAGTTGACCTGGGTGTGACCCTGTACATCAGAAATGGAAATAACTTATCATCACATACAAAAAAAGAGGCACTTCTATCTCCATCAAGCACGCATCCATCTTGTTTACCACATATGCACACTAGGATCACGGGTGCGCTGGACCCTATCCCAGTTGAAACCACGCAAAAGGCTGAGTACATCATGGACTGGTTGCCAGCCAATCGCAGTGTATACAGAGAGACAAGGCAGTGCACATGGACAAACACCCATTCAGTCACTGATAAATCTGTGATGTGTAGGTGGCACAATACAGCTAAAATTGGTTTGTAGATTTCATTTAAGAACACCCATGACCTAAATGTGTACAGCTATCCTCTGACATGATGAAACCCATGTTCTACATTCCCTTTAAATTGTACTGCTAACTCAGTCACCTGGCCATCTTCCATTTAAAAAAAAAAAAAAAAAAAAACAGCCCATGACTAAGCACATGTCTGTATTTAGAAACCATGTACTTGAGCAGGACTCTATCCTCCCACAGACAACGTGCTTTTCGCTAGCTGCACAACTTGATGACAAGTATAGAATTTCGACCAGCACAATGACAAATTTGGACCTGCTGCCAGCTGCATTATGGACACCATCACAGCTATAGTGAATCACAACCATGTTTAAAAATGGCTCTTCAGTGAACAGGGAAACACGTAACTGATATTTGACAGCAAAAACTGAGCTACATTAGCACGTCCAACAGTTCAAGTAAGGTTCTGTTACTCCAAGCTGCGACTCCCAGTTCAATTATGTTTTAGGTTTTTAATGATATTGCTTCATTCAGTATCCAAACATTAAAATGCATCAAGAAAATTGGTACTGGTTATCACACGTCTACGTTTTATGACATTTGTTTTCCGTTCATACGGGTATTAAAGTTATTTTTTAATATCGTGGTAACACGACGACAGCAAAGGAGTGTAAACAAGTTAGTTTCGTTACGCAACTCCCCACACAAATACTAAAATATGGAACGAACCCAAATAATGACATTTGTTTATAGACTTTGCTGATTATCAACAGTGTGGGAAGCAAACGTGGGTTTTAAAACAACAGAGGAGCCAACGTTTCTACTGCCCGAAGCAATGCGTGTCGCTAACCTGTCGTCAACCCGACTTCGGTCAAACATATTCCAAGACATTCACAAAAAAAAAAGTTATTTTAACATGTCGTCGTGCCTAATGAGTATCGAAAGTACTGGCTGTATCTGGCGAATATAAACTATGTCGACGTTGACTCGATATGTCATTGCTACTCGGCTTGTCAGTGACACGTGAGCAGCAGCTAAGAAACCCCTACTAATTTAGCTCATCGTTAGCCCAATAGCCCCTGGTTCTCTTCGATGCGCTAAATGGCGACTGTTTCTTCGATTTTTTTTTACATTTTGTTGACACGATTTACTTTTAACTACACGTGTGCGTGCTAAGCTACCATGTCTTTTGAAGGGGTGCTGGGGGGGGACAAGACGAGGCGGCTAGGTTAGCAAATTAGCCGCACAGCTGGCTCATTGAGCTGGCGATGAACGAAGAACACAAAACAACATGACCGAGATTTAAGGCGACCTGCCATTCACTTGTGTGGTGTCACGAAAGAGTGAATTGTAACAGTGGGTCGGTTACGGTGACAAAGTCCAGCCTGTGCAATCGTATCATCTTGATGTTATGAGCCGAGGCCCGAAGTGAGACCGCGCCATCATCAGCCACGAAAAAAGCCCAAGTTGGAAACCTTTACCTCGCTGAGTTGTCTCTCCGCCGCCTCTCGCAGGTTGGGGTCCATGGTGCCCCGGAGGGCCTCGACCAAAACCTCGGGATCCATCGCTGGGTGGGGAGAAAAAACCAAAACGTGCTTGCTTGGCTCGGATTGAGGCTATTTCAGATGTCTTATCAGCTCCCAGGCACTGCGCACATGGACGCACAGCTCTCCGGTTACCCGGCGCGAAAGGAAGAAGCGAATGAAGTACCCGGATAGATCAGCGCCAAATGTGTATGACCAATTTCCGGCTGCGGCCGCACGCCTATGGGACTTGTAGTTTTTGTGTAATTGCAAAAAAATATTTTCAAATAATCAAGGTTTTACATGTTTTCCCCTCATTTAAGACCAACAAACTATTGAACGAAACTATATTCAGGTTTTGGCAAGCTAAACACATTTTTCATCTGTGTATACTAATCGCCCATAATCCTAAAAATGTGTTTTCTAACGGATGACGGTTGGTCACGATGAGTAGGCTGGTGTTGGAAAGTGCGCGATCGCACAAAAGGGGATGACAAATAGCAAATGTCAAAGCAAATGATGTAATATCCTTTATTATGACATTGTAAAGTGTCTTGTGAAAACACGAGATGACACCTTGAGGCAAAGAACAGTGGGGAAGTCAGAGGGTGTATTGACTCTCGTCGTGCCAGACATTTATTGATTGACTTGTCCCTGCTTCAACATTTACCATTCAAAATTTCCAATCATTGAGGATTCAAACAGTCTCTCATCTCTATTCAAGGCAAGTTGTCTCCCTCTTGTGGCTATGTTGGAGACCAACATCAATTCTGGAGCTCTCTCATGATTTCAATGATTGGCAGGATCAGTACCTTAGGCCAAGTGTGAAGTAATTTCATGAAATGCCAAATAGGGTCACAATGAAAGTACCTCAACATTGTCCACCAAATAAAGCATGAAAAAATAATTTATATGTTGTATATTTGACAAAATAATCGCTTTTCCGAAGTTCGAGCCCGAAAGGGGAGTAACCCGGAAGTGATACGTCACATGGAGAACAGCGATGGCAGAGCTCCATACGGCGAGATGCAAGAATTTCAAACAATGATTCAAACAGCGATACAAGCGATAGATCGAGCGCAAGTGAGGGCATCCAAGTTTTTGAAGAGTTGGAGGAAGAAGAGGAGGTTGGAATTTTACATGTTGGACTTTACATGTATGAGCCAGACGCTAATCAGGATGTAAACAATGTGCCCAGACGACCTGACATGGAATGGAGACAAGACCCATTGAGATCACAAGATTGGTAAGATATAGGCTGGTATTATTTTTAGGATTTGAAGATGCAGGCATGTGCACATAACTTCATATTTTTGTCTATCTGATGACATTGTTTAAAAAAGTAATCAGACTTCATGTTCAAGCAGTTAGCCTACTCTGTACTTGAGTATTCTTTTTAGCAAATAATTTTTTGACTTGTACTTCCAGAACAATTTGTCTGGCTGCCATTATTACTCATCGCTGATAAGAATAGCATCGATCGGGGTTTGCCTCAAGCCGAAAACTAACGTCGCTAGCTTCTCCTGTTCAACGTTGCTAGCTTCTCGAGTTAGCTTTCGGCTAATGTCGCTACCTTCTACTGTTTATTCCACAAGAGTTGGCAGCTATGCTTTGACAAAATCTTCATTATCCATCCAAAATTCACACTTCCTTTTTTTTTATCAAATCCTTGATTATAAGCAGACCGGTTGAGAAAGCAGGCATCTTGTCTGCTGGTCAGGCAGCATCTCGCCCCGGGACAGAAAGAGACTGGAGCGACTGGTCAGGAAGGCCGGTTCTGTCCTGGGCTGCTCCCTAGACACTCTGGAGGAGGTGGGCAACAGGAGGATGCTAACTAAGCTAAAAGCTATGATGGACAGTTCCTCCCACCCCCTCCAGCCCGCCCTGACAGCACTAACTAGCCTTCAGCCAGAGACTGTTCCACCCACGCTGCAAGAAGGAGAGATACCGCTCCTCGTTCCTACCGACTGCTGTCAGGCTGCTGAATAAAAAATAACATGATGTGGAAGACAATTGTAAATAGCACTGCGACCATATCCATATCTGTATTTATATTGCACTTAATTGAACAGTGTTTGTTTTCTTTTCTTCTTTCTTCTTTCTACCCATTATCTTGCTGCTGTAGACTGTAAATTTCCCCAGTGTGGGACAAATAAAGGATATCTAATCTTTGAAGTGGAGATAGAGTAGCAGAGAACACTCATCGATGATGGCGTGAAATTCATTCGCTTAGTGCAAATAAAAGATGTCCATTTACGTGCTGTGCTATCCTTCGGCCACTGGTACAACTTTTCTGTCGATTGCGAACAATACATCGCCACACACCACCGTGGCATCTTACCAGCAAGCAATGCAACAATGCTGTTCAATGGCGGACTCAACTCGCAGTTCTCCATGTGACGTCATTTCCGAAGATTGCCGAAGAAAAGCATTTTCGCTGTCAAGGGCGTTGCTAAGGGTTAAACAAAGAATCTGAAAGGGTTGCGTTAAAAAAAATAACGGAAATATGCTTATAATTGTTCAGCCATTGATATTACTCAAAAACATGGTTGGCCAATTTTACTTCACACTTAGCCTTTTTAAAAATTATGTTTTCCACAATCATTGCACGTGATCCAGTGCCTCAGGGTGTTCTTGCCTTAATCCTTCTTTAGAAAGTTAGACTCCATTATTCTTCCTTTTGTTTGGGATTATAATGGTCATAGAATCATTGTCTCTCCGTCGCCTCTCGCAGGTTAGGGTCCATGGTGCCCCGGAGGGCCTCGACCAGAACCTCGGGATCCACTGCGATTCATAGAATCAGGAAAGGCTCTCCTTTGTTAACTGAAACATACTGGTAGGCTTTGTCTCCCTGGGGTTAGTCATTGTTATTGGTCCTTTAATCTTAAAGTGATTTCAACGTTACTGACCAACTTAGCTGTGACCTCTCATTGGTTACAGTTGGAGAGGAAGCAGTGCACTGCTTAGTTGAAGTTCTTGTCTCCAACTCCCTGAGGTTGATCTGTGTATGATGGCATTGCAATAATGGGGTGGTGTTAAAACAAAAAAACACAAACTTAGTGTTCATTGCACAGCTAGTCTGTCTTTTTGTGACTTTTAGCAGCTCATATTGAGACGAAAAACTATACATTGGACACTCCACAAAGCTAAGGGAACACATTATTTTGATAAATGAAAACAATGTGTTTCCATAACGATAACATTGTGAATTGACAAACAAAAAAAGTGCTTAATAATAATAACTGGAAAATACACCTTACCTCTAAGTTTTTTCAAATTTACAGTAGTTTGGTTTTTTTTTTAATTTAACATCAGACCGTTGTGGCTTTTAGACTGGCATTGGACGCAATGCATTTGCCATACATCATTTTTTGACCCAGCAACATCAAGCCATGTTGTGAAAAATAAAATAAAATAAAAAGAGTCATACCAAAATGCCCAGTCGTGCTTTGTTTTACTCTACTCTGCCACATTGTCATCCTTGAGAGCAAAAATGTCATGGTGGAAGGCAACACTGGAAAAATAATTATTAGTCGACAGTTATTCTTCTAGTGTACATTGAATTTAAGATGTATTTGTTGAACAAGTGGGCGGCCCGGTGACCCAGTGGTTAGTGTGTCGACCTCACAGTGCAGAGGTACCGGGTTCAATTACAGCTCTGGCCTCCTTGTGTGGAGTTTGCATGTTCTCCCCGGGCCTGCGTGGGTTTTATCCAGGTACTCCGGTTTCCTCCCACATTCCAAAAACATGCATGGCAGGCTGATTGAACACTCTAAAATTGTCCCTCGGTGTGAGTGTGAGCGTGGATGGTTGTTTGTCTCTGTGTGCCCTGCGATTGGCTGGCAAACGGTTCAGGGTTTCCCCCGCCTACTGCCCAAAGACGGCTGGGATAGGCTCCAGCACCCACCGCAACCCTTGTGAGGATAAAGCGGATCAGAAAATGGATGGATGGATGTTGAACAAGTAGTAGGACAACTTTGGCATAGTTGGACAAAGTGAGACAAACCTGCACTGGTTAACAACTGTGCACCACTAGGAGGCAATTACTAGTGGTGTTATAAAATTCTACTAGTGAACGTCTCGTGCTTTACTTGTAATACGAGTACTGTAGTAGCACACATACAGTATGTCACCTCATGCAAATTTGCCTCAACAAGAAGTTGACCTATACTGTGCAGAAATGCACATACACATAAAGGCACCAGTTGTCAAAAAATACATTACTTCTAAGACATGGTCTTTCTTCTAGTGCGCCAAATGGTCTTACTACTCGCGGGGACAAAGCGTGTACTGTACTAATAGATGGACAGTATTTAGCGCTGAAACAGCGAATTGCCCGCAGAACAATGGGTGTAATAACAATGTCGTCCAGGCGGAGACGCTGTTGTCGATTGTACGCGATAGGCACTGGAAGCGAAGGAAAAGGCTCGTGCAGTATAACGTGTCTTTTCACCGGTTAGTTCATCTGTACCTTTTCTTCTGCCGGATCGAACATAAATCGGCCGTCGAGGGACGGAATGGCATTATCTCAGAATACGGCCACAAGGCGGAGGGACAGACGCGAGACAGACGACTTGGTTTTGTCAAAAGGGGAAGTGAACGCTAATGCTACGAACCTCAACGCGTTGACAGGTAGGTTTGTAGCGGCTAATTTAACACTATGACTGGAATTAAATGGTTAAATATTAACCCACACGGGATTTCAAGTTAATTCTTAAGTAGATGATTCACTTTTGGATTCGTCTGGTTTGTTGAATGCGTCTAACGACAATTTGAACGTTCTGTTAGCATAGCACCAGGGTAAAACCACTGCTGTCATGTTGCAGTCGCTGTCACGTGACGATTAGCGTTTTGGTTACACGGTAACTGAAGTTAGCGATTTTTTTTTTTTAACATGGGAACTCAACTCTAAAAACTTGAATGCTAGATTCATTGAAACCCTTTTCTCAAATCGCTCAGCATCTTGGCATACGTCATGCTGTAAATGTAGATTTTTCAGGTGTCTGGACTATAGTATTTTTTTTGGTGACGTTTTCTCTTCCTTACCACATTTGAGAACATGCCTGTAGTTTCTAACCCTTACTTAGTCGAAATAGATGTTACCTGTTCCAACATTGGAGGACATATGAGTTATGTGTGGAACAAATGCAAATAATTTAGTTACATGAGACCAGCGTTATGGGACATATCTTGTATATAAAAATATTTCATTGATACAAGGACCATTTTCCTGTGATAAATATAAGCAAAGTTATGAGTCTTTAAAAGCAGCAGTGGACTCATTTTTGTTCAAATTCAACATGGGAAAATCAGATTTAAAAGCTTTCATACATGTTTTTTCTAATCTTTAACCTCGTTTCAACAGGTATTTATCACTGGAAAGCTTTCCAAACAAACTGACAACATATACAATCGACTCTGGTATACAGTACTCGCTGTTCGGCACTCACGGAATTGCATTTAATTTATTGCAATATTTGTTTTTTTCGTGCACTACATATATTCAATGTTTAGCTGTGTTTTTTAAAACCGGGGTTTAAAAAAAAAAAGAGAAAATAAAATCCTCAATGCTGTTTATTTCAATGCCAACAGGGCCCCTATCCTCCGCGAATAGCGTTTCTCGGGTGTAATAACGTTAATTATTTTAATTACTTAATTCCACGTGTTTAAAAATGGCACCCTAAAATAAATGAACAAATAAATAAGAACAGAGCATGACTTAGACGCATAGTAAGGAATACACCCTTCCAATTTTTTTGGTTCATCACTAAATTAGAGGAGATTTTACCAGTCTCTTCTTTTTTTTTAAACATAAATGTCAGCATTTCTACCTAAGTAGAGACCTTAAGTACTTTTGCCACCTACTTTGATATATTGTTGAAAGTATTGCTTATAGCTCCAAGGTATTGAGCACACTCACTGATCCCTTTATCAGATACACAACAAAATGCAATTTACTAATCCTTGTCTTCCACGTATGTATTAGGTTGTAGTATAATTCAAAACTTTTATTTGTGATGTGTAGATAGATGCATGAATGTGAGTTGTCTTGTTCCATATCCTGCCACCTTCAAATGGGGTTTGATATTTGACACTTCACCATATTATATTTAAAAAACACACCACCAAGCTTGATCATTATCATACTTTGCGTCCTTTTTGTGAATGCAAAGACTTTGTTTTTCTTCTTTCTTCTTTCTACCCACAATCTTGCTGTTGTAGACTGTAAATGTCCCTAGTGTGGGACAAATAAAGGACATCTTATCTTATCTTATCTTACCATTTCATTTAATGAGGTATACACTATCACTGTGTGATATCATTCTGCACAAACTCACCTGCTTCCTCTCGGTTTTATCTGTCAGGTTTGGTCAAAATGTGACTAGATTTTGTTTTCTTTTAGCGTACCATTAATTTATGCTTTTAGTTAATACTGGAGGACGTTAAAATGCAACTTAAAGCCTTGCCTGTGTAGTCTGTAAAGGTTGTATAATGGCATGTTCGAGCCCATACAGAATTAATTTCCTTTACATGGTTCTCCATCGGGACAACTTTCAAACAAAGTAAAACTATGTGGACAGCTACAGGTAATGGCACCGATTTTGTTTGACTTTGGACCTTCCACATCTGCTTTTTTTTTGGGGGGGGGGATAATGAAGATGGGAATATGGGAAAAAAAATCCCTTGAACATGCATTCGCTAATCTCAATGTAAACATCATTTTTTCGAATTGTTCTTGTCCTTTCCTCACAGATAGCCATCATGCTGCAGGGAGCTCAACACGGATGTCTCTCTTCATTCTCCTTGCTATTTTCACCTGCTCAGCCTCAATTATGTACCTGGTCTACAGGAACTTCCCAGAGCTTACAGAGTGAGTTGCTTTAGGTTACATTGGAAACCCCAGCCGTTTTGCAGTTCTCTGAATTTGTGGTGCTGTGTTGTTGCCTCTGTCTTTACTATGTTAACATATTGACTGGTAATGTAGCTACTCATGTCTGTAGTTTCATCTGAAGTGGGTGACCTAGATGAGGTCAGTCAAATTGGTTTTTCAACAGAACTTAAAAGGAACTGTCTAGAAAGCTATGATTATCGACATTTCAAATGTGATAGAATTGCTTTTGATCGATGGTTCTCAAAGTGGTGGTGTGCAGGCTTCTTCGAGAGGTATGTCAAAGAATCACTAAATTATTTTTTTAATCCACTAATGTTTGTACATTTAAGTACAGT
This sequence comes from Hippocampus comes, assembly GCF_001891065.2. Classification (NCBI taxonomy): domain Eukaryota; kingdom Metazoa; phylum Chordata; class Actinopteri; order Syngnathiformes; family Syngnathidae; genus Hippocampus; species Hippocampus comes. Next base: position 2,504,550 of record NW_017805824.1, read on the forward strand.
TCAGTTGTATTTAACTTATATATATATATATATATATATATATATATATACATACATACATACATACATACAATATATACAATTTTTTTTTTTCATTTAGTGTCGAACTGTTTGTTTTCAGACATTTATTTAGTTACATTTTTTTAATTTATGTGCAGTACATTTTAATTCTTTTGATGTTGTTCTCTATGGTAGTACTTGGAGAGCCAGGTATTTTGTGAATTGGGACTTGATCTACACATTTCTGAGAACTGCTGCTGGAGATGTATTAGTCATTTCAACATTTGAAAGAATATTCATTTTAAAAGTACACTAGTTGCGTGACACTGCTGGTCGCACATTGGTTGAGTAGATTTGTCATTGATAGATCCCTAACTGAGCATCCCATTTCTATCTCACACATTTGTAGTACATGTCAAAGTGTTGTCTTCAAATACTATTCATCATAAAAGGAAGAATTGATGTTGTATTCAGTTAGCTGTTTTGCGATCTCCCTGGTGAGTCAGGTATGGTTGTTTCATTTTTTTAATGGGATGAGTCAGTGCAAGCATTTGATTTCACAGCAATGTAAAAATAAATATAGTGGACGGTATGAATCTTTTTACAATAGCACATAGAATGCACATACTAGAACCTGAATTAGAGAGTGGAATTGCTGTTTTCACTGTCAAGTGGAGAATCAGGGATCAATTTGGAGGACAAGCAATGATTCTTATTGTTTATTTTTCTTCCAGTGATGAAATGAAGAAAATCAAGGTACCCAAAGACATGGACGACGCCAAAGCTCTGGGAACTGTATTGTCCAAATACAAAAACACCTACTACAGCCAGGTGTTGGTGGCCTATTTTGCAACATATGTTTTGTATCCTCCAAAGTGTGAAAAAAAAGGACACAAATTGCAACAGTCTTAGTTTTAAGTGACAACATAAACATGTATTATGGTACATGAACAATACTAAAACACATTTCTCACTTCTCTCTGGGAAGGAACTCAGCTTACTTCACAAGCATCATTTTGGCACATTTTGAAAAATTCTTCAAAAAAGAAGGTTGAAGCTGTTATTACCTCTCCCAGTTGAAGTTTATTGTCAAGCTAAACAAAACAAAAGCAATTACACGTGTATGGCATTTTCACCACAGAGACAGAACTTAACATAAAAATATTATTTTAAAAAACATTAAACATTTTAACATCTTTTTGGGGGGGGTTGCTGGAACTGATTAATTCCTTTTGCATTCAATTTAATGGGAAAAAATTATTTAAAATGTGTTTTGAATTAAGAGTGTAGTCATGGAATCAACTAAACTCACATCTCAAGCCCCCATGCATTTCATTCAGCTTTTGTACATTCATGTGATGTTTAAGGTCTTTTAAAAAAAATGTATATATATACCTTGACACCTTCCGTTAGCCTTCAGACCTTTGCCATCCCCGGATCGATTTTTCTCAGCATCTTGTCTGGATATCTTTACCCTTTCCCCCTGGCTCTCTTCTTAGTCTGCTTGGTGAGTAATAACGATATAAGGTGTATTATTAGTATATTAGTAGACAATTGGATTTCTAGTTACCCAGTACTGGGGCCTGTTAATTGAATAGGTAGAATGAAGCAGAATTTCTATCGAGCAGGACTGTTTGGTTCAATTTGGTACATACAGTATGTGAATTATTCCATTTACTTTGTCAAAAGTTGGATCCTATATTTGTGGGACACTTGGCAAAATTCTATCATTCAACTTATGCCCTCTGGCAGCCAGTCGGAACCTTTAGTTTTTCAGTCAATGTGGAAAGATGATAAATGTAGCTGTCATTATATGTTTGTGTCATGCCAGTGCTCTGGTTTGGGGGCTTCCTTTTGCTATATGCTGTCCTACTTGGTGGGCCGACCCATGGTGTACAAATATCTCACGGAAAAAGCCCAAAAGTGGTCACAGCAGGTAAGTAAATGGGGATATTGGGACACTGTTTGCCTGTGAGCCTTCATTGATAGAATACTTGTCTTGTAATTCCCCAAGTGTGGTGGCATGTGGTCTCCCTCTTGTGGTATGTGAAAACAATCACCTCCTAATTTCAGTCACATAATGGTGATGGTTTTTTTTTTCCATTTTTTTAGATATGAACTGGCAGGTACCAGATAGTGAACAATTCTTTAAAAAGAGGCGATGCGCTTGTTCCAAGCTGTTTCTCGTTTCCTGTAAAACTAAACCTAAAACAAAGATGTTTTGTATTCAAACCAGAAAACATATCAAAGTCTGCTAGCCAAATGCTAACAGACAATGCAAACACAGTAGTATTTTTTAAAATGTTGGTCGTAATGATGGAGCTCGGAGCGCCAAGAATTTTTTTTGACATGCTACTTGAAACAGTTGGAAACCCACTGCCCCACCCAGCTAGACTCTTAAAAAGCCATTGATTAGACATTTATATTTCAAGATTTTGTTTTTCACTGGCAGGTGGATAAACACAGACACCATTTAATCTATTACATCATTTTCCTGAGGATAACTCCCTTTCTTCCCAACTGGTTCATCAACATCACCTCACCTGTCATCAATGTGCCCTTGGGGGTATTCTTTGTTGGAACCTTTTTGGGTATGTAATTCTGATTCCTTGTTTGTATGTTATGCTGAAGTAACTTTCGCGATCGAGTCTTTCTTAATGACTGCACCCATGTTATTCACAGGCGTAGCGCCACCATCTTTCGTAGCCATCAAGGCGGGTACAACACTGTACAAACTGACCACTGCTGGCGAGGCCGTGTCCTGGAACTCTCTGGCTGTGCTCGCCGTGCTCGCTGTGCTTTCCATCCTGCCCGTCTGCTTCCAGAAAAAGCTGCAGCAGAAACTAGAGTAGACCACAAAAGGCCTCAGCACCTGATCCAGAGTTTGACCTTGAATAACAGTAACAGCCCTCCCAAAAAATCCTTTCTTCTCAGGAATGTGTGCCTGTCGCTCACGATGCTCTGCATCGATCACAGCTGCATGAAGTCCTGGTGGAGGTTCTCTCCTGCTGATGTTACGACAAACATGGCTCGACCGTATGGTGCACACAGTGGTGGCTTGTAGTTGCACACATAATTACCTGATTGATTGCGGCACATCCTCCAGAGCCTCAAAAGGGACAACAGCATGTTTCTGGGTCACTTGAGAAGTATTTGTTGTGCACAACAGAGTTTCTGGCTTTCATGGGAGAGTTTTTGGCACGCGTAAAACTTTCTGGGGCATACAAAATAAAACATGACGAAATGTACCAGAAACGTTGATGATGCGCACAGCAAAACTTGCCAAGAAAACTGTCACACATGAGAGAGTTTCTGCGATGACCGATAAACTTTGTGGCACACCCAAGAAAATTTTGTGGAACTTTCTGGTGCGTACGAGAAAACTTTCCAGTGCAATTGTAAATCTTGTCATGCTCACGAGAAAACTTTCTGATGTGGACTCCTAAACCTTTCTCATGCTCACAAGAAAACTTGCTTTTTCTGATGCGCAGCAGAGAGTAACACAGTAAAAGGCTTCTGGTGTGCACACAAAACATGCCTCCTGCTCCCATATCCCTTAAAGGGGCTCTGTAACATCTACATAAGAGAATGTGTATTTTTTTCATTTAAGGGTGCTTATAAGGCACGACTTTCAGGATGTTGTGACTGGACTATAATATTCCACCTCTCTCTCTCTCTCTCTCTCTCTGTCTCTCTCTCTCTCTCTCTCTGTCTCTCTCTGTCTCTCTCTCTCTCTGTGTGTGTGTGTGTGTGTGTGTGTGTGTGTGTGTGTGTGTGTGTGTGTGTGTGTATATATA
>NW_017805824.1:2508433-2512503 GCF_001891065.2 Hippocampus comes
TGGTAATCCCTCGTTTATCAAGGTTAATGGGGACCAAAACCACCCGCGATAAATGAAAATCCGCGAAGTAGCGTCCAATTAACATAAACAGGTAAAACTTTTTTTTTTAAGTCCGCAAACGGTCCACGAGAAGCTGCAAAACAACAGCGAGTCACATAGAGCAACATATACAGTACTGTACTCATGTATGTTTAAAAAAAAAAAAATTAAATTAATTCAAATATGTTTGAAAAAATCCGCGATGTACTGAACCCGGGATAAACGAATCACGAAGTAGCGAGGGATCACTGTATATGTGTGTGTGTGTGTGTGTGTGTGTGTGTGTGTATATATATGTATATATATATGTATATATGTGTGTGTGTATGTATATATATATTTATATATGTGTGTGTGTGTATATATGTGTGTATATATATGTGTGTGTGTGTGTGTATAGATAGATATCTATATGTAGATTTTTTTTTTTTATTGTTTAGGAGATGCAGTTGGCTTCAATTGGCCACCTGTTTAATTGATGGTAGTACTTGTGTTTGCTAAAAACAACATCACTTCAGAGCTAAGTCCACCACTGTGGAATTCCTCCTTCGGTGGATGACATCAACATCCTATTTGTAGCACATCAACATTCACTCCCTGTCATGTCTTAGTAGTTTTTTCCTTGTTTAATTCTGTCTTTAAGGAAGCAATAACTGCTGCATTATCACTGCCGTTGAAAGTGAAGTTCTGGTTTTAAATATCATATCAGGTGCTTGCTTAATCAAATGTCCAGCACAGAGGAAGGAATTAAAATGTATGGGAAAGTAAGCAAGTGCATCTTTTGTTTGAGACTCTACCTCTAAAAGCACCTGGATTCATGGCCACATACGACTTTTAGTCAAGTCTCTGTGCAGTGCCAATTGAACATTTGCATTCTACTTGGTGCAAAATGACAGATTAGTATTTTAAGTCCTAGAATTTTCCCCATCACAAGGCTGACAAAATTATTAATTTTGTGTTTTTGTTTTTTTCTTTTTTTATGCCTTCGAACTGTACAACAGTAAAACTGATGAAGTAAACAGAGATGGATACCACATTTTTATATTCCAGAATTTTTTGAATCCTTTTCAAACTTTCTATTTAGAGCGTTGTCGAGAGTTTTTGATTCCTTTTGGCCAATGAAATGTCTTCATGCAGCACAGATTTCTGCTAACTACTGTAAGAGCTTCCCCAAACTGGATTTTGAATGACTACAGTCACTAAACAAATATCTGTAGATGAACTACCTGTTGTGTGTAAATTTAATATATGAACATTTGTTATCATACATGTTCCTCATCAATGTTTTGGGATTTGTTTTGTTTCTCACTGTCTTAAGAAGGATGCTTTATTTGACAGGGTAATTCAAGTGAATGAAATGTCTTAAATAAATTCTGCCTCAATATGTCAGCACTGGTATCTCTTTTTATCGTTGTCAAATACAGTATACAGTATCTATAGATTGGATGAAGCTTATGTATATTTGTGTTTTCCTGAGTTGGAGAGTTTTAAATCACTTTTAGGAAATGTAATGCCTTAATCTGTCTTGTTGCGACGCAGCAGTACAACCAGTTCTTTGAATCTTAGAAGAGACCCCGCCACTGGGTGGCCCCACAATATAGTAACAATAATGATTTGAACTGCAGTACAGCAGTTATTTTCTTACCAATTAATGAAATGCAATTAATCTGTTCCAGCTCCTGTAACGTGTTTTTCAAATAAGAAGAAATACCACTCTGCAGTATTTAACTTTATCCAATCATACAATAATCACGTAATCAAATAAAATGTAAACAATTAAACTTGATAAAAATGTGAGTACAAGTACTGTACATGTATCGTGATTTAATGCTCATTGCACGGCTTTCCTTTGTGTTCTCGCCTTGGCCAGCAGGAGGAAATATAATGCCTGCATATATACGTGAAGCATTTCACAGCTGATTTCGTGAACTGCGATAATAGTGGCCGTTTTTCGCAGAGGTTCAGAAAAATGACCGAGTATTGTATATAATTCACACGTGTTGCAGCACTGTGTTCAAATATCTGTTTTACTAAGGGTTAAAAATTCACGAGTCCACGACATCGATCTTAGTTTTTATTGGACCGTTTATGGAGTTTGGATCGGGACTTAGCATTAAGCTAGCTGACTCTTGTTTTACAAAGTTATGTGGTGTTTGATTCATTACACAGTGTAATTCTCCATGTTTCTAGTTAACATCAACTAGGAGTATTAATGAATTGTTTACATTTTTTAATCTTACAAACTGCTTTTTATGAAGTTACCTAAAACAAATGATGACAAATTAAGCAATTTAAGACAGGATAATTAGCTCCTACAAGCCCCCTCCCCCCCCCGCAAAAAACACTTAAGGTATGCCACTGTATTATACCATAGGCCTATACTGTATTGCACTGGTCACTTCTACACGTGTCGGCAAGATGATGGTGACCCTGCTATATACCGTAACCCTTTCCTATCTGGAAATGACCAATGTCGCTTCATTCAGCAGCCACCATTAATTTTTAAGTTACATTTTGACAATTGAATTTATTCTACTGCCAAGATTGTATCACACCGGGTCACATTTTGTTGAATATAGTGGGAATAACGTACTGTATAGAGAATTCTTTATTTAGTGGCCAATAATCGCCTGCCAGGTTTATTATTTTCATGACTTGATAAGAGAGACGATTGTTGTGTGCCATCAAAAGTCATGCTGGACTGCAAGTCTGCAACCCGTGTGTAAAGTCGGAAGCAATTGGATCTGAGACGGAAGTGTAGGAAATTTCCATCGAAATGAGATAATCAGCTACTGTTTGTGTCAAACACCCCTACTGTATGCATAACTAGTCATAAAGGGTGGGGTGAAAATTGTGTTCAAGTAGGATTCTCCTTTCTTTCTTTCTTTCTTTCTTTCTTTCTTAATGTATTAACTATACTTTTGTCGTTGCAACAATACACTTTATCAGACATTATGGGACCACGACAAAACGCAATAGTGATACATCAGCGATGTGTTTTATTGTGGAGGGATCAAACCGGAAATATACGGGGCCGCTTGAGCGTGTAAATAAAGGGCTAGGTTGTGATTTTAATAGACTCATACTGCGCGTACTAGGCTGCATACATAGCATTTCGTGATGGCAGAAACAAATCACTTGTCCGCTTACACTTAATATGCTCCCTGTCGCGGGGATAAGGGAGCCACCAGACCAGTCTCAAAATGACCACCGGCATCAGCCCCGTCTCCTGTCGGTTCGCAGATTATTTCGTGGTCTGCGGACTGGACACCGAAAGCGGGCTGGAACCAGACGAACTCTCCGGTAAGCACATTAGCCATCGTGGACATTTTCTTTGGGCTGATGCTGTCGCTGAGAACGAAATGAAAAGAGTACGACTCGGTCGGCCCTTAGCGTTTTAGGACAGATTTGGTCTGCTTTTGGTGTTTTTCTCTTCCAGACCCTATAACGTAGCGTATGTGGTGCTAATGTTAATGCTAGGCCTGGCATCGGTCCGTTTCCTCCCTTGTTTGTTTGCAATTCTCGGCAAAGAGCGACGGATTACCGATTTATGTGCATTTGTATTTAAAAGCCTCAAATGTCCTGTGGGTTCTAACACTCCTCTTTTCAAAACCAATCGAACATGTTATATACACACCATTGTATAAGATTTGGTCGGTGGTGTGATGTGCAGTTCTGATCTGATTGAAGATGCCATTACCAATGCGTTATTGAGCTGAAATAGAGACGAAGAGGCTGTTACCCCTGAGCAGAGATGAAAGTGGACTTTCCTGAAAATTCCAGGAAAAAATATAAAATTATATATACTCTGTGTATATATACTGTGTGTGTGTGTGTGTGTGTGTGTGTGTGTGTGTGTGTGTGTGTGTGTTTGCTGATCCTAAACTTTAAAGTGGGCAAACTAGGCCCCCCCCCCAAAAATAAAAAAATTAGAGGTGAGAGTAAATATTTTTATGGCACTGTATGTTGTTTGTGAAATTCTGCACTTGTCTTTCGTGAGAATGGTAAAGAATGATGTGGATGTCAGAACA
>NW_017805824.1:2512932-2513613 GCF_001891065.2 Hippocampus comes
TGGAGCAAATTTTTAAACCACCTCCCTGAGGTGGATCAAATTTGGTCCGGTATAAGCTCTTTAGTGGAGCTACGTCGGAGCAAATGTGCACGTGTGAACGCTCGACTGGATCTGTTTCGGTGCAGCATCGGACCAAACGTTGCCGTGTGAACGGGGCTTTTATCTCGATTCTTAAGGATGTACTGTTGCTGTGGTGAATGGCCCAATTTTCAACGCGTCAAAATGACGGACGGCCTTAAATTTTCCCCGTCCACTCTTAAAAAAATCCGTCAATGATCGAAAATTGTCCGCTAATGTAACCTCTTCAGAAACAGAAATATAAAAGATGTAAATGTTTATCCAGTTTTGTTTAACTTAGATTTCGTTCCAAAAGACGAGCTTTGTTATCAGAAATCACCCCTCTTCCTCCCCCCGAGTCCTCACAAATAAAATATGAAATCTCGGGTTTGCTTCGGGCTCGGCCTTGCAAATCAAGTTAAGTGATCGGGCTCATGCACCCTTTGTGGCTTCCGTTATCGCCGAAATTTCGAAATCTCAGAGATATGGCGAAGCCATGAGAATGCGAGGCGAGGGTATTACTGTTGTGGCGACGCCACTCTAGCTAGTCCGCTCCTCTCTGCTGTGCGTGCGTCAGCGCGAACATGTACGCAAGCGCGTCTTTTGATTTCAACCAATCAGCGC